>NC_071672.1:33821943-34171393 GCF_028554725.1 Zeugodacus cucurbitae
CCATAAGTGGGTGACGCCACGCCCATTTTCCATTTTGAAAAAAAATCTTAGTGCAGCTTCCATCTGCCATTTCTTATGTGAAATTTAGTGTATCTGCCGTTTTTCGTTAGTGAGTTAACCCACTTTTAGTAACCCACTTTTTAGTTTTCAACCTAACCTTTGTATGGGAGGTGGGCGTGGTTATTATCCGATTTCAACTATTTTCATGGTGTGTGGTGGGGTATGTAAGAGAACCGACTGCAGAAAGTTTTGTATATGTAGCTTTATTAATTTGCGAGTTAAATGCAAATAACCGATTTGTGGGCGGGGCCACGCCCACTTCCTCAAAAAAATTACATCCAAATATGCCCGCTCCTAGTGCGATACTTTATTCCAAATTTTACTTTTATATCTTCATTTATGGCTTAGTTATGGCACTTTATGTGTTTTTGGTTTTTGCCATTTTGTGGGCGTGGCAATGGTCCGATTCTGCTCATTTTCGAACTTGATCTTCTTATGGTGCCAAGGAATATTTGTGCCAAGTTTCGTCAAGATATCATAATTTTTACTCAAGTTACAGCTTGCACAGACGGACAGACGGACAGACGGACATTTTTCGGAACGAACTTATCTGCGATACCGATCTCAGTGCCGCCTTTACTGTGGGTGAGCGACCGGTTTTTCAGCGATGCCACCTTTTCCGCTACCACTACGGCACTCGCTTACGCGCTGTCCTCCACGGCGGAGACCACACCGGTGGCCTCATTTCCTCGTCACCTGACGACGTTAGCTGTAGATGGAATAGTAAGTGCTGGAATAAATAAAGTCGCACAAAGCTACGTACGTGAAACCACGGATTCAAGCACTCAGAACGACATAAGTGAATTGCAGAATTTTGAAGAATTACCGCTTTTTACAACACCTTTTTTCTCCCAAACATCACCGAAATGTAGCACTGTGCGGTACGTACTGGATGTAAAACCAATCTCCTGAAAATGCAAGTAAATGGGCAAACGAAGTTTTACAATGATTGTACTAGGATTTTAAAAGACAGTAATTACAATTTAAAATCGTTTGTTAAGTCTTATAATAAATTTGTTGAACAAATGGAAGAAAAATCAAGTAAGGAAGGGCTAAGTTCGGGTGTAACCGAACATTTCATACTCTCGCAAATTATTTATTTAACTTTATTTATCTATACTAATATTATAAAGAGGAAATGTTTGTTTTTTTGTTTGTTTGTTTCGAATAGGCTCCGAAACTACTGAACCGATTTGAAAAATTCGTTCACCGTTGGAAAGCTATACTATCCCTGAGTGACATAGGCTATATTTAGTTTAAAAAAATAGGGTTCCTTACCAAAACTCCGATAATGTAAAAAATACCAAAACACTTTCTTTAATCGCGAATGCTGCGAAAACGATTGAAGATATAACAAAGTGATGTACTACAATTTTGTAGAATTTATCATTATCTACAAAAAACGTCGCGACATCATACCTCTAACTATTATAGTTTTGTCACAATAATATTTTATATAAAAAAATTAATTAAAATACCACTACTTGAAAAGGCTCTTTATTTATACCTTAGTATTAATCCTTATCGAAATAAATGATTTATTATTTAAGATCGCTTCAAAACCTTTATATAACTTTTTGAATTATTAGATTCTGACATACCATGCAAAAGATATCACGAGTTAAACATTTTGAAATTTTTGAATGGTCCTGTGCGGAATTAAAAATAATTGTCGCTTGATAATAATATGATATAAAAATGAATTGCTGTTCGTTTGTGCCGCAAAAAAACGAGAACGGCCAAACCAATCTGGCTAATTTTAGTCTTGAAATATTCGTGGAAGGCCAGAAAAAGATTAGAAAGTGAGTTAAAATGAAAAAATTTCGAGGAAGATAATAATAAGAGAATTTTATTCGAGTTGACAAGAAAAATATAAAAGAGAAAACAAAAAATTATAATTTGAAAGTTGTCATTGTTGCTTTGTTAAAATATTTTTGTTATTATTCAATTGTATAAGGTTGTGTCGCCAGCCCAAAACAATTTGTAACAAATAAGGAAAGGCTAAGTTCGGGTCCAACCTATCATTTTATACTCTCACAATTTATTGATGTAATTTTATTAAGATAACACACAATTTTACCTATATATTCGACATAAAGTCCAATAGAAAATCATCATATATAGTATATGAGGGCTGATGTAATTCCAGAACCAATTTCACTCATTTTCACCACCAAGGCTAACGGGAATAGGGGCGACTTGGCACCTGTTAGTAGGCAAACATACGGCACATTCGGCCTTGAAATTACTCCTAAATTGCAAATGAACGAAACACCAGTCAGCAAAATCGTCAAAAATAGCGCTTTAACGAAAATTTTCCAAATATTCAAGAAGTCGTTGGAGGTACTGCACACGACTTTAAAAGATCTTGATTGTCGATGAACGTTTTGGTGGAGCCAGGATTCTGTTAGTAGGTGATTTACGCCAAAATCTTCCAATTATTCCTGGATCAACTGTTACTGACGGGCTAATCGCATGCCTAAAATCATTTAATTTGTGGTGACACATAAAGAATCGCCAATTAACAACTAACATATGAGTATTTTTGCAACAATACCAAATTGCGATTGTAGAAATAGTTGGCAGTTGACACCTCGATGGATTAATAGCATTTCCAACAGATTTCTTTCACTTCATTGACTCGAAAGAGAAGTTTTCCTGACATGAAACCTCAATATGATAACCATAAATGACTGATTGAATGACCTATATTGGTGGTAAAAAAAAATATCGATGATCTTAATGCGACAATTTAGAATTTCGGTCCAAGAGAGAGAGAGACGTAGTCAATTATCCCAAACTATTTAAAATTGCCTGTACTTTGCTATTAAAAGTAGTGTGAGTTGTAATCATGCTGCGTAACATAAATCAACCTCGAGTAATCAATATCGGCGCCGAAGCCAAGATTGGACCAACTTAATTTAATGTATACCTTAGCCACAAAAACGTGTGGCCGGGTCTGCTAGTATTATATAATACACAATTTGACCCACATATTCCTCATATATATTGTATAAAGTCCATTGAATGTTTGGAAACCATAATATAAGGTTAGAAGCACCGAGTTCTGCACCGATATCTTGACTAGTGCTTACTTTATATATTGTAAACTAAACGATTCAGATCGTCTTCACAGTTTTGGTATATAGGAAGTAGGCGTTGTTGTGAAGCGATTTGGCCTATTTTGACAACATATCATTGGGATGTAAGGAAACTATTACAAGCCAAGTCTCATTGAAATCGGTCGAGTAGTTCCTGAGATATGGTTTTTGACCCATAAGTGCGTTACGCCACGTCCATTTTCCATTTTGTAAAAAAATCTAAGTGCAGCTTCCATCTGCCATTTCTTATGTGAAATTTAGTGTTTCTGACGTTTTTCTTTAGTGAGTTAACCCACTTTTAGTAATTTTCAACCTAACCTTTAAGTGTGAGGTGGGCGTGGTTTTATTTTTGGACTGTATTAAGAAGTGGCTAAGAAAACGACTGCAGAAAGTTTGGTTTATATATCTCTATTGGTGATATGCGAGATATGTACAAAACACCTATTTATGGGCGGGGCCACGCCCACTTCCCCAAAAAACTTACATCCCAATATGCCCTTCATAGTGTGATCCTTCATACCAAATTTTATTTCCATAGCTTTATTTATGGCTTAGTTATCGCACTTTATGTGTTTTCGTTTTTCGCCATTTTGTGGCCGTGGCAGTGGTCCGATTTTGCTAATTTTCGAAAGCAACCTTCCTATGGTTCCAAGTTTCCTCAAGATATATTAATTTTTACTCAAGTTACAGCTTGCACAGACGGACGGACGGACCGACAGACATTCGGATTTGAACTCCAGGCTTCACCCTGATCACTTTGGTATATATAACCCTATATCTAACTCGTTTAGATTTGGGTGTTACAAACAACCGTTATGTGAACAAAACTATAATACTCTCTTTAGCAACTTTGTTGCGAGAGTATAAAAAGAAGAACAAATTAAGTTGGCAAAGTTGAAGTATGAGTACAAAATCAAAAGCGACATGGAGAAACAATATAAGAATTTCAAAACTTAAAATCAAGGTACAAATGTTACATGTTAATATATATATGATTTAAAATACGAACTTATTATTATTTTATTACTTAGCTTATTTTTATTTGGTCTCGTATTGTTTGTGCAATTCATGAAAACTCGTTCTCGTGAACTATGTTGGGTAAAGCGAAATTAGATCGTTCTTCATTATTTCAATAACTGTTGGAGCTTCGACGATGTATGTGAAGCAAATTATATGCAGAGCTCTATTCCAGCAGGCAGTCATCAAAAACGACTTTCTAAAGTTCCAAACACACGCTCGATTATTAATCTTGTTTTTGTAAATTTTTCATTGTTCAAATTTTCTTCTGCATTACGGTAAGGTGTAAGGTGCCATGGTTCTAATGGATATCCAGAATCACCTTAAAAAGTGAATAAAATGAATACATAAAAATTTGTGGATATAAATCGTAGAATAAATTAGTAAGTGTTGGGCTATATATAAATACAAGAAGCAGTTTGCATAATATCACCGTCCAATAATCCATGAAGAATTATTATTTATTATCCATTTGAAAGGCTCCATACGTCGGCATCATGTGCTGCTCTACCATAAACTCCATTTACAGCTCTTATATACATGTTACGGTCACAAATCTAATTATAAAGTATAATAAATAAGTCTGAATAGGACGTCGTAATATTAACTTACCACCATAACATTGTCGTAATACTTTAGCTTTCTATTACAAAAGAGATGTTCATCTTTTACTGGACTAACCATCAGGATGTGAGTTCCATCAACAGCACTTATTATACCTGGTAATCCATATTTTGAATAAAAATAATTTTTAGCTTCATGCTTTTCTTGTGTGTTCATTTCAAATTAAGTGTGTTTCGGGCACAATGTTTTTATACCCTCGCAACAAAAGTTGCTAAAGAGAGTATTATAGTTTTGTTCACATAACGGTTGTTTGTAACACCTAAAACTAAAAGAGTTAGATATAGAGTCATATACACCAAAGTGATCAGGGTGATAAGATATCTTGACGAAACTTGGCACAAATATTCCTTGGCACCATAAGAAGATCAAGTTCGAAAATGGGCAGAATCGGACCATTGCCACGCCCACAAAATGGCAAAAACCAAAAACACATAAAGTGTCATAACTAAGCCGTAAATGAAGATATAAAAGTAAAATTTGGAATAAAGTATCGCACTAGGAGGGGGCATATTTGGATGTAATTTTTTTGAGGAAGTGGGCGTGGCCCCACCCACAAATCGGTTATTTGTATTTAACACGCAAATTAATAAAGCTACATATACAAAACTTTCTGCAGTCGGTTCTCTTACATACCCCACCACACACCATGAAAATAGTTGAAATCGGATAATAACCACGCCCACCTCCCATACAAAGGTTAGGTTGAAAACTAAAAAGTGGGTTACTAAAAGTGGGTTAACTCACTAACGAAAAACGGCAGATACACTAAATTTCACATAAGAAATGGCAGATGGAAGCTGCACTAAGCTTTTTTTTCAAAATGGAAAATGGGCGTGGCGTCGCCCACTTATGGGTCAAAAACCATATCTCAGGAACTACTTGACCGATTCGAATGAAATTCGGTATATAATATTTTCTTGACACCCTGATAACACGGACAAAAAATGGGCGAAATCGGTTCACAACCACTACTACTTTCCTTATAACTCAATTTTGAATTCCATCTTATTCCTTCACTTTATAATGTAAACATAAGGAACCAATGAAGATAACGGAATAAAACTTCACACAATTAGTACATACCATCTCTGGCTTCACTTGTGAAACAATTGGCGAAAACTAACCATAACTTTTCAAGGCCCCAGGTATCGAATATGTTGAACTCAGCGCCTAAGGGTAAATTTTAACCGAAAATATGGGTAAATCTCTCAGAAATTCAATGTAATTCAGAGGAAAGTGTTTTCTTCTAATAGTGTGTCTCTGTTCTAAAAATTATGATGTCTAATTATAGGTTTTCAAAAATACGTAGGGCTTTATTCCGCATCAGTGGCGAACACAGGAAAAAATTTTGGGGGGGGGGGGGGGGGGGTTTTAGGTAAAGAGACAATGTTTCTTTATTTTATTCACAAATTGATGATGTCTAATCTTCTTTTATTTTGGGCCATAACATTTAAAATCTCTTCCTCCGTCACGTCTATATCTCTATGGATATTCAAGAGAGCCATTCCGTTCAGGCGTGCTTCTCCAGTTTTATTTCTTAAATATGTTTTAAGCCTGCGAAGTGAGGAAAACGAGCGTTCACTTGAAGCGACAGATATAGGGATTGTTGCTCCAATCTGTAAAAAACGATGCACTGTTTTGAAAATTTTTGCATCGCAACAATTCAACGCGTCTAAAGAAGTTTTGGATCTCTTTGTTTGATTTAACCAGTTCCTGAAAATATATTCAAAATTTTAGTTAGAAAATATAATCTGAAGAAAACATTTTTAACATTTTCCACATTCTAAATTCAGCAACAAAATCATCGGGATCTTCTACATCAGCGGACCACTGCTTTTCTAAAATACGAACAGTCTCCGGCATCTCAATAACGTCAAGGTTTATGCATTTATTTGGCAAAATGTTTTCAATTTTGGAAAGCAGCTCTCGAAGTTTTAAAAATCGTTCATTGATTTGGTATTTTTTGGATCTAAAAACGGTATATAAATTGATCTACGGTAATATTCTTCCGGTTCGCCTTCGAATGCAAAAATATAAGGAAAATGCAAAAACGGCACAAAAACAAAACACACGTACGCACATAATTCATTTGTTCTATTATCATTCACACTCTAATAATTAGTGACAAGTGTTGCCGCAAGCTAAACAAATTAAGTATATGTTGCCAAGCAAAAAAAGTATCAAAAGCACAACCGTTGTTTTAAAAATTTTCATTTGAAAAACAAATAATAAGTAAAGTTGTGTATCTAATTCAGACCAGTTTTTTCTGGTTGTTTTTATTCAAAATGTAGACATTTTAGTTAAGGCACTCAAGTATTTTTTTGCAATTAGCATAATTTTTTTTTTAATTTAAATTTATTTCACAACAGTTTGCTCATGGAACGAAAACTGAAAGGCATAATAAATTAGTTTTTATTTTTCCTGTATAATGATTAACAATAAACTCTAAAAAAAATAATAGAAACCTTATTGGTGACTTTTCAGTTCAGAACTACTTTTCAAAAGAAGTCCATTGTCGACTCACAATTCCCCTTATATCTAAAAAATCCAGTTCAGCAGCCACAGAGTTATAAGGCAAACTCATTACTTTGAAGCAAATTAAAAAAAATTTCTCTGTCCAGTTTATATTTTTCTGGGTTTTTTAATTGGCCTACATTCCCACAACTTTTTAATACTATCCAGATACAATAGGTTTGTTTTTAGTTTAACATTTGCATAGTTTCAAAAAATTAAATTCTATCAGCAGAAAAGTATCAAAATAGGCCGTTTGTGAACAAAAAAGTATCAAATCACAATTTTTAAAAAAAAGTATCAAAAAAGATACAATTGTACTAATGTATTCATTTATTTTACATATTCATACATCGTCGGCAGAAAGATTGCTTTGAAAACAACAAATTACAATTTTTCAAATGACTATGTAGAATTACATTCTATTATTTAAAAATTCAATTACCCCAAACCCCCCCCCCCCCCCCCCCCCCTGCGTTCGCCCCTGTTCCGCATATATGTATTGGTTATAATGTGAGATATTTTAGCAAAATTAAGTGAGTATATAGTCTTGGATATTGTGTACCTTGCTGGTGAAAATGAATGAAATCGTTTCAGGAATTACCTCAGCCCTCATATACTATATATAACGATTTTCGTTATTCTATTAAACTTTATGCCGAATTTAATAAAATTTCTTCAATAAATTGCGAGAGTATAAAATGATCGGTTGCACCCGAACTTAGCCTTTCCTTACTTGTTTCAAATAAGTTTACACTTACAGTGGAACTTCTTTAACTCGAAGATCTCCATAACTCGAACACTTGAATTGACAATAGTGTTTAGAAGCCAAATTTCATACAAATTTCCTTCTCTAACTCGAATTTCTATAACTCGAAGTTCTCCATAACTTGAACTCTTGAAGAGGCAATAGAGTGCAAATTTCATACAAATTTCCTTCCATAAATCGAACTTTTTGGTCAGGACATAATACAATATTTAAAATTCTACTATCGAGGCAGAATTTTAAAAGAGTCCCTCTATATTGTACGGAGGCAAACAAAAAATATAATATTACACATATGGATTGCATAAATCATCTAACAAAGGTATGGGATATAGGCGTCAAGAGCCAAGAATACCAAACTGCAACAAACAAAATTACAGAATACATGTATGTATGTACGTATGTACATACAACTTTATGCGACGTTAATAAATATAACAGTGTATAAATCTGTATTTTACAGCTTTTTGAAAATCTATATGTTTTGATGATAATTCTATAACTCGAAGTCTTTCTAACTCGAAGTTTTTATGTGCTTAAAGCACAAATTCGAATTTTTCAGAACGCTAAAACAAATCCAAGTTGAATATTAAATTCGATCAGAACTAACTTTCGAATAGAGATACAAAATAGGGACCCAGCGCCCCGAAAATGCAATGCATTATTCGGTACCAATTGGTGTGTGGAATGTACACACTAAACACCTTGGTAGTGTTCGAGGCCTATCTAAACCTTTGCTGTACTTTGGGTCTGGCACCCGGTTGCAATGCAACTCCAAATTGAGTGACCAAGATCACTTTCCTTGCAGCATCCTCTTCCCATTCACTAAGTGTGGAGTAAAACCCATTCTCTCACTCATGGTCAACTCTAGATATTTGACTTACTTCACACACCTAATATTAACCGCATTCACACGGACAATCGGTGGACACAGCGGCGACAGTCTGCCTTTCAAGAGCATTGTCACGGTTTTGTCCATCGATATGTCAACCCCACACCTATACCCCAATTGTAAACAATTTCTAACAATTGAGCGATCTTCAACTAAGAGACGAAGGCATATGCTTAACTACATAGTGTTTCTAGCTGCACACACATGGATCCCTGCGTGCAGCCCCGTTCCACCCCAACATCCGCACTACCATTCTAACGATAGAGACTTTTTTGTCCATAAAGTAGATCCGCCAGGCACTAATTTTCGTACAGCCAAGTTCCTCTAACCGTTGTATCACTCGATCCCAGATTAGGTAATCAAACTCCCCGTTGAAGTCAACAACCCATACTGCCCATCCGACCACAAATCCCGCGTTAGCTCCTGAAATCGTTCCATCACAACTCTTTCCAGTACTTTTCAAAGCACTGGGAGGAGACTGATGCCCCGATATCATCGAGGATCACTGCTGATCTCATCGGGGGACTTCAGGAGAGGAACAACCCTATCGCTTTTCCGCTCATAAGAAAACTAACCCTCCCTTACGCACTTATTGTAAATGACCAAGTATTCATCATCATTCCGTCCATCACTAAAACTAATTACCCTTTAACATGCATCCAATCCTTATCACGCGTCCCACACCTACACCACGGTCTATCAGAAAAGTGCCTCTGATGCAAATATGCATTCAAAGGGCCATGCACCGTAAGTAAGAAACCCATACTCATTCAGAATTTGAAGTCTGGGTTTTCCTCTACAAACCTTACGTCCTGAATGTACCTGTAAGTCACCCGACCGTTAGGGCTATTGTCCCAACGATATTGTCACCTACGTCTAACCCTATCATCTAGAAGACTCTTGCTCCCTAGATATCCCAACCTCCCACAACATCAGATATCAGTAATAACACATACAAAGAAACAACGCATCCGCTGAAACAGTGTGATATACAGGCAAACAGGCAAGCATCATACAACGCTGTATGGCGAGAAGTTTTTGGCAACCCAAGCCCATCGCACATTGCCTGTCGCCGCTCCTTTACACGCACAAAGTGTGGAGTAAAATACCATCTTTCACTCTTGGTCAACCCCAGGTATTTGAGTTGCGTGGCGTACGTGATGCTAACCCCATTCACACGGACAGTCGATTGACGAACCGATGACAGTCTGCCTTTCAAAAGCATTGTCATCGTTTTGTTCATCGATATGTCAACCCCCACACCTAAACACCTATTATAGGCACTCTCTAACAATTGTCCTCCCAACGTTTCTATCTCAGACCTTGAACGACTTTCAACCAGAAGAAGAAGGTTATCCGCATACGCACAACATCTACAGAGTGGTTCGAGCTGTCCAAGCAAAGAGTCCATCATGAGAGATCCACCAGAGACTAATCTTCGAACTGCGAAGTTCCTCTTACCAGATTATGTAATCAAACGCTCCCTTGAAGTCAACAATTACCAAGGACATTCTCTATAACAGCATTCTGAACATACATCCAGGCATCCTCTATACTGCGTCCTTTCTTAACCCATACTGAATATCCGACAACAAATCCCGCGTAAGCTCCAGAAGCCATTCCACAATAACTCTTTCCAGTACTTTTCCAAACACTGGAGGGAGACTAATGCTCCGCTAGGCGCGAGGATCACTCCTGATCTTATCAGGGGACTTTAGCAGAGGAATGACCCTAGCACTTTTCCAATTACAAATGCATTTATCATACCTCGCCTCCAAAGGCATATCCCAGCTCTCCGTCATCTAATGGCGGAAAAGGTACTTCTTGTGATTGAGGTGTCTAAACTTCAGCCTTGAGAAAGGACGCTCTTATTAGGACCCCAGCACACTCTAGACACGTTGATAACACAGTGTCACCAACGCGAAGAGAGGTGATATCCTCCCTCTTACGACCCCTACAAATCTTATAGACCTGATACCCCCCTATTCTCATAACCGAATTTCCTCCACTCCTCTTCTTTAATTTTCATTAGCATGTCCTTATACTCATGCGTCGCGCAACTAAAATCATACCTAATCTGTGGTGACCTATCAGAATTGGACCGTCGGGCACGTTGAAACTTTCGTCTCAACTGCCGGACTGCCCACCTCTTCAAGTTTTATTCACGTGTCCACCACTTATTGTTCCGGACTTAAAAAATTTCAAACTTCCTCAATAAACTATCATTTACACCCCAAACCAATTTATACAGTCGAGCGATTTACACGCATCAGGCGACGAGGTTTCCACCACTGTCTATGCGAGTTCGTTCTCATCACTCTCGTCAAGGTATTTAACCCTTATCCTCCGTGAGGAAACCATATGTACCTATCTTCTTACTAAGCAGGCTGATCGCCGGAAAAAACACTAGCCCAGAAGCCCCTCCCCAGGCAAGACTTGGAACAGCTGATCTCAAGACAAGTGTGACTGAACACACTGAAGGAACTAACTGGAACAATACAACCGCTACTGAGTTGATACCACTTAAGCAGACGATTACTGCGAAATCGCAAAGGTACAACCCACAATTCCATCCAAAGGTCTGGAAGTGGTCACTCAATAAACCACCGGACAGAACTAAGTCCCCCTAACGGTTACAAGTCAACCGATGTGGAGCTTAACCAAATCGCACCGTAGGCTTAAAGACAATAATTACGATCGTACTCTAAACAATAATCAGAACATAAAATACTCGGACAGTCGCCAGTACCCTCTGAGTAAAACCCGCCCATTCCCGCCGAAAACTAGTGGCAACTAAGCACCAGACACAACACTCACTAGTTGAAAAACTAGATATCAGAAAATACTGACCACACGACAAAAACACTGAGACTCTGTAAGAGTCCACACACAACAAAATGTGGGTACCCTACGTAAGACTCAAAAGGCACTACCTAACACGCACCTATATAGTCCCTACACCATCCGTTGAAAATTCAAACAAAAAATTCGTATATATATTCACGTATATATACGCTCAAACACCTGCGCTTGAAAACACATATTTTCGAAAAACACCTACTACGCTCAATAAACGAAAACGTATAACGTCACACAAAAAAACCTGTGAAAAAGGCAAACGACTACACGTATATATAATCACCTGCCGCAATGTAAAAATTTTTGAAGGCCAACTATGGTACGCACACACTAATCGACAAATGTGAAAATATACAAACAAACGCAAATATATTCAAACACTTGCCGTAATGTATAAATATACAAAGCCAACTACAATAAATTATAGAAATTAATATTCAAATGTATCTCTATACAGAGGTAGTCAAAATTATTTACACATCGGACGTTTTTTTCACAAATTTCACACAAAAAGCTTTGGCTTGTTGTTGTTGATGTCGCAGGGTAAAGATATGCTATATTGTTGTAAAGCCGTATCTATTCCTGAGCGAATGAAGTCAGTTTGGCTATAATAGCTAGAAATATGGCGGAGAAATAAGCAAATGAACTGAAGACTCACAGTAGTCAAAAGTATTTACACACATTTTTTTGCGTCAAAAGTATTTACACACCGCGATTTAGCCTTTAGCCTTTATCCTTGGATTTGGTTTAAGCAAGAGCAGTGATTGGCTTCTGTTGCATTCATAACTAACTATCAAAGCCTTAAAATATGAAACTTGTTAAATAAAAAGCCGAAACCAAAGGAATTATGGATTATAACCAGATCGGAGTCTGTTACTAAGTTTAAGACTGGTGTATTGGCTTCGGAGTTAGTAAAAATTTTTAGAATTTAAAGGAATACTGTTTATAATGTTATTAAAAGGAAGGGGACGAACAATTGCAAGGATAAGAGGAAAGAGAACTAGGCAGAAACCTGTGATAACTCCAAGATAATGTAGAAGATTAGTACTGTCATACAAAATCCCACAATTAGTCCTCTTAATATTGCAGCACCATAGAATCAGTATATTGCATGAACAGTCAATGATGCTACACTGCTCAAGACCTTATAAAAAGTTAACACAAATGCCTACTTTGTGCATAAAGTGGTCAATATTTTCGAAACCAAAAACGCTTTATTAATTTACCACGTGAGAAGAATAATGCAGTTTAGACGCTAAATAGAGGAGGAGGTAACATGCTGATTTTTTTGGGAAATTTTCCTTACTTAAGCTTTGGAGATTTGGGGGTTGGGGTCATATGTAGAAGTTCACGCAAGTAAGGAAAGTTTCTGATTGCCATTCACTTGGGAGTGGCCAGGAACGATTCTTTTGCATATGACTCAAGCAGCTCACGTCTTCCGGTTTTATATCAAGTATCCCCTGGGTAGCTAACAGACATCCGTTTGGAGGCGAGCTAAAGTGAGAAGGCGAAGCCCGCTTCTGCGGTTGTGCGTAGGGCTTGGGACCCACCACATAAAAAAATCTCCCCAATGAAAACAAACACAGAGCCTCGGATGAGACACCGCCCTTTTGATGACGACCCCTTCAAACGTTTTAAGGATAATGATTTAAGGGCATGCACCTGGAATGTCCGGACCCTTAATTGGGAAGGTGTCTCTGCCCAGATGGTTGATGTCCTCATACAACTAAAGGCTGACATCACCGCCGTCCAAGATGACGTTGTGACATCTACTACAGCGGCCATATAAAGGAGCGCAAATTTGGTGTTAGATTTGTGGTGGGAGAGAGACTACGTCGCCGAGTCCTGGCATTCACTCCGGTGGATGAACGTCTTGCCACAATCCGCATCAAGCGAGGTTCTTCAATATATCGCTGATTTGCGCCCACGCCCCAACGGAAGAGAAGGACGATGTGACCAAAGATGCTTTCTATGAGCGCCTAGAATGCACCTATGAGCGCTGCCCCCGCCACGATGTCAAAATCGTGCTTGGCGATTTTAACGCTAGGGTGGGTAAAGAAGGTGTCTTTGGCACAACAGTCGGAAAATTCAGACTCCATGACGAAACATCGCCAAACGGCCTGAGGCTGATCGACTTCGCTGGGGCCCGAAATATGGTTGTCTGTAGTACCAGATACCAGGGGGGATACGTGGCGCGCTGTTTTGGACTCGGCTATAACCGCGTAAGCGGTGTCTACGCCAGTCAAGAAGAAGAAGAAGTAGTACCATATTCCAGCATAATAAAATTCATCTAGCAACGTGGCTGTCCCCTGATCGAAACACGCGCAATCAAATCGATCACGTTGTGATAGACGGAAGACATGTCTCCAGTGTTTTAGACGTGCGTACGCTCCGAGGACCAAACATTGACTCGGAAAATTATCTAGTAGCAGCAAAGATACGCACTCGCCTCTGTGCAGCAAAGAACGCCCGTCAACAAACACAAGGAAGGTTCGACGTCGAAAAGCTGCAATCACAACCGACAACCGAACGATTTTCTACTCGACTTGCACTCCTGCTCTCTGAGAGCACTCATCAGCATCTCGATATAAGGGAGCTGTGGAACGGCATCTCAAACTCATTGCATACCGCTGCAGCCGAAACAATTGTTCTCCGGCAACGCCAAAAAACCAGTTGGTACGATGAGAATTGTCGTTCCGCAGTGGAGAGAAAACAGACTGCCTACCTCGCAACGTTGCGATCGACCACAACACGTTCGGGGTGGGATAGATATCGAGAACTGAAGAGGGAAGCGAGACGCATTTGCAGACGTAAAAAGAAAGAGGCCGAAATGCGTGAGTATGAAAAGCTTGAAAAGCTGGCCGACATGGGTAATGCTCGAAAATTTTATGAAAAGATGAGGCGATTTACAGAAAGTTTCAAGACCGGAGCATTATCATGTAGGGACCGAGGAGGTAATCGGGTAACGGATGTCCAGAGCATACTGGGATTATGGAGGGAACACTTCTCCGACCTGCTCAATGGCAGTGAAAGTACAACACCAGGAGATGGCGAACCCGATTCCCCAATCGATGACGATGGAATAGATGTTCCATTACCCGACCATGAAGAAATTCGAATAGCAATTACCCGCTTGAAGAACAACAAAGCGGCGGGGGCCGATGGATTACCGGCCGAGCCATTCAAATACGGCGGCGAAGAACTGATAAGGTGCATGCATCAGCTTCTTTGTAGAATATGGTCGGAAGAAAGCATGCCTGACGATTGGAATCTTAGTGTGCTCTGCCCAATCCTTAAGAAGGAATACCCCACAATCTGCGCCAACTACCGTGGTATAAGTCTCCTCAATATCGCATATAAGTTTTTGTCGAGCGTATTGTGTGAAAGACTAAAGCCCACCGTCAACGAACTGATTGGACCTTATTCGAGTGGCTTTAGACCTGGAAAATCTACAATGGACCAGATATTCACCATGCGCCAAATCTTGGAAAAGACCCGAGAGAGAAGAATCGATACTCACCATCTTTTTAGCGATTTTAAAGCTGCCTTCGATAGCACGAAAAGGAGCTGCCTTTATGCCGCGATGTCTGAATTTGGTATCCCTGCAAAACTAATACGGCTATGTTAGCTGACGTTGAGCAACACCAAAAGCTCCGTCAGGATCGGGAAGGACCTCTCCGAGCCGTTCGATACCAAACGAGGCTTCATACAGGGTGACTCACTATCGTGCGACTTCTTCAATTTATTGCTGGAAAAAATAATACGAGCTGCAGAGATAAACAGAGAGGGTACAATCTTCTACAAGAGTGTACAGCTCCTGGCGTATGCCGATGATATTGATATCATCGGAAGCAACAACCGCGCCGTTCGTTCTGCGAAGCGAAGCGTATGGGTCTGGTGGTGAATGAGGACAAGACGAAATATCTCCTGTCAACAAACAAACAGTCAGCGCACTCGCGTCTTGGCTCTCACGTCACTGTTGACAGTCATAACTTTGAAGTTGTAGATAATTTCGTTTATCTGGGAACCAGCATTAACAACACCAACAATGTCAGCCTTGAAATCCAACGCAGAATCACTCTTGCCAACAGGTGCTACTTTGGACTGAGTAGGCAATTGAAAAGTAAAGTCCTCTCTCGACGAACCAAAATCAAACTCTATAAGTCGCCCATTATTCCCGTCCTGATGTATGGCGCTGAAGCGTGGACGATGACAATATCCGATGAGACGACTCTTGGGGTTTTCGAGAGAAAGGTTTTGTGCAAGATTTATGGTCCTCTAAACATTGGCAACGGCGAATACCGCATACGATGGATCGATGAGCTGTACGATTTATACGACGACATTGACATAGTTCAGCGAATAAAAAGACAGCGGCTACGCTGGCTAGGTCATGTTGTACGGATGGAAGAAAACACTCCAGCTCTGAAAGTATTCGATGCAGTACCCGCTGGAGGAAGCCGCGGAAGAGGACGACCTCCACTCCGGTGGAAAGACCAAGTGCAAAGTGACCTGGTTTCACTTGGTGTTTCCAGTTGGCGCCAAAAAGCAAAAAGGAGGTATGAGTGGCGCGTATGAGTAAGCTTTGGAGATTTGCTACTAATTTAGGGACCCTAAATCATCCGAATATATCAGAATTCACATGACCATGCCATTGTAGTGATTAGTCGGACTTTCCCAAATATTTATTACATTTTACAACACGACAATTTTACATTTTATGAAGGATCTTTACCTACAAAAGTTTTAAGTGAAGCAATTCAAGTTGACCTCCGCACAGCCCTGACCAAAACTGTATTGAAAAATTTTGGGGTATCGTTAAATATCAGAGGACAATTGATATAATAACCGAAAACGCCGAAATTACAGACATTTGGTTTAAATTAACTGTTAACTTAGCGCACAATTGGGTTGAATCAATTCGGACCATAAAGCAGGCGGTTACTGATGCCAAAGGTAATATAACCAATTATGAATTTATCGCCTTAGAATAGGAACTTATAGTGAACATTAAAATTTTAAAGTTATAATTAAATAAGAACAGGATAATAGAGTTCATGTTGTGTGTAGAAACTTTTGACGCAAAAAAATGTGTGTATATACTTTTGACTACTGTGAGTCTTCAGTTCATTTGCTTATTGAAGTTATACTTCTTATACAAGTTCGGAAGACGTTGCAATAATTGTTGCGCAACATGCAACATTATGCATAAACATACATATTGTAACGGATTTCCAAAATCTGTCGTTTACTCTAAAACTCTACCTTGAGTTCGATCACTGGATTGTCAAATAAAAGTCTCTGTTTAATGGTTATACACTAATCTTTATTTCTAATTTTACATACTTAACACTTTATTACTCGTTGTACTTGTTTACAACTTCTAATTTCTTGCACTTTACTCGGCAACTCTCTAATTAGAACTGTGTCTTGCTGACAGTCCGGCAGCCCTTATATAGTCGATTGCTGGCAATATATCGCCACTCGAACATTCTAGCAACTACGAATATTGATGTCTGGATAAATCTGGCAAGTTATCGATTTCGATTGTCGATTCTAGTTTATTCTAGCATCCATGTTCGTCACACTGCCCTCCACTTAAGTCTGATCGTCCCGATTAGACATACTTCCAGAACCAAAAGCTGCGAGCCGTTCTAGGTGAACCACCTTCATTTTATTCCTAGGTCTTCCAATTGTCTGTATGCGATACACCACATCATTGATTCGTTTAACAAGTTGGTATGGTCCTTCCCAACTGCATTGAAATTTAGGAGACAATCCTTTCTTCCGTTGTGGGTTATATAACAATACCCAATCTCCTTCCACAAATCCGTCGGAGTTCATTGCCTGGTCGTATTTTTTTTTTATCACTCATTATTTGTGTCCGTTGTCTCACCATAGCATGGATTTCCCTCATTTCGTCTTCTAGGACACTGTTGGCTTCCCTAACATTCTTTCCACCATTTGCGTTTATTCCGAACTTTAAATCAATCGGTAACCGAAGATGATGACCAAAGATTACCTTTGCTGGAGTCTGCCCCGTTGTTTCATGTACAGCAGACCGGTAAGCCATCAGGAACAAAGCTTTATGGGTATCCCAATCCTTTTGATACTTGTCTACCACTTTTTTTAGATGTTCTTCTAAAGTTCGATTGAAACGTTCTACCATTCCATCGGATTGCGGATGTGGGGCTGTTGTACGAGTTTTCCGTATACCCAATTTTAGGCACATTTCCTGGATTAGAGCTGATTCGAAATTCCTTCCTTGGTCAGAATGTAATTCTATTGGAATATCATACCTTGTTACCCAATTATTGATGAATACATTCGCTACTGTTTCAGCTTCTTGATTGGGAATTGGATATACTTCTGGCCATTTGCTGAAGTAATCCATAACTACCAAAACATATTTGTTTCCTAATTTACTGGTGGGAAACGGACCGGCTACATCCATGGCAATTCGTTCAAATGGGGCGCCCGAATTGTACTGCTTCATCTGACCGTGACTCCTGGATTTCGGCCCTTTTGCTTTAATGCACTCAGCACAATTAGCAATCCATTCCGTGACTGATTACCGACAACCAACCCAATAAAATCTTTGCTTTAGTTTCTCCAAGGTTTTTGTGATTCCCATGTACCCTCCACCTCCATCTCCTTAAGTACATCAGGAATTCTTACTTTCGGAACGATTATAAGTGTTCGGGAACTTTGTCTATCTTCGATTTCCCATACTCGATGCAAGCAGCCAGATACAAACTTTAAACTGTTCCACTGTGCCCAATATGCCCATGAAACTGGACTCTCTGCAGCTATTTCTTCTCTCGTTGGACGCTTGTTCAGCTCCACTCCATGCATTACCAGTTCCAAATCTGGATCTTCTTGCTGACATTTTCGTAAATCCTTTGGATCCCAGCCTTCTGTGTTAGTTATTGTCATTAATCGGGCATCTATAATGTCTTCTTTAGCTTCAGCTCTCGAACAATGTCTACATTCTAAATTACGAGGACGACGGGACATCGCGTCCGCATTCCCATGACTACTACCTTTTCGATGTTCTATAGAGAAGTCATAACTTTGGAGTCTCTCAATCCACCGTGCCAACTGTCCTCCTGGATTCTTGAATTGCAGAAGCCATTTTAATGCTGCGTGATCTGTCCTTACTCGAAATCGTTGTCCATACTGGTACTTATGGAAATGTTTGATGCACTTCACCAACGCCAGTAATTCTCTTCGCGTTACGCAATAATTCTTCTCTGGCTTACTTATCGTCTGGCTATAATACGCGACCACTTTCTCATTCCAGTCAATCACTTGTGATAGAACGCCTCCTATTGCATAGCCTCTAGCATCCGTGTCCAAAACGAACGTTGAGCCTGGAACTGGATATGCTAACATTGGCGCAGTACATAATCTCTCCTTCAGAGTTTGGAAGGCCAATTCCTGTTCCATTCCATTCAAAGGCTCTGTTCTTCTTCGTGAGTTCATGGAGGCTACTAGCTACGCTGGCGAAATTTGGAACGAATCGTCGGTAATACGTACACAGTCCAAGGAAACTCCGCAATTCATATAAATTTTGAGGTCTGGGCCAATCCTTTACTGCCTCTATCTTTTCCTGAGCTGTACAAATGCCCTTCGTTGTCACTTTGTGTCCTAAATAACTAACTTCCTTCTTGAACAGAGAACACTTCTTTGGGCTCAGTTTTAAACCAGCGCTGGCTATGCGTTGGAAAAACTCTTCCAAATTTTTGAGATGCTCATCAAAGCTTTTACCCAACACCATGATATCGTCCAGGTACACCAAAAATGTAATCCTTTTAACACTTGGTTCATAAGCCTCTCAAAAGTGGCAGGAGCGTTACATAACCCAAAGGGCATTACAGTGAATTGCCATAGATCATCTCCAACGCTGAGAGCCGTCTTTTCTTTGTCTTCTTCGTTAACTTCCACTTGCCAATAGCCAATTTTCAAATCGAGTGTTGAAAACCAATTCGTGCCTGATAGTGAGTCTAGGGTGTCATCTATTCTAGGTAACGGATAACTATCTTTTTTCGTGACATCATTCAACTTTCTGTAGTCCACGCAAAACCTCATGTTACCATCTTTCTTCTTCACAAGTACTACAGGTGAACTCCATGGACTCGATGATGGTTCAATTATGCCGCTATCGCTCATTTCACGTATGGTCTGGCTTACAACTTCTCGTTTGACTAATGGAGAAGTTGCGAGGAGCCTGGCGGATTGGTCTTGCATCTCCGGTGTTGATGGAATGTTTCACAATTTTGGTTCTACCTGGTTTGGATTCATCTTTGTCGAATATGGTGGAGTATCTGAGAAGAAGTTGTTTGGCCTTCTTTTTATGGTCTACCTCAAGTTCCTTGGTCCATGCATTAATCTCGTTTGAAATATCGTTTTTACAACTGGAATTATCCTCAAAATGTGTTTCGCAATTTATTACGGCCTCATTCTCCTGACACTGCCCTAATATAGCTCCTTTGGAGACTGTGACTGGTGACTTACACTCATTAAGGACTCTTACTGGAACTCTTTTGTCTTGTCGTGTCATAGCCAGGGTTTTTCCTATAAGTAAGTTTGGTATAGATTATTTTGCGCCTTCAACAACCCACAACGTGTCCGTCCCATAGCCTCCATCTATTTCTGCCCAAATAATTGCTTCTGATTTTGGTGGAATCTTCTGATTTTCTGTTATTAATACTTGTCTAACGTTGTATTTGTTATCATAACCAAACATAAGAGGCACTTCCATATTGGTATAAGTCATAATTTTGTTTTCCATGTCTAATTTGATTCTTTTACTGGCTAGAAAGTCTACTCCAATTATGACTTCGTCGACGATATCTGCCACTATAAAGTTAAGTAACACGGCTATTTTTCCTATTCCAATTTCGCACGTTACTTCCCCGAGAACTTGAGCATCATCTCCAGTTGCAGTACGTAACTTTACACCAGCTAGTGGTTTTACTTCCTTGTTAACTAGATCCGATCGAATTATGGAATGTGTTGCTCCCGTATCCACAGTCAGAATGCGTTTTTTACCATCCACGCATCCACTAACGGTAACGTTGTTCGTATTTCTATTTATTTGAGAGACAGAGATTACAGGGCATTCACTTGAGGGAGCCAGCACGCGCCCCTTCCGACTGGCTCGCTTTAGTTTAACGATTGGGTGCTTTTCAGAGTTGGTTGGTCTTCTTCAGCTTTGCGTTTCCGTCCGGATAGATAATTGGGTCGATTCGATTCCATATTGCAATTACGTGCAATATGGCCGCCTTTCCCGCAGTTGAAGCATTTAACCACACCATCATTTTTCTTACGTGTTTCTCCAGATTTCTCCAACATTTTATGCATTTCGTCCAAAAATTTCTTCGTCCAGGCAGGCTCTTCAATTTCTACACGATGAGCTTTAAATGTTCTGTTACTAAGTAAAGAGGCAGTTTCGTGCGTAAGAGCAAAGGATAATGTTTCTGCAAATATCAATTTTGGGCATGCTAGTGCAGAATAGCGCGTATTCTCGTCTCGTATACCATTAATGAAACTGTGGATTTTTATATCCTCTATATATTTTGCGGACTTATGCGCATAAGCCAAGTGAGCTAACCTTTCCACTTCCGTAGCAAATTCTTAAATAGACTCACTAGCTTTCTGTTTGCGATTTTGCAGTTCGATTTGGAAAATTTGTCTCCGGTGCTCACTTCCATACCGTCTTTCTACAGCACCCATCAACGCTTCGTAGCTGCTTGACTTACAATTGGGTATTGTTTGTAGAATTTCTGCAGCAGCTCCAATTAAAGCCACGAATAACGCATTGACTTTGTCTTCCGCGCTCCAATTGTTTGTAACTGCAGGCTTTTCAAATTGGAATTTGAAAATCTGGAACGGAGTTGTGCCGTCAAATGTTGGGGTCTTGACTTTGACAGAACTTGTTGACACCATTGGTCGATTTAGTTGCAGGTCACGGAGACGATCTTTCAGTTCTTCCACATCAGCTTTAACTTTATCTTGCTCTTCTGAAATCTTTGTTGACACTTCTGATATTTGGGAAGTCACCTGTGATATTCGTGCGTCCTGTTCTTTCAACTGTACCGATATTTGAGCTAATATCTGCGTTGATAACTCTGTTATTTGCTCTTTCATTTGATCCTTTATTTGGTCCTTTAATTGGGCTTTCATCTCCTTAATTTCTAATGACTGCGCCTGGAATTGTGACGATATTACAGACAAAAGCTTGTTCATATCCAGTACCCCTGATGGGCATGGAGTATCTTCCTTTTCTTCAATTTTCGTTGGCGAATCCTCTAACAGCGATTCAAAAACAAATTCGTCAACGTTGATAGTTTCTTCTTCCATGGCCTCTCGCAAACGTGCTTGTAACTCAGCTTTCAATCCATTCGTTGTTAAGCCCCATTGTTCCAACTCCTTTTTGAGTTGTGGTATCTTTAAATCGTTGAACTTAATCATTATCTCCTATGGAATTTTATTTGTCAATCCCACTACTGATACCAATTGTAACGGATTTCCAAAATCTGTCGTTTACTCTAAAACTCTACCTTGAGTTCGATCACTGGATTGTCAAATAAAAGTCACTGTTTAATGGTTATACACTAATCTTTATTTCTAATTTAATAAACTTAACACTTTATTACTCGTTGTACTTGATTACAACTTCTAATTTCTTGCACTTTACTCGGCAACTCTCTAATTAGAACTATATCTTGCTGCCAGTCCGGCAGCCCCTATATAGTCGATTGCTGGCAATATATCGCCACTCGAACATTCTAGCAACTACGAATATTGATGTCTGGATAAATCTGGCAAGTTATCGATTTCGATTGTCGATTCTAGTTTATTCTAGCATCCATGTTCGTCACAATATGTACATGTTTATATGTCATTGAACAAACACACAAACTTACATTTGTATATGCGTGCACGTAAGCTTGTCAACCACCAAAAATCAAAAGCAATGTTCTACAAAAACAACAAGCGCCAAAAATTTATGTCGATATGTTTGCATGCTCATACATATTCATACATATTTACGACAAGCCGATTTTCTACCATCAGCGCAATGTTGCGTCGCTTTGGCATTGCGCAGGCGGCCATCAATTTTCCGACACATCGAGGTTTACAGAGTCGTTTCAAGTGATCCCTCCGTAATTATAAATCCGCAAAATATGTTTTGGATAGTATTGACTTACTATTAGCAAATATAAATAATTAAATGTATTTAAATATTCTACTAATATATGATGCCAAATATTAATGTACTACAATTTTTAGTAAGAATCAAGACATAAAACAATCCATAATAATATGAGTTGGGGACAAGGACCTCTTTGCCTGCGAAAACGCGACACTGATTACAAGTCTGTGACAAAAAAATTACTATTTGCGGTCATTCGTTGTCCGTGGCTACGAAGATTTTACAAGAAATGTACTACAAGTGCACATATTTACACACATATGCATGTAAACAAATTTGCGAACATTATGCGTATGGTTCTTTTGATTTTTTTCTTTCGTTTCTGTTCCATTACTGCAAATTCTCAACTAGTTTATGTGACTTTTAACTGAAATTCTCTGCGTTTACCGCTGAAAAGTTAAGACTATGCTTCACATGATCATTTCTTGTAGTTAGTCTTCATTTACCTTCTTTGCAAATCGAAAGTATTACTTTTGGTTGGTCACATATGCACATGTGTATGTATAAACATATTCACATATGGAGGTATAAACATATTCACATGTGTATGTGTTTTATTTCAATAAAATTAAATTTTTCAAATTTCTTAAGGTTGAGGGTTCGAAACCTGAGGCAGTAAATTTTTTATTTCAATAAAATGAAATTCTTTTGAAGTTATACTTCTTATACGACTTCCTAAAAATGTGTACGCATATGTATGCTTGTATGGTTGCGCATTATTGGTTGGTGACATATTCACATGTGTATGTATAAACATATTCACATGTGTATGTAGAAGCTGAACCAATACTGGCATTCCTCAGAGATAAATTTTCATTAGAAATGATCAATGGAAGAAATGATCCTACGACAAAAGGAGGTACGACTATTGATACGGTAATCGCGAGAAATATAGATAAAATAGATGTAAGACATTTCATATCGTATTTTAGTTGTCATAATCCAATTGTAAATATTATAGACATCAATCCGTCAGAATCCAGAAATAATAATTGATTTGGACTTTGGTTTATAAAATGTGAATTTAAGAAAGTGTCTCTCGCTAGTTTTCTTTCATACAAAATGATATGCATTTCTTGGAATATCACTAGGAAGTATAACTTCATCCGCGCGTAGGGGCTCCACGCACACTTTTTTTTTCTCCGCAATATTTCTAGCTATTCTTGCCAAACCGACTTCATTCGCTCAGGAATAGATCAGGGTTTGCAACAATATAGCATAGCATTACCCTGCGACAACAACAAGCAAAAGCTTTTTATGTGAAACTTGTAAAAAAACGTTCGATGTGTAAATAATTTTGACTACCTCTGTATATGTGAATGTGTTAGAAAATGAGACTAGATCGACTAATACACATGCACAAATTAATGTACTTACATACAAACTCAATGGCTCACAAACACACAATCACCTATCCAGAAAAATTACAAATCAAAGCGCAAACAAGTCTGTTCATTCCGAAAAACAACATGCAGTCAGTAAATAGGAACAACGTCCGGTGTGTGTTTAGGTGAGTACCTTTCCTAAACCCATACTGAATATCCGACAACAAATCCCTCGTAAGCTCCTGAAGCCATTCCTCCCTAACTCTTTCCAGTACTTTTCCAAACACTGGAGGGAGACTAATGCTCCGCTAGGAACGAGGACCACTCCTGATCTTATCAGGGGACTTTAGGAGATGAATGACCAAGCACTTTTCCAATTACAAATGCATTTATCATACCTTGCATGTATTCCGGAATGAACTTCCGCAAGTTTTGCACTTCTCTCCGTTAAAATCATCGAGTCCTAGAACTTCCAAAGGCGTATCCCAGCCTCTCAACTGCCGGACAGTCCACTTCTTCAAGCTATAAACTATCATTCACACCCCAAACCGATTTATACAGTCGAACGATTTGCAGATTTTGTTTTGTCAGACTACAAAGTTTCTACCACTGTCAATGCGAGTTCGTTCTCATCATTCTCGTCAAGGGATCTAACCCTTCTCTTCCGTGAGTAAACCATATGTACCTATCTTCTCACCAAACAGGCTGATCGCCGGAAAAACACTGGCCCAGAAGCCACTCACCAGGCAAGACTGATCTCAAGACAAGTGTGACTGAACACACTGAAGAAACTAACTGGAACAATACAACCGCTACTAAGCTGATACCACTTAAGCAGTCGATTACTGCGAAATCGCAAAGGTACAACCCACAATTTCATCCAAAGGTCTGGAAGTGGTCACTCAATAAACCACCGGACAGAACTAAGTCCCCCTAACGGTTACAAGTCAACCGATGTGGAGCTTAACCAAATCGCACCGTAGGCTTAAAGTCAATAGTTACGATCGTACTCTAAACAATAATAAGAACATAAAATACTCGGACAGTCGCCAGTACCCTCTGAGTAAAACCTGCCCATTCCCGCCGAAAACTAGTGGCAACTAAGCACCAGACACAACACTCACTAGTTGAAAAACCAGATATCAGAAACTACTGACCACACGACAAAAACACTGAGACTCTGTAAGAGTCCACACACAACAAAATGTGGGTACCCTACGTAAGACGTAAAAAGGCACTACCTAACACAAATTTTTTCACAAATTTCACACAAAAAGCTTTGGCTTGTTGTTGTTGATGTCGCAGGGTAAAGATATGCTATATTGTTGTAAAGCCGTATCTATTCCTGAGCGAATGAAGTCAGTTTGGCTATAATAGCTAGAAATATGGCGGAGAAATAAGCAAATGAACTGAAGACTCACAGTAGTCAAAAGTATTTACACACCCTTTTTTTTGCGTCAAAAGTATTTACACACCGCGATTTAGCCTTTAGCCTTTATCCTTGGATTTGGTTTAAGCAAGAGCAGTGATTGGCTTCTGTTGCATTCATAACTAACTATCAAAGCCTTAAAATATGAAACTTGTTAAATAAAAAGCCGAAACCAAAGGAATTATGGATTATAACCAGATCGGAGTCTGTTACTAAGTTTAAGACTGGTGTATTGGCTTCGGAGTTAGTAAAAATTTTTAGAATTTAAAGGAATACTGTTTATAATGTTATTAAAAGGAAGGGGACGAACAATTGCAAGGATAAGAGGAAAGAGAACTAGGCAGAAACCTGTGATAACTCCAAGATAATGTAGAAGATTAGTACTGTCATACAAAATCCCACAATTAGTCCTCTTAATATTGCAGCACCATAGAATCAATATATTGCATGAACAGTCAATGATGCTACACTGCTCAAGACCTTATAAAAAGTTAACACAAATGCCTACTTTCTGCATAAAGTGGTCAATATTTTCGAAACCAAAAACGCTTTATTAATTTACCACGTGAGAAGAATAATGCAGTTTAGACGCTAAATAGAAGAGGAGGTAACATGCTGATTTTTTTGGGAAATTTTCCTTACTTAAGCTTTGGAGATTTGGGGGTTGGGGTCATATGTAGAAGTTCACGCAAGTGAGGAAAGTTTCTGATTGCCATTCACTTGGGAGTGGCCAGGAACGATTCTTTTGCATATGACTCAAGCAGCTCACGACTTCCGGTTTTATATCAAGTATCCCCTGGGTAGCTAACAGACATCCGTTTGGAGGCGAGCTAAAGTGAGAAGGCGAAGCCCGCTTCTGCGGTTGTGCGTAGGGCTTGGGACCCACCACATAAAAAAATCTCCCCAACGAAAACAAACACAGAGCCTCGGATGAGACACCGCCCTTTTGATGACGACCCCTGCAAACGTTTTAAGGATAATGATTTAAGGGCATGCACCTGGAATGTCCGGACCCTTAATTGGGAAGGTGTCTCTGCCCAGCTGGTTGATGTACTCATACAACTAAAGGCTGACATCACCGCCGTCCAAAAAGTGCGATGGACGGGACAAGGACGGAAGAAGGTGGGTCCTAGTGACATCTACTACAGCGGCCATATAAAGGAGCCAAATTTGGTGTTAGATTTGTGGTGGGAGAGAGACTACGTCGCCGAGTCCTGGCATTCACCCCGGTGGATGAACGTCTTGCCAAAATCCGCATCAAGCGAGGTTCTTCAACATATCGCTGATTTGCGCCCACGCCCCAACGGAAGAGAAGGACGATGTGACCAAAGATGGTTTCTATGAGCGCCTAGAATGCACCTATGAGCGCTGCCCCCGCAACGATGTCAAACTCGTGCTTGGCGATTTTAAAGTTAGGGTGGGTAAAGAAGGTGCCTTTGGCACAACAGTCGGAAAATTCAGCCACCATGACGAAACATCGCCAAACGGCCTGAGGCTGATCGACTTCGCTGGGACCCGAAATATGGTTGTCTGTAGTACCAGATTCCAGCATAAGAATCACAACCGACAACCGAACGATTTTCTACTCGACTTGCACTCCTGCTCTCTGAGAGCACTCATCAGCATCTCGATAAAAAGGAGCTGTGGAACGGCATCTCAAACTCATTGCATACCGCTGCAGCCGAAACAATTGGTCTCCGGCAACGCCAAAAAACCAGTTGGTACGATGAGAATTGTCGTTCCGCAGTGGAGAGGAAACAGACTGCCTACCTCGCAACGTTGCGATCGACCACAACACGTTCGGGGTGGGATAGTTATCGAGTAGTGAAGAGGGAAGCGAGACGCATTTGCAGACGTAAAAGGAAAGAGGCCAAAATGCGTGAGTATGAAAAGCTTGAAAAGCTGGCCGACATGGGTAATGCTCGAAAATTTTATGAAAAGATGAGGCGATTTACAGAAGGTTTCAAGACCGGAGCATTATCATGTAGGGACCGAGGAGGTAATCTGGTAACGGATGTCTAGAGCATACTGGGATTATGGAGGGAACACTTCTCCGACCTGCTCAATGGCAGTGAAAGTACAACACCAGGAGATGGCGAACCCGATTCCCCAATCGATGACGATGGAATAGATGTTCCATTACCCGACCATGAAGAAATTCGAATAGCAATTACCCGCTTGAAGAACAACAAAGCGGCGGGGCCGATGGATTACCGGCCGAGCTATTCAAATACGGCGGCGAAGAACTGATAAGGTGCATGCATCAGCTTCTTTGTAGAATATGGTCGGAAGAAAGCATGCCTGACGATTGGAATCTTAGTGTGCTCTGCCCAATCCATAAGAAGGGAGACCCCATAATCTGCGCCAACTCTCGTGGTATAAGTTCCTCAATATCGCATATAAGGTTTTGTCGAGCGTATTGTGGAAAGACTAAAGCCCACCGTCAACGAACTGATTGGACCTTATCAGTGTGGCTTTAGACCTGGAAAATCTACAATGGACCAGATATTCACCATGCGCCAAATCTTGGAAAAGACAGGGTGACTCACTATCGTGCGATTTCTTCAATCTATTGCTGGAAAAAATAATACGAGCTGCAGAGCTAAATGGAGAGGGTACAATCTTCTACAAGAGTGTACAGCTCCTGGCGTACGCCGATGATATTGATATCATCGGAAGCAACAACGGCGCCATTTGTTCTGCGTTTTCCAGACTAGATAAAGAAGCGAAGCGTATGGGTCTGGTTGTGAATGAGGACAAGACGAAATATCTCCTGTCAACAAACAAACAGACAGCGCACTCGCGTCTTGGCTCTCACGTCACTGTTGACAGTCATAACTTTGAAGTTGTAGATAATTTCGTTTATCTGGGAACCAGCATTAACAACACCAACAATGTCAGCCTTGAAATCCAACGCAGAATCACTCTTGCCAACAGGTGCTACTTTGGACTGAGTAGGCAATTGAAAAGTAAAGTCCTCTCTCGACGAACCAAAATTAAACTCTATAAGTCGCCCATTATTCCCGTCCTGATGTATGGCGCTGAAGCGTGGACGATGACAACATCCGATGAGACGACTCTTGGGGTTTTCGAGAGAAAGGTTTTGCGCAAGATTTATGGTCCTCTAAACATTGGCAACGGCGAATACCGCAGACGATGGATCGATGAGCTGTACGATTTATACGACGACATTGACATAGTTCAGCGAATAAAAAGACAGCGGCTACGCTGGCTAGGTCATGTTGTACGGATGGAAGAAAACACTCCAGCTCTGAAAGTATTCGATGCAGTACCCGCTGGAGGAAGCCGCGGAAGAGGACGACCTCCACTCCGGTGGAAAGACCAAGTGCAAAGTGACCTGGTTTCACTTGGTGTTTCCAGTTGGCGCCAAAAAGCAAAAAGGAGGAATGAGTGGCGCGCTCTGGTGGATTCGGCTATAATCGCTTAAAGCGGTTCTTACTCCAAATATATATATATAAGCTTTGGAGATTTGCTACTAATTTAGGGACCCTAAATCATCCGAATATATCAGAATTCACATGACCATGCCATTGTAGTGGTTAGTCGGCCTTTCCCAAATATTTATTACATTTTACAACAGGACAATGTTACATTTTATGAAGGATCTTTACCTACAAAAGTTTTAAGTGAAGCAATTCAAGTTGACCTCCGCACAGCCCTGACCAAAACTGTATTGAAAATTTTTGTGGTTTCGTTAAATATCAGAGGACTATTGATATAATAACCGAAAACGCCGAAGTTACAGACATTTGGTTTAAATTAACTGTTAACTTAGCGCACAATTGGGTTGACTCAATTCGGGCCATAAAGCAGGCGGTTACTGATGCCAAATGTAATATACCCATTATGAATTTGTCGCCTTAGAATAGGAACTTATAGTGAACATTAAAATTTTAAAGTTATAATTAAATAAGAATAGGATAATAGAGTTCATGTTGTGTGTAAATACTTTTGACTACTGTGAGTCTTCAGTTCATTTGCTTATTGAAGTTATACTTCTTATACGAGTTCGGAAAACGTTGCAATAATTGTTGCGCAACATGCAACATTATGCATAAACATACATATGTACATGTTTATATGTCATTGAACAAACACACAAACTTACATTTGTATATGGGATGTACACCTTAGCTGAGCTCAAAGCTACCGGGGGGGTCGGCAGGTCGCGGATAGCCGGACGGCCTGTAGTAGCAGGTTAGTTGCGAAATAAGTTTAAACGAATAAGCAATCCCCGACGATGAGCGACAGGAGCTGAGGAAGCGGTACAAAAGCCAGCAAGCCCGATGATGTTCCTGTGACAGTGGCGAATCGACACCGCCTCTGAGAAATAAGTGTCCCCTCAACATGCATAGGCGTGTTGAGTAATATAAAAATCCAGGCGCGACGGATCCAAAATGGGCGGCTTCCTGGTCAGCGTCTGTTCACCATGTTAGGTGCGGCTGATTTAACAACCTGACCGGTATACTGCGCGGCGCTCTGGGAGTCCCTGGAAGTCTCGACAGCGACGTCTCCGCTGGTGAGATAGAAAGGGTGATGTGAGTTTGCTCTACCGAGGTGCCAGCCTCGCGGTATATCATTAAACAGCCACTTCGCTCCTTGGTCAGGGAGTGTGTATTGAACACAGCAGTAGTAGGCTGTGTTGCTCCGGGCGAGCGCCAGTCCGTCCGTGTTTTCCGGGACTGGCAAAGCGAAGGACAGGCCTCAGGGAACTGGGTTAGGAGCATTGCCTCCGAGGGTATACCCGTTCTTGTCTATTTCGGCCCGCCCCCCTACACACGATGCGCTGTAAGAAAAAACAAGGAATGGAGAATAATATGAGAATAAACAACAAAAGCAGCAGTAGTATGTACGATTTATTGATGAGTAGCGACACTCGAAGCCCTGGTAGTGGAAGAAAGATGCCAGAAACGGAATCATCCAGGAGAACGCCGACCACTAATGGAGTTAACACAGAAGTTGACCCCTTTATCCGTGAACCACGATTGATGCGATCACCAAAAAAGGTGCTTACAGTAGAAAAGCCTGCTAGAGCCAGATCATCGCCGCCTGCTCTCCAAGATAGCACGCCTTTAGCGGAATCGGTTAACTCGGGTGGTGACGTCATGTCGGAACTAGGCGAGATGATCAAAAAGTTGACAGAAGCAATGTATCTACCACAACGATCAATTAACAACCAGATCAGAGATATATTAAGCTCGGTGATGAAGCTTCACGCACGCGCGCAAAATGAGTTCAACAGAAATAAAGAAGCTAGAAGAAATGTCCCTCTAGGAGCCACAACTGTAAATTCAACGCCGAAAAGGCCACGTGAGGATGAGCAGCTGATACGTAAGACCCCTCCTAAGAAAAAAGCTAGTCAAGGGGAAGTGCAAAAGATGGCTATTGTGACCAAGAGGACTGAAAGAAACATTCCTGTAAAAGAAAAAGCAGCCATGGAGAAGGAAAATGCCTGGACACAGGTCAAACACAAAACGCAGGAACAGAAGAAGAATACAAGCTTTGCTTTGCGTTCTAGACCGGATGCTATAATAATTGCACGCACAGGAAATATGTCGTACAGCGATATACTTAGAACGGTCAAAAGCAATGACTCCCTGCAGGAACTCGGAGAGAACGTTACGCGAATCAGGAAGACGGCAAAAGGTGAAATATTGTTGGAAATGAAAAAGGCGCAGATGACGAACACGGGAGCATATGAAAAGGAGATAGGGAAGGTGCTAGGCGACCAGGCGATAATAAGAGCCCTAACCCATGAGGTATCAGTGGAGATCCGCGATCTAGATGAAGTAACCACTAGAAAAGACATAGTTGAGGCAATTAGATCGCAAATTAATGAGCTAAGCTCCCGCGGGTAAGGGGCGGTCAAAAACATTAGAAAGTCATACGCAGGCACGCAGACGGCAGTAATTAGCTTACCAGCAACGGACGCAAAACGACTTCTTGAAGCCCATAAGATTAAAATTGGATGGGTGGTCTGTAGAATTAGGGAAAAGCCTAATTTAAAAAAATGTTTCAGGTGCTTGGAATATGGGCATCTAGCGAGGTTGTGTACCAGCGAATATGACAGAAGCCAATGCTGTGCCAAGTGTGGCGAAAAGGGACACTTTGCAAAAGAATGTGACAAAACGGCGTCATGTGCAGCATGCAAATGCAAAGGGCAAAAGGATACGGATCACCGTATCGGAAGTTGGAGGTGTCCCCTTTATCAAGCGGCGCACTAAGGGGTATTTGATGCAAAAAACCGGTCAAAAGTGGTTTTACTAAACTTTGCCAAATGGTATTTACGCCGCATGTTTTACTATTTACAATAACCGCTTCAACCTGCGCAACCCTCCCCCGCCCGCTTTTTACCTCGTTCTCGCCACGGATCCAGCCGGAACCCAATCATTGAGTGTAACGCGTGTCTCTGTTCTCGGCGTTCTCGATTATTTACATAATTTCCTTTGGTTGATACGGCTGCGTGTGGAGATTTACTTGGAAATTCTTTATTGAATATGGAAGTAAAAGGTATGTACTTATGATTAAGACGTATAACAGTCAATTTATTTTTAAATTTAAGCATTTAAACTGATGTTGTTAGTTGCCTTTGCAAGAATGTAGTATTTTTACAAAAAAAAGTATAACATTATTGTTTTTGTTTATTTGTCGGGATTTGTCGCGCCAGAATTCTGGTACGGAAATGTAATTTGGACTTTCTTCTATCCGAAACAGAAGTAAAATTGTCCCCCAACCCACCCCATTTTTATAGGTATTTTTTTAAAGTGCACGGTGTAATTCTGTACTGTTCAGATTTCTGAACAGTCATTATCGCTAACACATAAAAATACAGTTGTAATTATAAATATGTATGTACAAATACTCATTTCAATCATCATTGTAACAAATATTCATTTCGGGTATTGTTTTATGCTACATAATATGGGTTGTTTTCAAGGTCACATGCACATTTGTATTCAATTACCTAAATGCACATCGATCCAAAAGGATCGGAAATGACTCTAAACTAACAATAGACAATTGTGTCTGCCCTTGAAAACACTTATGCTTAAGATACCTTTCACGTCGTTTTAATATTACATATACAAAATACAAATTTTCACAGATTCTGCAGCAATGTTGAAAAATATCACCCGAATGGAATTATACGTTATTATAAAGGAGTACAAAGGAAAAAAAATGAACGAAAAATTCACCTTTCTGGAAGATAGAATTGCTCAGTTGACGTCCAATATTTAAAAGAAGTCATAGATACATTAACTGACGCCGAGAAGCAGAGCCTTCTTTTGATATCAAAATGGGGGTGCGATGGATCACACCAAACTCCATTTAAGCAAAAATTTGAAAATCTTTCTGGTGACGATTCAAGTATATTTGTGAGCTCGATTGTTCCAGTGAGTTTGGTTGTTACCTTCAATGGTGAAACAACAAAAACCATTTGGCAAAACCCTACGCCTTCTTCGGTGAGATTCTGCAGGCCTATTAGAGCTCAATTTACTCACGAAACAAAAGATGTAACAAAACAAGAAATAGAATACATCGAAAATCAAGCCAGAAATCTGGAAGATACAAGAGACAGTGAAACATCAGCGCACATCAATCATAAAATATTACTGACAATGGTAGACGGGAAAGTTTGTAACGCTGCAACGGATACAACCTCTACTATGCGATGTTATGTATGCGGTCAGACTTCAAAAGATTTTAATAAATTAAAAAAAGGTGTCATAAATCAAGAGGCTTTAAAGTTTGGCCTCTCAGTACTCCACGCCCGAATACGGTTTTTTGAGTTGTTGTTGCACTTAGCATATAAAGAACCCATAAAGAATTGGCAAGCCCGTACAGCAGAAGACAAAAAGATTATTAAGGAAACAAAAGAGACAATACAAAAATGTTTTAAAGATGAAATGGGTCTACTGGTTGATGTTCCTAAACGTGGTTTTGGAAACAGTAATGACGGGAATACATCTAGGAGATTTTTCGAAAATGCAGAATGCTCTTCTCGCATCACCGGCATCAACATCGAAGTAATCAAAAGATTTAAAGTTATTCTTGAAATAATATCAAGTGGTCATGAGATTGATCCTCAAAAATTCGATGATTATGCCCAAGACACGGCAAAATTGTATGTGGAAATGTACGGTTGGTATCCAATGTCGCCAACTGTCCACAAAATCCTCATACACGGAGCGCAGGTGCTGCAAGAGGCAATTCTTCCAATTGGACAATTATCCGAGGAGGCAGCTGAGGCCCGAAATAAACATATCAGAAAATATCGGGTAGATTTTGCCCGAAAGTTTTCGAGGATCGAGTGTAACAGAGATGTTTTGAACAGACTGCTTTTAACATCCGATCCACTTATCAGCTGCAATCGTCCAAAGAATAAGAAGAAACTCATGCCATTTTCCGAGGAAGCAAAATCAATTTTAACTGCAGCAACACCTAATCTCAATAAGTCAGACGAGAATACTGTCGAGGAAGAGGATTCTGATGTAATCAGCGAAGTAAATTATCCTGAAACCGATTAATTTTTTTTAAATTATATTATTTTATTTTCAGTATTTTTTTTCTATTCTAATCATGTATTTTTATTAATAAATGCTATATATTGATTCAATATTGTTTTTTATTATATTTAAAGATAATATAAGTCCCTAAATAATTATGACCGGTTTTTTGCATCAAATACCCCTTAGTGCGGCGTTCAAAAACTTCAAATGAGAGTTATAAATACAAATCAACCTAAATCATTGTGAAGCGGCTCAAGAACTTTTGTCACAGACAACCTATGAAAAGAAGGTAGACGTGGCGTTAGTCTGTGAACAGTATAAGAACGTAAGTTCTGGTACCTGGATTTCGGACAAAGAGAGCAAAGCCGCGATATGGGCTTGTGGAGGCAATACATTCCAAGACATGCCGCTCCAAGGAAAATCCTATTATATACGTGTGAAGATTGGTGGAATATACTTCTACAGTTGTTATATCACCCCAAGTGTTACGCAAAGTGAGTATGAAAAAATCATTGACGAACTGGTTCATGCCGCCCGAACTACTACACCAAACGTGATAGCAGGCGATTTCAATGCGTTGGCAATGGAATGGGGCAGTAGTTGCACGAATCGGCGGGGAAATGCGCTGCTCAAAGCATTCTCGTTGCTAGATGCTGTACTACTCAATACCGGCGGAAGAAATACCTTTGAAAAGAATGGTCGTGGATCAATAATTGATATCACGTTCGCTAGCAGCACACTGGTTAGAACAGCAAATTGGAAAGTGTGTGACTTCTATACGCATAGTGATCACCTTGCTATTATGTCAGAAATCGACAAGCGAGTACAAACACTAGCAAGCCGAAAAAAAACACTTGAACAAGGATGGAAAGTCGAAACGCTGGATGAGAAAATCTTTGAGATCATGTTGAGCGAGGACCCAGGCAGTTCAAACGATGTAGATCGCCAAGCCGAAATGATGGTGAAGCACGTAAGCAACGCCTGTGACGCTGCGATGTGTAGGAAAGTACAAAGCTCATACCGAAAATCTGCATACTGGTGGAACGCAGAGATTAGTAGTCTAAGAAGCGAATGCCATAGGGCAAGACGACGCTCTCAAAGAAGCTACGGTACTCCAGAGCATATGAGACTGCGCGAATACTTTAAGGACAAAAGAAAGGAGCTCAAGATGGCAATCAAAAGAAGCAAGTCCACAAGTTTTAAAGAACTATGTGAGAAGGTAAACGAGAACCCATGGGGAGATGCGTATAAAATAGTTATGTCGAAGATAAGAGGGAGTAGAAGTCAAGCACCAACCTGTCCTATCCTCCTAGAAAAGGTGGTGAAAACGCTTTTCCCTGCGCAAGAGTTGCAATCGAGCAGAAGGATGCCTGCGATGGTGGAAGCTTTAGTCATTGACGAGACGGAAATTATTGAAGTGGCGGAGAATTTCGGAAACGCAAAGGCGCCCGGACCGGACGGCATCCCAAACAAGGCACTGAAAATCGCTATAAAACATAACGATAAAAAATTTACCGAGCTCTATACACGCTGTCTAAATGAAGGAGTTTTTCCAAAGATATGGAAGAAACAGCGCCTGGCTCTTCTTCAGAAGCCGAACAAACCGGCAGGAGAACCGAGTGCATACAGACCACTCTGCATGATTGACACAATGGCCAAAATCTTAGAGAAGTTAATCTGCAAACGCCTGGAGTATCACCTAGAAAACGAGCCTTCTAGACTATCCGAAAACCAATTTGGCTTCTGAAGAAACCGATCCACCATAGACGCAGTTGGAAAAGTGACAGGAATTGCGGCGAAAGCCATAGCGGGCAAAAGATGGATGTTCGGTGAAAAAGAATACTGTGCAGTTGTCACACTTGATGTTAAAAACGCTTTCAACTCGGCATACTGGCCTCACATTATAAGGGCACTGGAAGCGAGAAATATACCAAGGTATCTGTTGCGTATAATTAGTAGCTATCTGTCTGATAGACTGCTATTCTACGATACTGATGCAGGCCCAAAGAAATACATAGTGACAGGGGGAGTACCACAGGGCTCCGTACTAGGTCCGTTATTGTGGAATGTGCTGTATTATGGAGTGCTACGCTTATCATTACCAAAAGGGGCCCAGATAATTGGATATGCGGACGACATTGCGGTAACGATCGTTGCGAAGGAATTATTTCAAATCCAAAACATCTGCAATGAGACTATTACGCAAGTTAAAGATTGGCTTACACGAACTAAGCTGCAGCTTGCCGGAGAAAAAATCGAAGCGGTTCTTATCACGAGTAGAAAAATACCAGAAACAGTCACTCTGAATATTGATGGTTATAATGTAGTAACACAAAACTCGTTACGGTACCTAGGCGTTATGATTGATACTAGGCTCAATTTCAAGGCACACTTGGTGGTCATAATCATAGTAGAAGAGCTCTATTAGCTAAAGTTAGCCAACCAGCACTGATGTACGCTGCTCCTATATGGGCGATAGCGCTACGCCAAAAAGCATGTGCCAATAAGGCGAAGAAAGTTTCCAGGCTAAGTGCCATGAGAGTTGCCTGCGCGTTTAGAACGGTGTCGCATGAAGCAGTTAGTATCATAGCTGGTATCATCCCACCCGATATAATGGCTTCGGAGTATAGCAAAGTCTATCAAAAAGCAAAAAGCATAAAAAGGAGTCTAACGGACGATGAACGCAAAAAGGAGAGACAGGTGAGCCTTAACGAGTGGCAAGCGCAATAGGATGCGTCAGAAAAAGGAAGATGGACATATAGATTAATTAAAAATGTACCAGCATGGATTGAAAGACAACATGGAGAGACAGATTTCTATCTGACCCAGTTCTTATTGGGCCATGTCTGTTTCAGGGAGTACCTCCAGAGATTCGGCCACATCAGTGAATGTTCCTTCTGCAACAGTGCGGAAGGAAATGCGGAACATTTCTTCTTTTCTTGCTCGAGATATGTAGTGGAGAGAACTACCGTAGAACGGTTAATAAACGAAGTACTGACGCCCGACAACATAGTGAGTCACATGTTACAATCGAGGGTGGTGTGGGCAAAAACAAAGGAGTGGACCGCTATAGCGCTCCAAGAACTCAGAATAAGAGAACGACAGCGGAGAAGTGTAAGAACAGATGAATAACCCTGCGGGGAGTATGTGAGGAGGCATGTTGGCCCAGCTTGGTCCTGCGAAGTAGTACTTAACGGTGGTTCCGAAGGTCCAATTACAAGCTACAGGAGCCGGAGTTAAGGGTTTAGTACGTAGGCATACTGTGTCGCAAGTCCGACCTAGTTGATAAAACTGGTTGGGCGTGGTCCCGAAAGAGGTGTACCCTTAACGGACAATGTGAATCGTGCATACTGCTAACATACGTTGACAGTATCTTTGGAAGATTTCCCCTTCGGAAACAAAAAAAAAACATTTATATATGCGTGCACCTAAGTTTGTCAACCACCAAAAATCAAAAGCAATGTTCTACAAAAACAACAAGCGCCAAAAATTTATGTCGATATGTTTGCATGCTCATACATATTCATACATATTTACGACAAGCCGATTTTCTACCAGCAGCGCAATGTTGCGTCGCTTTGGCATTGCGCAGGCGGCCATCAATTTTTCGACACATCGAGCTTTACAGAGTCGTTTCAAGTGATCCCTCCGTAATTATAAATCCGCAAAATATGTTTTGGATAGTATTGACTTACTATTAGCAAATATAAATAATCAAATGAATTTAAATATTCTACTAATACAATCCATAATAATATGAGTTGGGGACATGGACCTCTTTGTCTGCGAAAACGCGACACTGATTACAAGTCTGTGACAAAAAAATTACTATTTGCGGTCATTCGTTGTCCGTGGCAACGAAGATTTTACAAGAAATATACTACAAGTGCACATATTTACACACATATGCATGTAAACAAATTTGCGAACATTATGCGTATGGTTCTTTTGATTTTTTTCTTTCATTTCTGCTCCATTACTGCAAATTCTCAACTAGTTTATGTGACTTTTAACTGAAATTATCTGCATTTACCGCTGAAAAGTTAAGACTATGCTTCACATGATCATTTCTTGTAGTCAGTCTTCATTTACTTTCTTTGCAAATCGAAAGTATTACTTTGAGATTAATTTCTACTGCCCTTCCAATACATACGCCATTCACACAAGAACCTATCCCCGATTGTCAGCTAATTGCCTTCGCCGTCTTAACAATGAACGCGCAAACCTATCAAACGACCCTAACTGTTTGGCACTCCGACTACTGGAAATCAAACCACTAGCATCTAACCGTCTATCACTCCAACTAATTTCCATACCCCCGAGGTCGCCAATTACCGACTACATCGGGCATTTCGCTATAACATGGATCCAATCCTCATCACGCGCATCACACCTGCACCACGGCCAGAAAGGTGCATCTGATGCAAAAATTCATTCAAAGGCCCCCGCCTCGTAAGTCAGAAACCCATACTCATACAAAATTTTAAGTCTGGGTTTTCTTCTACAAACCTTCTGAATGTACCCGTAAGCCACCCGACCGTTAGGGCTAATGCCCCAACGATATTGCCCTATCATCTAGAAGACTCTTGCTCCCTAGATATCCCAACCTCTCCACATCATCAGAGATTCATTCATCCCGCAGCAATAACACATGCAAAGAAACAGCACGCTGTAAAACAATCAGTTTTAGAAGGGGCACACCTAATAACACGTACAACGCATCCGCTGAAACAGTGTGATATACAGGCAAACAGGCAAGCATCATACAACGCTGTATTGCGAGAAGATTTTGGCAACCCAAGCCCATCGCACATTACCATGATTGCCTGTCGCCGCTCCTTTACACGCACCAAGTGTGGAGTAAAATGCAATCTTTCACTCATGGTCAACCCCAGGTATTTGAGTCGCGTCGCGTACGTGATGCGGACCCCATTCACTCGGACAGTCGATGGACGAACCGATGACAGTCTGCCTTTCAAAAGCATTGTCACCGTTTTGTTCATCGATATGTCAACCCCAACACCTAAACCCCTATTATAGGCACTCTCTAACAATTGTCCTCCCAACGTTTCTATCTCAGACCTTGAACGACTTCCAACCAGAAGAAGAAGGTTATGCGCATACGCACAACATCTACAGAGTGGTTCGAGCTGTCCAAGCAAAGAGTCCATCATGAGATTCCAAATGTAAGGACCACTCCAATCTCCACACTACCATTCGTACCAAAAATAGAGGCTTTTCTGTCAGAAAAGGAGCTCCGCCAGAGACTAATCTCCGAACCGTCAAGTTAGGTTAGGTTAGGTTAGTAGGCAGATCTCTGTAAAAACAGAAGATCTCACTTAGACAGCCTTGGCGCTGTCCATTGTGGTACCAATAAAACTCCCTGTGGATCAAAGACCTTTAGGATTCAGCAAAACGCTTGGAATCCGATACAAATTTCTTAAGACGGCTAATATCGATTCTATCCAATTCGCTAGGATCGCCGAAAAAGGGCCTTCCGAGGTGTTTCAACCTCAGTCTAGCAAAAGCTGGACAATGAAGAAGGAAATGCTTAGATGATTCCATCTCGCCTTCCTCCATACAGCTTTGGCAGCTTGCATCTGTCACGATCCCAAGTCTCACCGCATGGGTACCCATTGGACAATGTCCAGAAAGCACACCCATGATGACGCTAAGATGGACCCTGTCCAGAGAAAGCAGTTGAAAGGACCGCTTACGTTCCACAGAGGGCCAAAAGGACCTCGCCACTGCACAAGTACTGGTAGTTGACCAGCGTTTGACGAGCTCATGCGAAGTCTGCATGTCCAGCGCTCTTGCGCAGGTGGACCATGGACTACCAATACGCTCCCATTCCGACGTCAATGTAGCTAGGGTACCTTCCTTGCAAGCTTGTTCCTATACAGCTACCAACGATCCCGCGGTGTCCGGGTACCCACACTAGTCGGCTCTCAAAATAGCTAGAAGCTATTGATAAGGATTTAAGACACTCCTTAACTAGCACAGGGCGTACCGTCATCGAATCCAATGCTAGTATTGCCGCCCTGCTGTCGGAGTGAATACATACCTCTCTAAAAGAGGTCACCTTACGGAGCAGTGCGTCCACTGCCACTTTAATCGCAGCGACCTCTGCTTGGAAGACACTACAGTAGTCAGTAGCCTAAAGCTGGTATTGATAGAGAGCTTTCTGCAGAAAACTCCCCCACCCACCTTTCCCCTAAGCCTTGATCCATCCGTGAAAAAGCTGACTGCACTTCTCCTCCATTGACTTCTTCCTTCCCACATATCCCTCGTAGGTACATGTGCAGAGAAGAAACCTCTCGGGGACGGTTCCGCGGTGCAGTGGTCCAAGTAGTCAGGGATGCAATCGAACCGACGGAGAATTTCAGAATGCCCCTGCTTGGGACCGATCATGTACCCAGCGTCTCTGAGTCTGACAGCGACCTTTGCCGCAGTGCATCTACCGGCGATATCCACAGGTGCGACGTGTAAGATAGCATTCGAAGCCATAGTTGGAGTTGTTCTTAGCGCTCCGCTGATTCCAATGAGGACCGCTCTTTGGACACGTTCCAGCTGTTTAGCTAGTGTGACTTTCTCGAGTGCCCTCCACCAGACGACAACGCCATACAGCATTAAAGGTTTAATAATGGTCTCATACAACCATAAAACCACTTTCGGTGAGAGGCCCCACCTTTTTCCAATAGCCCCTCTACAGCAATAGAGAGCTACCGAAGCCTTTCTTACCCTCTCCTCAATGTATTTCACCCCAGGTATTTCACCTTGTCCGCAGGTTGCAGACTGGAACCTCCCAATGAGGGGAGAGTTGCATTAGGAATTTTATATCTTCTAGTGAATAAGACGAGTTCCGTTTTACTCGGGTTTATGGCCACGCCACTTCTATGCGCCCAGCGGGTAACCACTTCTAGGTAACCTTGGGTCATCTCATAAACGGTATTCAGGAATTTACCTTTAACCAAAAGGGCTAAATCATCAGCATAGGCCGTCACTCGATAGCCTTGATTTTCGAGTTCCCCCAGTAGGTCGTTCACTACCAGGATCCAGAGCAAAGGGGAGAGAACGCCGCCTTGCGGGGTACCCCTATTTACAGTCCGAAGCGCATTTGCACTTCCCCACTCTGCAAAGACAGTTCTGTCGCTGAGCAGACTGTAGATGAGATGCTTAAGGTTCGCTTCTACCCCAAAATCGTCTAATGCACCAATGACCGCTTCCGGTCTAACATTATTAAGGGCCCCCTCGTTATCGAGGAAGGTACCTACCGCGTAATCATTATTTAAGAGGGCTTCTTCTATCCACGACACTACAGAGTGTAAGACGGTGTCCACCGACCTACCCTTACAGTAGGCGTGTTGAGCTTTAATAAGTTTATTTCTGGGGATTTTTCCCCTTATGTACAGATCCATGAGCCTCTCCAGCGTCTTCAAGAGGAACGAGGAGAGGCTAATAGGCCTGAAATCCTTTGCAGTAACATGAGAGCTTTTTCCAGCCTTTGGGATGAAAGACACCTTAACCTGCCTCCAAGCCTCCGGAATATGACCCAGTCTGACGCAGTTCGCGAAGATCGGGGCCAGCCAGCTGCATGATACCTTGGCCGCTCGCTGTAGCTGCGCAGGTATAATGCCATCTAGTCCGGGGGACTTGAAAGGCTTGAAAGAGTTCAACGACCAGGTTAGGTGGCGATCATCCAGAAGGCTTTCGAAGGCGCTTTCACCCCCTTGAAGCTCTCCGAGGGAAGCTTTTTCCGCTATTTGGTTTTTTGGGAAATGAGCATCCAAAAGTAGCTTTAGTGACTCCTCACTGCTCGAGGTCCACTCACCAGCACAGTTCCTCAAGTAACCCACGGATATTGGGCTCTTGGACAGAATACGCCTAAATCTCGAGGACTCCTGGCAGCCCTCCACGCTTTCGCAGTAGCCTCTCCAAGAAGACCGTTTGGCCTTCTTTATTTCGGACTTAAAAATGACAAGACCGACCTTATACAAAGCTCAGTCGTCAGCTAGACCACTTTTACGGGCTTTATTAAAGAATCTTCGACTAGAAGATCTGAGCTCCGAAAGTTCCGACGTCCACCAAAGAGGTTTCCCTTTGCCTTTCTGAGATCTCAGAGGACAGGAACTTTCAAGGGCCAACCTGCACCCAGAGCTGAAAACTTCGACACACTCATCAATCGCGTTGGCCGAGAGAACTGAGTCTCGTGGAGGCGCGGCTGGAAGAGCTGAGCGAAGCTTCCTGCAATATAGAACCCAATTTGTGTTCCTAAAGTTCCTAAACGGTTTGCGTACTGGACAAGCTCTATCCAGGTTGAAACTGATATACCTATGGTCCGAGAAGGAGTGATCATTGAGAACCTTCCACCCCGAGATCAAAGGTACGATGTCCCTAGATACCAAGGTAAGGTCGAGGACTTCCTCCCTACCCGCAGTCACGAACGTAGGGGAGCTCCCCCTATTGCATATAAATAAGTCAACACTACTAATAGAATCAAAGAGCGACTCACCTCTAACATTTATGTCCGAGCTTCCCCAGACCGTATGTCTTGAGTTGGCATCCGAGCCAATAATGGCGTTGACTCTCCTACGCCTGGCCTCCCAGAGAGCCTCTCTCAGTAAAACGGGAGGTGGTTCCACCTCGTCGTCGTGCGGCATATAAGCCGAGATTAGCCAGAGTTCTCCGGCATCACCCTCCAATCTGGTAGTCACAACGTCTCCGTTACTGTAATTGGGTAAAAGAAATACGTTAAGTTCATTACGGACAATGGACGGCATGCAAGCTCTGATTTTACCTGCGCAGCTAGCTGTCATTAGCTTGTGGCTCTTCGTCCTTAAACCCGATACACCGTTGCTGCTTAGCCACGGCTCCAGGATTAGGACGACGTCGGCTTCGTCCATTCCTAGACGAAGCAATAAGTTGGCGGATGCCGCCTTTGCATGTTGGAGATTAATTTGCAGGATCTTCATCCTCCAAACTTTTCTCCAACAGTGCGAGTTCCGTACTCTCCATGCATTCAGCTCGATCCTCCTCGAATAGTTTACCGAGATTGAAGACGGATCCATCTCCAATACTCGCCGTGTCCGAGTGGGATGAGTCAACATCCATGCCCGTTTGGGCATCAATTCCCTCCTCTACCGCTCCTGGAGGTAGTGGGACATCAGCTTTGGCATCGGTCCGGAGAACCCGAAGGACCACCTTCTCGAAACCATAGCTGATGACCCCCTTTACGTCGCTGAGAGGACCCAAGGACTCCTTATTCAGAAGTATCAGCGCTTGCCGATATGGCTCCTGGGTTTTCTCTAGCCGAATGACCTTCCAATCTTGATCGGGAAGAGAAGGATTGCAGTAACAAAATTTCCTCGATCTCTCCTGGAGTGGAGGGTTCGGTGGGGAGCCACACCCGAGCACGAGGGCGTAGTGGAAGTTCCTTCTTAGCCACCGCCTCGAGCTTAGCCCCCTTCCAGACCTCTCCTACCAAGGACACATGCCGTAATGTCATCCTGCGCTCTCGCAGCTTGGAAGGGGACCAGGATTTCCTCTGATCACCCTCATGAAAACCGCGGATATGCCCGCCGCGACCCGCTTCCATTCGTTGTGGGAGATGGCTCCATCTTCCCTACTCCGATCGCATACCCCAAGCTCAATAGCCCCCGGAAGTTTGGCGATTTCGCTAAACTTCGGAGCCTCTCCAATCCGAGGTTTCTTTCCAAGGGAGAATTCCCTTTCGAACGACCTTTGTCGTTTAACCTGCGATTGGGTTTCACCCAATCCCACCGGTTACCATCGCCACCGTCGCTAAGTACCTTCCTAACCCACTCTAGTGTGCTGGCATGCTGCCCAGGTTTCTGCTCAGCATGCTCGCCACCGTAGCGTTCCAAGATTTTGGCTGCCATGCGGCGGTCCGACTTCAACTTTTTAGCCGCCGACACCTGTCTCTTTGCATTTGCTCCGGACCCCGGAACTCCTGTGAGCTTAGCAGAGGCTCCCTTACTAGTGCTGGCGACTTCGCCTCGCACCCCCACCACACTATCCGCTGTTTTCGGCAGGCTACCGCCGACAGCGCCTAACTTTTTGCCCTTTCCGGGGGGTATCCTCACCTGCGAAGGCTTTGTTATTTCACCGCCTTTCGCGGCAGACGGTTCCGTCGCCGCCGGCAGTGAACCTCCCGGGACACTGTCCGTTTTAAAAGTCGGTTCCGACTTTCTATCTCCCTCTACCGTTTTTGTTGTCTGTACTTTGTTCATAATTTAAAAGGGTCCCCACTCAGAGCCGCTATCCACCTCCCGGAAAGGTAGTCGCCTTTAAATGGTCCCAAGGTTATCTCAGTTCAGAGGCCAAGGCGAGGGTTGACGCACGTCCTTATGGGACAATGCGTTCAGAGCCGACCAGCGTAAAGAGGGAGTCTTCTCAACCTGCACCTACCACATCAACTTAATGATGACGGGCGCGGAACGTACTCCGAGGCCTGCCAAGGTTTTAACGGGACGGAGGCAGCCTTGGCATTAACCCACCAGCCAATTCTGCAGGGTGTCACCCCTACATACTCAGGTGGCGGAATACCACGACCACCAGCCCAGGTAACAACCAAATCCAATAATGTTTCAAAATCGTAGTCCGTGTCGGTCCAGGGTCATAGTCCGTGAAGAGTTTCAAAAAGGCCGTGAAGGCCGCAGGTCATTTAGCGTTACCGAGGATGCACCACTAGGAGGCGACCCGCTCTACATCGCCAAGTTCCTCTAACCAGATTATGTAATCAAACGCTCCCTTGAAGTCAACAAATATACCAAGGACATTCTCTCTAACAGCATTCTGAACATACATCCAGGCATCCTCTACACTACGTCCTTTCCTAAACCCATACTGAATATCGGACAACAAATCCCGCGTAAGCTCCAGAAGCCATTCCTCCCTAACTCTTTCCAGTACTTTTCCAAACACTGGAGGGAGACTAATGCTCCGCTAGGAACGAGGATCACTCCTGATCTTATCAGGGGACTTTAGGAGATGAATGACCTAGCACTTTTCCAATTACAATTGCATTTATCATACCTTGCATGTATTCCGGAATGAACTTCCGCAAGTTTTGCACTTCTCTCCGTTAAAATCATCAAGTCCTAGAACTTCCAAAGGCGTATCCCAGCCTCTCAACTGCCGGACAGTCCACTTCTTCAAGCTATAAACTATCATTCACACCCCAAACCGATTTATACAGTCGAACGATTTGCAGATTTTGTTTTCTCAGACGACGAGGTTTCTACCACTGTCAATGCGAGTTCGTTCTCATCATTCTCGTCAAGGGATCTAACCCTTCTCTTCCGTGAGTAAACCATATGTACCTATCTTCTCACCAAACAGGCTGATCGCCGGAAAAACACTGGCCCAGAAGCCACTCACCAGGCAAGACTGATCTCAAGACAAGTGTGACTGAACACACTGAAGAAACTAACTGGAACAATACAACCGCTACTGAGCTGATACCACTTAAGCAGTCGATTACTGCGAAATCGCAAAGGTACAACCCACAATTTCATCCAAAGGTCTGGAAGTGGTCACTCAATAAACCACCGGACAGAACTAAGTCCCCCTAACGGTTACAAGTCAACCGATGTGGAGCTTAACCAAATCGCACCGTAGGCTTAAAGTCAATAGTTACGATCGTACTCTAAACAATAATCAGAACATAAAATACTCGGACAGTCGCCAGTACCCTCTGAGGAATACCTGCCCATTCCCGCCGAAAACTAGTGGCAACTAAGCACCAGACACAACACTTACTAGTTGAAAAACCAGATATCAGAAAATACTGACCACACGACAAAAACACTGAGACTCTGTAAGAGTCCACACACAACAAAATGTGGGTACCCTACGTAAGACTCAAAAGGCACTACCTAACACGCACCTATATAGTCCCTGCGCCATCCGTTGAAAATTCAAACAAAAAATTCGTATATATATTCACGAATATATACGCTCAAACACCTGCGCTTTCTTTTCGAAAAACACCTACTACGCTCAATAAACGAAAACGTATAACGTCACACAAAAAACACCTGTGAAAAAGGCAAACGACTACACGTATATATAAACCCTGCCGCAATGTAAAAATTTTTGAAGGCCAACTATGGTACGCACACACTAATCGACAAATGGGAAAATATACAAACAAACGCAAATATGTTCAAACACTTGCCGTAATGTATAAATATACAAAGCCAACTACAATAAATTATATAAATGAATATTCAAATGTATCTCTATACAGAGGTAGTCAAAATTATTTACACGTCGGACGTTTTTTTCACAAATTTCACACAAAAAGCTTTGGCTTGGTGTTGTTGATGTCGCATGGTAAAGATATGCTATATTGTTGTAAAGCCGGGTCTATTCCTGAGCGAATGAAGTCAGTTTGGCTATAATAGCTAGAAATATGGCGGAGAAATGAGCAAATGAACTGAAGACTCACAGTAGTCAAAAGTATTTACACACATTTTTTTGCGTCAAAAGTATTTACACACCTCGATTTAGCCTTTAGCCTTTATCCTTGGATTTGGTTTAAGCAAGAGCAGTGATTGGCTTCTGTTGCATTCATAACTAACTATCAAAGCCTTAAAATATGAAACTTGTTAAATAAAAAGCCGAAACCAAAGGAATTATCGATTATAACTAGATCGGAGACTGTTACTAAGTTTAAGACTGGTGTATTGGCTTCGGAGTTAGTAAAAATTTTTAGAATTTAAAGGAATACTGTTTATAATGTTATTAAAAGGAAGGGGACGAACAATTGCAAGGATACTTTAAAGAGAACTGGGCAGAAACCTGTGATAACTCCAAGAGCATGTAGAAGATTAGTATGAACTGTCATACAAAATCCCACAATTAGTCCTCCTAATATTGCAGCACCATAGAATCAGTATATTGCATGAACAGTCAATGATGCTACACTGCTCAAGACCTTAAAAAAAGTTAACTCAAATGCCTACTTTGTGCATAAAGTGGTCAATATTTTCGAAACCAGAAACGCTTTATTCATTTACCACGTGAGAAGAATAATGCAGTTTAGACGCTGAATAGAGTCGGAGGTGACATGCTGATTTTTTTGGGAAATTTTCCCTACTTAAGCTTTAGAGATTTGCTACTAATTTAGGGACCCTAAATCATCCGGATATATCAGAAATCACATGACCATGCCATTGTAGTGGTTAGTCGGCCTTTCGCAACTATTTATTACATTTTACAACAGGACAATGTTCCATTTTAATAATTTCATAGTAGTCTTTTAGGTTCCTTGATTAATTAGAGTTCGCAATGTCCCATACACTCCATTTGCTGCATTTACCCTTATCTGTGCTGTTGCTAGGAGTATCGCTGTTCCCGAATGCTTCGTCATCATTGTGTTAGATGTTTTTGTGATATTTTCTTCACTTCCTCATTTTCCTTTTGGAATTCATTGAAATGCACTAAATTATGAAAATTTCTTTCACAATTAGTGGCGTCTTATTATTATTATATTTGCCTTCATATACGTGATCAAGGCAAATGTAGCATATCTTGTTGTTTGTTATGAATCTTCTTCGATTCATCGTAGTCAATGTCTGCATTCACAAATTTGATGCCCAGGAATCTTGCAGTATATACAATTTTTTTGTGCCGCTGGTTTTATGTCTCGTATTGCTTCTAGAGCTTGATATTGCTGCTCCAGAAAAATGAAGACGTCATCTAGGCTTTGTATATCCCTACTTTTTTTACGTTTTGCTAATATAAACGTAGACTTTCTTTGTATAGTTTTCGAACCACTATCCGAGCTATTATGGCTTGTTCATCATTTAAATTTAAATTCAGTCCTTTTAAAGCATAAATGCATTCTTTGGTTTGCTTCTGTTACTGGTAAATGTTGAATTAATCTTCCAGGTTCTCAACCCAAAGTGTCTTCAACGAAACTTCTTTTCCACTTCAGTAAAGTGCTTCGAATCATGCATCAAACTTTTAAAAAGATCGTAGAATGACGACCGTTGTTTCATTTCTCCAATAAACATCGGAATTTTAATTTCCTGCAGTTTAATATTAGAACACATTGTTTGTGTTGTATTATAATTGTTTAATTTCTCCGTTATTCTTGCAGTGATAATTTTATAATCTTGTCGAAATTCCTCTATTTGTTCCTCGATAGGGTCTTCAGTTGTTTCTACTAATTTGATATTTTGAGTTTCAAAATATGCTTCTTCAACATTCTCAAATTGTATTTCAAGCTTGATTTTGAATTATCTCATTTGCTCGAGAGAATTCAATTCATTTTCTTGAATTGCATAAAGTGTGTTTTTGAGCTTTTTTGCTCACTGCTGAAAGACATTCGGTAGTACTTTGAATTCTGTAAACTCTTTCATAACAGTCTGAAAATGATCCATATATTCCAAAAATGAAGCCTTTCTTATTTTCCAATGAGGATTTTTTCCTCCAACGCTGCCAGATCGCCCAACTCCTTCTGTCGTGTTGGCAAATTCTTCACGCAAATGCAAAATTTATAGTTTGTTTTTGTTGATATATTTTTTTGCACTGTTCTTGTTGTTATAGCCACAAGGACGTTTTTACAATTTTTATACTCTAGCAACAAAAGTTGCTATGAGAGTATTATAGCTTTGTCCACATAACGGTTGTTTGTAAGTCCTAAAACTAAACGAGTTAGATATAAGGTTATATATACCAAAGTGATCAGGGTGACGAGTAGTGTTCAAATACGGATGTCTGTCTGTCCGTCCGTGCAAGCTGTAACTTGAGTATAAATTGAGATATCTTGGAACATGTGTTCCTTGGCACGACAAGAAGGATAAGTTCGAAGATGGGCGGAATCGGACCACTGCCACGCCCACAAAATGGCGATAATCGAAAACACTTAAAGAGCTATAACTAAGTCATAAAAAAAGCTATGCAAGTAAAATTTGGTACAAACGATTGTTCTAGGGGGGGGCATATTTGGATGTAATTTTTTTGGGAAAGTGGGCGTGGCCCCGCCCCTACTAAGTTTTTTGTACATATCTCACAAACTACTAAAGCTACGTCAACGAAATTTTCAGGAGTCGTTTTTTCAGACATTTCCTTATATAGTCCAAAAATGGAGGAAATCGAATTATAACCACGCCCACCTCCCATACAAAGATTAGTTAAAAACTACTAAAATTGCTTTAATTCAGTAAGGAAAAGCAATAGAAAACTTAAATTTCATTATAAAGAAGGTACAGAAGAGCAGCACTCAAAGTAGTATACAAAATTTTACATGGGTGTGGTTCCGCCCACTTATTGGTCAAAAACATTATCTCCGAAACTACTCTACCAATTTCAATGAAATTCGGTTTGTAATATTTCCCTTGCATCCCAATGATATGTTGTGAAAATAGGCCAAATCGGTTCACAACCATGCCTACTTCCCATATACCAGAACTTTGAAATCGATATGAACCGTTTACTTTACAATATATAAAGTAAGCACTAGTGAAGATATCGGAACAGCACTTTGCACAAATACTACATTTATAATGTGGCATCGCCCTTCGAAAAATCGTCGAAAACGGACCATAAATTTTCAGGGCCCCATGTATCGAACATGAGGACCTCAGGGCTTCTAATTCTTTTTTTACCGAAAATATAGGTAAGTCTTTCAGATATTTTGAAGAAATTCGGAGGGAATATCTCTCTTTTAATAATATGTCTCCGTGCCTAAAATACGGGTCAACTTCCAAATACCTAATATTAGGGTTTCGAACTTTCAATGGACCATATATATGACGAATATGTGGGTCAAATTGTATGTTATATTAATAAAATTAAATAAATAAATTACGAGAGTATAAAATGTTCGGTTACACCCGAACTTAGCCCTTCCTTACTTGTTTCGTTTTAAAAGTTTTGGATTTATGCGACTATGATTTATGTCAATTAGGAGATTAATTATCGAAGTTTGGAATTCTTCATATTCGTCCATAATTATTCTTATTGAAATGGTTAATATTTGAAACATCAAGGTCATTCGCTCAGCATTGTGATCATTTATTAGTTCGTTATATAATTTATTAAGTTGTTCATTCATTTTCTCAAAATTACGGTTAACTTCATCTGTTGTCTTTTTTAATATATCTGTGGTAGAATCATCTACTGATGTCTGCCTTTTAAATAATTTTGCTATATCATTTTGGTTGTCGAAAATATTTCTCATATTTGATTCCAAATTTTCTCGGCCATCAGCATCCATAATTCCAAATAATATATGGTAAATTGAACCAACGAATTCGAATGGTGCTCGCTTTTTTCTATTTTGTTTTATTTTATTCATTATTTATTTTATTCATTATTATTTGTTTTATTCATTATTTGTTTTAAGACTATTATATTTGCCCTTTAAAGTTGTAGTAACCTTTACACACGCATCTTCGTAATAGGTCAATATTTTGCACTGATGTTCAAGTATGTTAATAAATTCTTGTACTTTATGCATCCGATCATAATAAGAACCTAATTCGTAATAGACTATTAAATTCCATTTTTAATTTATTATGTCCATTTTACTAATCGGTTCCAAATATATTGTTGTGTTATTTTTCAGTTTAGTCCCTGAAGCTCCTAGTTTAGCTGAATCACATGTATAATGACTTAGCTTGGGTTGCTAGCATGAACATCGTTAAGAACCACATCATCAATTTGCTTGTTTTACTGGGCCATTCTAAGGTTGCAGTATTTTTTGTTATTCTCGAAGTCAACAAACTTGTAACATGATTTGCTTCCTCTGTTCTACTGCTGTTTGTTACCTCCAGTGGGCATAATTTGTGAACGGGCCGTTTAAGTATGCCATTTTGTAATTTTAGTGTTACAACTCGTATATTTCCATCACTTTCCGGATGAGTTTCAATAATTTTTCCTAATGGCTATTTGGCTGGACGAGTTTCTTCATCTTTAATAATAACTATTTCTTTTCCATTTCATGCGTTGTTGCAACATTACAACATATTCGCTTTCCCATGTGTTGGATCAACGATTGCGAACCGCTGCATAAATCGAGCATATGTTCTTATACATTTTTTTATTTCTATTTCTTCTCATTTGCCTAATATTCAAGGTTAAGCATTAGAAGTCATTCACCTCAATGCAGTTAATAATTGTATTTGCATTGTGTTTGCTTGCATTTGCTTTGTACACTTATGCTAACGCTATGTTTCGCTCACACAATTATGCATATGTTTGTTTGCCCACATTTCTTAGTCCTATTTAACATGTACTAAGCATAATGTGTAAGTAGCCAATTGCAATGCTGCATTCCCATTTTACATTTCTCCTTTGAATCATATGTATATGAAGAAGCAATAGCGTTAAGTAGGTACTTAGTACATTAACCTTTACGAACTTTTAAAGGTACATGACATATTTATGTATATATGAATTAATACAAAGCCGAATTATGTATTAGCGGTATTGAAATATTGTTTAGAATAGTATTTAAGGAAAAGAATTTTGCAATAAAGTCAGTCTAATAGCTGAACACCTTACAGTGTCATTACTCGGCCCTTTATTTATTCGTCGTTACTACTTCGCTTGTGAGTTTCGCTTTTTGCAAATTTGCGCGGTTATAAAAAAGCGTATAGCCCTACATTTTTTGGCGCCCAACGTGGGGCACGAGTAAGTTATTTCGTTGTTCGCACATCATTTCGGAGTTTGGTGGTCAGTATTAGACTGCATCGTTGGACATTATCGTCGTTGGATCTTCTCCATTGAATACTTCGTCATCGTTCGCACACAGTCAGTATTAGACTGCATCGTTGGACATTATCGGAGTTGGATCTTCTCCATTGAATTCATCGTCATCGTTCGCACACAGTTAGTAATAGACTACATCGTTGGACATTATCGTCATTGCATCTTCATCATCGAACATCTTTACCATTGAACACGCCAGCATCGCTCAAACAGCACAGCACACCCGCGTGCCGCCGTTACGTTTCGTCAATACCACTTCCTGCAGGTGATATTCGTATGTTTGTTGCATCTCATACTTATTAATTTTGTTGATACTTGCAATAAATTAACTAATCATTTATTACCTAAGTAGCCACTAGAATTATAGTAATAATTATTCAAAATAATTTTGTACGTAAAACACATAAAATATTCTGTTCTACAATGTCTCTGGACGAATTAAAACAACAACGCGCTAGCACCAAGAAAAATATTTCGAGGATTAAAAATATCATCGATGCTAGCTTACGACCAGGTGGAAAGGTTCTTTCAGTGGCTGAATATAAATGCCGTCTAGGCATCTTGGAGTCCTATTTCAAGCAGATTCTCTCAATTCAAACTGACATCGAAAGATTGGATGATGAGGACGGAGGACGAGCTGACTTGGAAGAACTTTACATAACAACCAAATTGATTATTCAATCGCAACTGGCAGAAGATAACAATATTTCACTCTCGGATACAACTTGCGTGGTACAATCAAGTTCAAAACTTCCACCACTTAAGCTTCCTACGTTTGATGACAAGTATTCGAATTATCAAAACTTTATTACCTCGTTCAAGCAAATAATTGATTACGAGTTCAATTTAACAAATATCGAAAAATTCAACCATAAACGAAATTGTCTCCAAGGCCATGCCTTAGAAACCGTAAATGCGTTTCAACTGACAAATGAAAATTACCCAAAGGCGTTAGAACGATTGAAGATACGGTTTGACAACAAAACGTTAATTTTCTTGGAAGGAATAAATTCCCTATTTGATTTACGAGCAGTTGTGAAACCTAATGGCATTCAGCTAAGAATTTTGATTGACAAAGCTTCTGCTATTTATGGTTCTTTAACATCACTAGGTAGTGACAGGCAAATTTCTGAAGCTATGCTAATTTATCTAATATTGCAGAAGTCTGATGAACAGACCAACAAAAAGTGGAAAGAGTCGCTAGACTTCAGAACGCTACCGTCGTAGGAAGATTGTATTAAAGTTTTGGAAAGACATTGCCAATATCTAGAGTCACTCGACAACACGCATGGTACTTCATCAGCTCAAGGTGCTAACAAACACTCCATTCCGACATCAAGGAGTCAACCAAGAGATTATACATTCTCCTCTCCAGCGTATCGTGCAATTCTGTTTTAATAGCAACCACAAGATTTTTAATTTTGAACGATTTAAGTCGCTAAACATCACTCAACGTTTCGATCATGCAAAGAAAATGGGACTTTGCATCAATTGCCTATCAAAGGGACATCAAGTCGCCAATTGTCCATCATCACACAGATGCAAGGTTTGTGCACGACAGCACCATTGTTTACTTCACCGCGGTTCAACTCCAGCCAATAAACAGCTACTCAACCATTTTCTATACAAGAGGCAGCCGTACATACACACTTGAATAATTCATCGTTGGATAATGACATTGGCTGAAGATGCATTCTGCAACACTATCGACTTTTGTTGGCAATCGAATTTCGGAAATTCAGGATTTAACCAAAGGTGCCCATAGGAGACATGTACCAACTCATTGTAACCCGGCGGATATTGCGTCTAGAGGATGTACTGTAAAGGAACTTGTTAATTCAATGTGGTACACAGGACCAGGATTTCTATACGAAAACCCAGACAAATGGTCAAAAAACAGCTGCAATGATATCGACATGGAAGTTATCGAAAGGGAGAAACGAAAAACAGCATTCAATTCAATCGTTAGCAACAATTACATTTTGGAAATCGTGAATCAGCGGAGTAACCACACTAGCAGCCTTCGATTAATAGCTTGGATGTTCCGCTTCATCAATAATTGTCGACATAGTGCAAAACTTAAAGAATCAACACTTTCACCACAAGAGTTGCATCACGCCTTACTTTGCATAATTTGGAGTATTTAACATATACATTTCGCTAATGACATTCATCTCTTACAGAAAGGTCTCACTACAAATGGCTCATTGCGTTATTTAAATCCATTTTTAGAGTGTACCGAAGGATTTCAAATACTCAAAGTTGGAGGTCGATTAGAATCAGCAGATATTCCAAAGGAAAGGAAACACCCAATGCTGTTGCCAATCAAATGCGAATTCGTTGTACAATACGTTCGCCACCTACATCAGAAACACTACCACGCAGGACCAAAGGCACTCGTTGCACTAATAAGACTTCAGTTTTGGACAGTCAATGCACGCGATTTAACAAGACGTATCGTCAGATCGTGCACACATTGTATACGTTACAAGCCAAAACTGATGAACAAAGTGATGGGACAGTTACCTGTCGAGCGATTGACTCCATCTCGCCCTTTTGCACGTTGCGGTACTGACTTCTGTGGATCTTTCAACGTATATTTACGTATTCGAGGCAAAACACCTTATAAAGCGTACATAGCGATCTTCGTTTGTCTAGCGACAAAGGCGGTCCACATCGAACTTATATCGGATCTATCCACGGATGCATTCTTAGCATCATTGAAGCGGATGATTGGAAGAAGAGGGCTACCCTCCGACATCTTTTGTGATAACGCAACAAATTTTGTAAGCGCTTGCATCAAATTAGCTGAATTAAAGTCAAGTTTGTTTAAAACCGAAAACAAAGATGCAATTGTAAAATACTGTGCTAATGAATTTATAAACTTCAATTTCATTCCTCCCAGAGCACCTCATTTCGGCGGTATTTGGGAGGCCGCAGTCAAATCGGCTAAGGGTCATCTTAATCGTACCATAAAAAATGCAAGACTCACAGCTGAAGAACTAACAAAAGTTCTGGTGGAGATAGAAGCTGTATTAAATTCTCGGCCACTTACACCATTGTCATCGGATCCAAAGGATTATGGCGCATTAACTCCGGGACATTTTATTATTGGTAGTGCACTAAGAGCACTCCCAGAGCGAAGATTGTCAGCTCAAATAAGCAACTTACACAAATGGAATCAAATCACAATCATTAAACAGACGTTCTGGAACAGGTGGTCAAATGATTACATCAACGAACTACAAGTGCGATCAAAATGGTTTTCGGAACAACCAAATATCAACAACAACTCAATGGTCATCATCCATGAAGACAACATACCACCACAAAAATGGCATATTGGAAGAGTTATAAAATGTAAAGGACTCTAAAATACGTGTGGTGGACATTCGAACAAAGAAGGGAATCATTCGGCGACCAATTCATAAGCTATCACTTCTACCTCTTTGAAAGCCTTTCAACGGGGCCGGGATGTTGGATCAACGATTGCGAACCGCTGCATAAATCGACCATATGTTCTTATACATTTTTATACTCTCGCAACCTGTTGCACAGAGTATTATAGTTTTGTTCACATAACGGTTGTTTGTGTCACCAAGAAATAAAAGAGTTAGATATGGGGTTATATATATATAAATGATCAGGATGACGAGTGGATTTGAAATCCGGATGTCTGTCCGTCCGTCTGTCCGTTTGTCCGTGCAGGCGATAACTTGAGTAAAAATTAAGATATCTTAATGAAACTTGAAACACACATTCCTTGGCACCCTGAGGAGGTTGCTTTCGAAAATGGGCTAAATCGGTCCACTGCCACGCCCACAAAATGGCGAAAGCCGAAAACCTAAACAGTGTCATAACTAAGCTATAAATAAAGTTATGAAAATAAAATTGGGAACATAGGATCGTGTTAGGGAGGGGCACATTTGGATGTAAATTTTTTGGGGAAGTGGGCGTAACCCCGCCCCCAAATAGGTTTTTTGTATATAACTCGCAAACCAATAAAGCTATATACACCAAACTTTCTGTAGTCGATTCTCTTACGTACCCCACCCCACCCTATGAAAATAGTTGAAATCGGATAATAACAACGCCCACCATACAAAGGTTAGGTCGAAAATTACTAAAAGTGGGTTAACTCACTAACCAAAAACGTCAGAAACACTAAATTTCACATAAGAAATGGCAGATGGAAGCTACACTCAGATCTTTTTACAAAATGGAAAATGGGCGTGGCGTCGCCCACTTATGGGTCAAAAACCATATCTCAGGAACTACTCGACCGATTTCAATGAAACTTGGTTTGTAATAGTTTCCTTACATCCCAATGATATGTTGTGAAAATTGGCCAAATCGCTTCACAACCACGCCTACTTCCTATATACCAGAACTTTGAAGACGATTTGAATTGTTTACTTTACATTATATACAGTAAGCACTAGTGAAGATATCGGTGCAGAACTTTGCACAAATACTATGTTTATAGTGTGGCAGCCACATTCTAAAATCGCCATTATTTTGGTTCGTCGAGAGAGGACTTTACTGTTCAATTGCCTACTCAGTCCAAAGTAGCACCTGTTGGCAAGAGTTATTCTGCGCTGGATTTCGAGGCTGACATTGTTCGTGTTGTTGATGCTGGTTCCCAGGTATACGAAATTATCTACGACCTCGAAGTTATGACTGTCAACAGTGACGTGGGAGCCAAGACGCGAATGCGCCGACTGTTTGCTTGATGACAGGAGATATTTCGTCTTGTCCTCATTCACCTCCAGACCCATTCGCTTCGCCTCCTTATCCATGCGGGAAAAAGCAGAACAAACGGCGCGGTTGTTGCTTCCGATGATATCAATATCATCGGCGTACGCCAGGAGCTGTACACTCTTGTAGAAGATTGTACCTTCTCGGTTTAGCTCTGCAGCTCTTATAATTTTTTCCAGCATCAGGTTAAAGAAGTCGCACGATAGTGAGTCACCTTGTCTGAAACCTCGTTTGGTATCGAACGGCTCGGAGAGGTCCTTCCCGATCCTGACAGAGCTTTCGGTGTTGCTCAACGTCAGCTTACACAGCCGTATTAGTTTTGCGGGGATACCAAATTCAGACATCGCGGCGTAAAGGCAGCTCCTTTTCGTGCTGTCGAAAGCAGCTTTAAAATCGACAAAAAGGTGGTGTGTGTCGATCCTCTTTTCACGGGTCTTCTCCAAAATTTGGCGCATGGTGAATATCTGGTCAGTTGTCGATTTTCCAGGTCTAAAGCCACACTGATAAGGTCCAATCAGTTTGTTGACGGTGGGCTTTAGTCTTTCACATAGTACGCTCGATAGAACCTTGTATGCGATATTTAGGAGGCTGATCCCACGGTAATTGGCGCAGTTGTGGGATCTCCCTTTTTATGGATTGGGCAGAGCACACTGAGATTCCAATCGTCAGGCATGCTTTCTTCCGACCATATTCTGCAAAGAAGCTGATGCATGCACCTTATCAGTTCTTCGCCGCCGTATTTGAATAGTTCTGCCGGTAATCTATCGGCCCCCGCTGCTTTGTTGTTCTTCAAGCGGGTAATTGCTATTCGAATTTCTTCATGGTCGGGTAATGGAACATCTGTTCCATCGTCATCGATTGGGGGATCGGGTTCGCCATCTCCTGGTGTTGTACTCTCACTGCCATTCAGCAGGTCGGAGAAGTGGTCCCTCCATAATCCCAGTATGCCCTGGACATCGGTTACCAGACTACCACCTTGGTCTCTACATGAGGATGCTCCGGTCTTGAAACCTTCGTTAAGTCGCTTCATTTTTTCATAAAATTTTCGAGCATTACCACTGTCTGCCAGCTTCTCAAGCTCTTCGTACTCACGCATTTCGGCCTCTTTCTTTTTTTGTCTGCAGATGCGTCTCGCTTCCCTCTTCAGCTCTCGGTATCTATCCCATCCCGCACGTGTTGTGGTCGTTTGCAACGTTGCGAGGTAGGCAGTCTGTTTTCTCTCCGCTGCGAGACGGCACTCCTCATCGTACCAGCTTGTTTTTTGGCGTTGCCGGAGACCAATTGTTTCGGCTGCAGCGGTACGCAGTGAGTTTGAGATGCCGTTTCACAGTTCCCTTATACCGAGATGCTGATGAGTGCTCTCAGAGAGCAGGAGTGCAAGTCGAGTAGAGTATTTCGTGGCTGTCTGTTGCGAATGCAGCTTTTCGACGTCGAACCTTCCTTGTGTTTGTTGACGGGCATTCTTTGCTGCACACAGGCGGGTGCGTATCTTCGCTGCGACCAGATAATGGTCCGAGTCTATATTAGGTCCTCGGAGCGTACGCACGTCTAACACACAGGAGACATGTCTTCCGTCAATCACAACGTGATCGATTTGGTTCCGCATGTTTCGATCAGGAGACAGCCAAGTAGCTTGATGTATTTTCTTATGCTGGAATCTGGTACTACAGACGACCATATTTCGGGCCCCAGCGAAGTCGATCAGCCTCAGGCCGTTTGGCGATGTTTCGTCATGGAGGCTGAATTTTCCGACTGTTGTGCCAAAGACACCTTCTTTACCCACCCTGGCGTTAAAATCGCCAAGCACGACTTTTACATCGTGGCGGGGTCAGCGCTCATAGGTGCGTTCTAGGCGCTCATAGAAAGCATCTTTGGTCACATCGTCCTTCTCTTCCGTTGGGGCGTGGGCGCAAATCAGCGATATGTTGAGGAACCTCGCTTTGATGCGGATTGTGGCTAGACGTTCATCCACCGGGGTGAATGCCAGGACTCTGCGACGGAGTTTCTCTCCCACCACAAATCCAACACCAAATTTGCGCTCCTTTATATGGCCGCTGTAGTAGATGTCACAAGGACCCACCTTCTTCCGTCCTTGTCCCGTCCATCGCACTTCTTGGATGGCGGTGATGTCAGCCTTGAGTCGTATGAGGACATCAACCAGCTGGGCAGAGGCACCTTCCCAATTAAGGGTCCGGACATTCCAGGTGCATGCCCTTATTTCATTATCCCTAAAACGTTTGCAGGGGTCGTCATCAAAAGGGGGGTGTCTCATCCGAGGCTTTCGTAGATTTTTCATTGGTACTTCGTTTTTATGGTTTGGGTCCCAAGCCCTATGCACAACCGCATAAGCGGGCTTTGCCTTCTCACTTTAGCTGGCCTTCAAACGGATGTCTGTTGGCTACCCAGAGGATACTTGGTCTAAAACCGGAAGTCGTGAGCTGCTTGAACCATGTGGAGAAGAATCGTTTCTGGCCACTCCCAAGTGAATGACAATCAAAAACTTTCCTCACTTGCGTGAACTTCTACACATGATCCCATCCTCCCATATATCTGGTATATGCTGCATAAATATCAGTTTCATCAACAAAAGATTCTGTAAACAACTTTGCTATAAAAGTTATTGGTGAAGGCCATCCCATTGGGTCGAAAATTCGCGCTAAATCAGACCAAACTTGTCTTTTTGTAACTAGCTTTTGCACTGAAAGATTCGTATTAAACCCAAACATGTCTTTGGTAGGATCCCATTGAATACCCAATGTCTTTATTGTTTCGTCTTCTGCTATTTTTATTACTTCATTTGCGTTATTTACTGGAATTGTTGCTATGATTTTTATATAGTCAAGTCTCGGTCCTATGAAGATGATGTCATTTAAATTACTTTCATTTGTAGTTTTTGCAGACGCATCGAAAACTACTCGTAGTTTAGACGTTCTACTGTCTTCTCGAATCACTGCTTGATGTGGCAAATAGTATTTTCCGCATTTTCATGATCCCCGCTTAAGTGCCTTTCCCGCATAAGTGACCATATTTTGCAGCATCGTTGTTTTTCCTCTCAATTTACATATAAAATTCCCCGCCTAAGAGCCTCCGCTTAAGTGCCTTTCCCGCTTAAATGCCAGTAATATTTAAGCCACAAAAACAAAATTGTTTGCAAAATCCTCTTTAAAGCGCCTTTTAATCTCTTTGACATTGAATACGCTGAGTATTGTCAAAAGTAAAACATCTACATAGTTTTGTAATGTTTTTGTTATTAATTAGAAATAAATGTGACTTTCATTCTAAAAGAAAAAGTTATAGATCGAAATATTTGAGAAAAAACTTGGTAAGTGCCTCGTGGCATTTAAGCGAGATTCATTTTTTTTGGTCCTCCAACGCTGCCAGATCGCCCAACTCCTTCTGTCGTGTTAGCAAATTCTTCATGCAAATGCAAAATTTATAGTTTGTTTTTGTTTATATATTTTTTTTGTACTCTTCTTGTTATATCCACAAGAACGCTTTTACAATTTTTATACTCTTGCAACAAAAGTTGCTAAGAGAGTATTCTAGTTTTGTCCACATAACGGTTGTTTGTAAGTCCTAAAACTAAACGAGTTAGATATAAGGTTATATTTACCAAAGTGATCAGGGTGACGAGTAAAGTTCATATCCAGATGATTGTCTGTCCGTCCGGGCAAGCTGTAACTTGAGTAAAAATTGAGATATCTTAATGAAACGTGGAACATGTGTTCCTTGGCACCATAAGCAGGATAACAAAATAGCAATAACCGAAACCACATAAAAAGCTATAACTAAGCCATAAAAAATGCTATGAAAGTAAAATTTGGAAATTTGAAAGGCATATTTGGTTGTAATTTTTTTGGGAAAATGGGCGTGGGCCCGCCCCTACTAAGATTTTTGTACATATCTCACAAACTACTAAAGCTTCTTCTTCTTCTTGACTGGTGAGACACCGCTTACGCGGTTATAGCCGAGTCCAAAACAGCGCGCCACGTATCCCTCCTTCTGGCAGTTTGGCGCCAATTGGTTATACCAAGCGAACCCAGGTCCCTCTCCACCTGGTCCTTCCATCGGAGTGGAGGTCTCCCTCTTCCTCGGCTTCCACCAGCGGGTACTGCATCGAATACTTTCAGAGCTGGAGCACTTTCATCCATTCGAACAACATCACCTAGCCAGCGTAGCCGCTGTCTTTTTATTCGCTGGACTATGTCTATGTCGTCGAACAACACATACAGCTCATCATTCCATCTTCTGCGGTATTCGCCGTTGCCAATGTTTAAGGGACCGTAAATCTTCCGCAAAACCTTTCTCTCGAAAACTCCTAGTGCCGTCTCATCGGATGTTGACACCGTCCACGCTTCTGCACCATAAAGTAGGACGGGAATAATGAGGGACTTGTAGAGTTTAGTTTTTGTTCGTCGAGAGAGGACTTTACTTTTCAATTGCCTACTCAGTCCATAGTAGCACCTGTTGGCAAGAGTGATTCTGCGTTGGATTTCAAGGCTGACATTATTATCGGTGTTAATGTTGGTTCCTAGGTATACGAAATTATCTACAACTTCAAAGTTATGACTGTCAACAGTGACGTGGGAGCCAAGACGCGAATGCGCTGACTGTTTGTTTGATGACAGGAGATATTTCGTCTTGTCCTCGTTCACCACCAGACCCATTCGCTTCGCTTCCTTATCCAGGCGGGAAAAAGCAGAACTAACGGCGCGGGTGTTGTTTCCGATGATATCAATATCATCGGCGTACGCCAGGAGCTGTACACTCTTGTAGAAGATTGTACCTTCTCTATTTAGCTCTGCAGCTCTTATAATTTTCTCCAGCATCAAGTTAAAGAAGTCGCACGATAGCGAGTCACCTTGTCTGAAACCTCGTTTGGTATCGAACGGCTCGGAGAGGTCCTTCCCAATCATGACGGAGCTTTTGGTGTTGCTCAACGTCAACTTACACAGCCGTATTAGTTTTGCGGGGATACCAAATTCAGACATCGCGGCATAAAGGCAGCTCCTTTTCGTGCTGTCGAAAGCAGCTTTAAAGTCGACAAATAGATGGTGTGTGTCGATCCTTTTTTCACGAGTCTTCTCCAAGATTTGGCGCATGGTGAATATCTGGTCTGTTGTTGATTTTCCACGTCTAAATCCACACTGATTAGGTCCAATCAGTTTGTTGACGGTGGGCTTTAGTCTTTCACACAATACGCTCGACAGAACCTTATACGCGATGTTGAGGAGGCTTATCCCACGGTAATTGTCGCAAATTGTGGGGTCTCCCTTTTTGTATATTGAGCAGAGTACACTGAGATTCCAATCGTCAGGCATGATTTCTTCCGATCATATTCTGCAAAGGAGCTGATGCATGCACCTTATCAGCTCTTCGTTGCCGTATCTGAACAGCTCGGCCGGTAATCCATCGGCCCCCGCCGCCTTATTGCTCTTCAAGCGGGTACTTGCTATTCGAATTTCTTCACGGTCGGGCAATGCTGCTCCATCGACGTCGATTGGGGACGCGGGTTCGCCATCTACTGGTTTTGTACTTTCACTGCCATTCAGCAGGTCGGAGAAGTGTTCCCTCCACAAACTCAGTATACTCTGGTCATCAATAACTAGATCACCTCCGGGGGTCCTACAGGAATGTGCTCCGGTCTTGAAACCTTCAGTTAGTCGCCGGATCTTTTCGTAAAATTTTCGAGCATTACCCCTGTCGGCCAGCTTGTCAAGCTCTTCATACTCACGCATTTCGGCCTCTTTTTTTTTGTCTGCAAATGCGTCTCGCTTCCCTCTTCAGCTCTCGGTATCTTTCCCATCCCGCTCGTGTTGCGGTCGATCGCAACATTGCGAGGTAGGCAGTCTGTTTTCTCTCCACTGCGAGACGACAATCCTCATCATACCAGCTGTTTTTTTTACTTTTCCGAAAACCAATGGTTTCGGTTGCAGCTGTACGTAAGGAGTTTGATATGCCATCCCACAGCTCCCTTATACCGAGATGCTGATGAGTGCTCTCAGAGAGCAGGAGTGCAAGTCGAGTAGAAAAAACCACATGTAAAAGAATCATTGCTGGCCACTCCCAAGTGAATGACAGTCAGAAACTTTCCTCACTTACGTGAACTTCTACATATGACTCCATCCTCCAATTAATTATAATACAGCACAAACAATGTGTTGAAATTAAAGTTCCGATGTTTAATGGAGAAATGAAACAATGGTCATCATTCTACGATCTTTTTAAAAGTTTGGTGCATGATTCGAAACACTTTACTGAAGTGGAAAAGAAGTTTTGTTGAAGACACTTTGAGTTGAGAACCTGGTAGATTAATTCAACATCTACCAGTAACAGAAGCAAACCAAAGAATGCATTTATGCTTTAAAAGGACTGAATTTAAATTTTAATGATGTACAAGCAAATGTAGCAATCTTGTTGTTTGTTATGAATCTTCTTCGATTCAGCGTAGTCAATGTCTGCATTCACAAATTTGATGCCCAGGAACCTTGCAGTATATACAATTTTTTTGTGCCGCTGTATAAAATATAGGTGCTCGCTGTGGCTGCTTTTAATTATTCCAATTAGTTGGTTTTATGTCTCGTACTGCTTCTAGAGCTTGATATTGCTGCTCCAGAAAAATGAAGACGTCCTCTAGGCTTTGTACATCCCTACTTTTTTTACGTTAGGCTAGTATAAACGTAGACTTTCATTGTCTAGTTTTCGAACCACTATCCGAGCTATTATGGCTTGTTCATCATTTAAATTTAAATTCAGTCCCTTTAAAGCAGTGTCGACCAGCTCCTACTATTTTTATACTCTCGCAACAAAAGTTGATTAGAGAGTATTATAGTTTTGTTCACATAACGGTTGTTTGTAACACCCAAAATTAAACGTGTTAGATATAGGGTTATATATACCAAAGTGATCAGGGTGAAGAGTTGAGTTCAAATCCGAATGTCTGTCTGTCCGTCCGTCCGTCCGTCCGTCCGCCTGTGCAAGCTGTAACTTGAGTAAAAATTAAGATATCTTGATGAAACTTGGCACACTTATTTCTTGGTACCATAGGAAGGTTGCTTTCGAAAATGAGCAAAATCGGACCACTGCCACGCCCACAAAATGGCGAAAACCGAAAACACATAAAGTGCCATAACTAAGCCATAAATAAAGCTATGGAAATAAAATTTGGTATGAAGGATCGCACTATGAAGGGGCATATTTGGATGTAATTTTTTTGGGGAAGTGGGCGTGGCCCCGCCCCCAAATAGGCTTTTTTGTACATATCTCGCAAACCAATTGAGCCATATAAACCAAACTTTCTGCAGTCGTTTTTTTTAGCCACTTCCTAATACAGTCCAAAAATGAAAGAAATCGGATCATAACCACGCCCACCTCCCATACAAAAGTTAGGTTGAAAATTACTAAAAGTGGGTTAACTCACTAACGAAAAACGTTAGAAACACTAAATATCACATAAGAAATGGCAGATGGAGCTGCACTCAGATTTTTTTACAAAATGGAAAATGGGCGTGGCGTCGCCCACTTATGGGTCAAAAACCATATCTCAGGAACTACTCGACCGATCAATGAAACTGGTTTTTAATAGTTTCCATACATCGCAATGATATGTTGTGAAAATAGGCCAAATCGATTCACAACCACGCCTACTTCCGATATACCAGAACTTTGAAGACAATCTGAATCGTTTACTTTACAATATATAAAGTAAGTGCTAGTGAAGATATCGGTGCAGAACTTTGCACAAATACTATGTTAATAGTGAGATAGCCCCATTTTAAAAATCGGACCATAGGTTTTTAATGCCCCATATATCGAACACGAGGACCTCGATGCTTCTAACCTAATATTATGGGTTCCAACTTTCAATGGACTTTATACACTATATATGACGAATATGTGGGTCAAATTGTGAATTATATAATATAAATAAAGTTAAATAAATAAATTGCGAGAGTATAAAATGTTCGGTTACACCCGAACTTAGCCCTTCCTTACTTGTTAGTCTTCGTTTTTTCACACCTACAGTACGCATATACGTTATCAAGGCAAATGTAATAATAATAAGACGTCGCTAAGTTTGAAAGAAATCTTCATAATTTATTGCATTTCAATGAATTCCAAAAAGGGAAATGAGGAAGTGAAGAAAATATCACAAAAAACATCTTACACAACAGTGGCGAACGCAGGAAAAAAATTTTGGGGGGGTTTTAGGTAAAAAGACAATGTTTCATTATTTTATTCACAAATTGAAGTCTAATCTTCTTTTATTTGTGGCCATAACATTTAAAATCTCTTCCTCCGTCACGTCTATATCTCTATGGATATTCAAGAGAGCCATTCCGTTCAGGCGTGCTTCTCCAGTTTTATTTCTTAAATATGTTTTAAGCCTGCGAAGTGCGAATCTTTAAAAAACGATGCACTGTTTTGAAAATTTTTGCATCGCAACAATTCAACGCGTCTAAAAAAGTTTTGTATCACTTTGTTTGATTTAACCAGTTCCTGAAAATATATTCAAAATTTTAGTTAGAAAATATAATCTGAAGAAAAGATTTTTAACATTTTCCACATTCTAAATTCAGCAACGAAATCATCGGGATCTTCTACATCAGCGGACCATTGCTTTTCTAAAACACGAACAGTCTCCTGCATCTCAATAACGTCAAGATTTATGCATTTATTTGGAAAAATGTTTTCAATTTTGGAAAGCAGCTCTCGATGTTTTAAAAAACGTTCATTGATTTGGTCCAAAAAATGATCTAAAAACGGTATATAAATTGATCTGCGGTAATATTCTTCCGGTTCGCCTTCGAATGCAAAAATATAAGGAAAATGCAAAAACGGCACAAGAACAAAACACACATACGCACATACGCACATAATTCATTTGTTCTATTCTCATTCACGCTCTAATCATTAGTGACAAGTGTTGCCGCGAGCTAAAAAAATTAAGTATATGTTACCAAGCAAAAAAAGTATCAAAAGCACAACCGTTGTTTTAAAAATTTTCATTTGAAAAACAAATAATAAGTAAAGTTGTGTATCTAATTCAGACCAGTTTTTTCTGGTTGTTTTTATTCAAAATGTAGACATTTTAGTTAAGGCACTCAAGTATTTTTTTGCAATTAGCATAATTTTTTTTAATTCAAATTTATTTCACAACAGTTTGCTCACTGAACTGAAAGTCATAATAAATGATTTTTTATTTTTCCTGTATTATGATTAACAATAAACTCTAAAAAAATAATAGAAACCTTATTGGTGACTTTTCAGTTCAGAACTACTTTTCAAAAGAAGTCCATTGTCGACTCACAATTCCCCTTAAATCTAAAAAAATCCAGTTCAGCAGCCACAGAGTTATAAAGCAAACTCATTACTTTGAAGCAAATTAAAAAAATGTCTCTGTCCAGTTTATATTTTTCTGGGTTTTTTAATTGGCCTACATTCCCACAACTTTTTAATACATTTTCATAGTTTCAAAAAATTAAATTCTATCAGCAGAAAAGTATCAAAATAGGCCGTTTGTAAACAAAAAGGTATCAAATCACAAAATTTAGAAAAAAAGTATCAAAAAAGATACAATTGTATCAAAACGGCAACGCTGTTAGTGACTAATGTATTCATTTATTTTACATATTCATACATCGTCGGCAGAAAGATTGCTTTGAAAACAACAAATTACTATTTTTCAAATGACTATGTAGAATTAAATTCTATTATTTAAAAATTCAATTACTTTGGGGGGGGGAGGGAGGTTTTGGGGTGTTAACCTAAATATTTCTTGGCACCATTGGAAGGTTTAACACCCCAAAACCTCCCTCCCCCCCTGCGTTCGCCCTTGCTACACAATGATGACGAAGCATTCGGGAACAGCGATACTCCTAGCAACAGCACAGACAAGGGTGAAGGCAGCAAATGGAGTGTATGTGACATTGCGAGCTCTAATCAATCAAAGATTCTAAAAGACTACTATTTCCGAAGAAGCAGCTCAAATACTTCATTTACCAAAAATATGTTTTCATTGGAAGTGACATTTATGCCGAAATAATGTAAGAAGGCATATTTAAAAATGATCGAATACTATGTCAAGCCACGAAATTGGGCTGGATATTACGGGAGTTTTACAAAAACCGAGAAAAAACAATACACTTTTAGCAGCGGTTACTACAACATTGAAGAAGTTTTGGGAAATAGAAGACACCACAACTCCAGCAGACACAGCAGATAATGATGAATGAATTTTTGAAAAAAAAAAAACAAAAGTGAGAGATGAAAATAATCAATTTGTCGTCATTCTACCTTTTGAACAAGAAAGTTCCCTACAAATGACGAGTTAAGACAACAATATGTGCAATTTATGAAAGGATATTTAGATAAAGCAAGTGGAAATACAGTAATCCCCGCTTAAGTGCACCCTCTTAACATGAAAGATTTTTAGGGCGGGAAAGGCACTTAAATGAATCCCGCTTAAATGCCACGAGCCACTTACCACTTACTCCTTTCGAGGTAGGTCGCCTTGTCGTGACGAAGGGGCTTAAGTAATAGAAATGCGATCATCCCAATTGGGAAGTCACAGTGCTCTTACGAACTAAGAGGGAAACTTCATAATTATCACAAAGGGGGTGTGGATGAATAAACCTTTTGGTTTTACACCCACCTCTTGCTGTGGAAAGTGTGAGGATACCCGCACCAACACCACCCTAAGCCTAGGTGTCGAGGTACCCGTGCCGAGGGCTGAATGTCAGCGGGAGGTATTGAAAGCTGCTCGCGAACGGTCCTCTCCGATGCCCAGGCTAGGTCGGAGGTATCAAATGTCTTCTCTCCGCATACCGGTTCTGCGGACGAATGACCAAACCAAACATGAACTTAAAAGAAAACAATAAAACAAAAACAACAACGATTAACACTTTGACGACCAATGCAACTGTGACAGGGTCTACGGAAACAACGTATCGGAATCAGACCTTGGAATCCGATGAAGACGCCATCCTCGCCTCCAGTCAGGAGACGATTACGAGTGCTACCGGAGGTACCAGCCATAGTGCGCCGGTAGCGACAGCAGTTAATATAGTGGGAACCAATCAGAGTACCCCAAATCTGACTACGGAACCCTCCACCTCTAAAGCTGCCCACAGTACTAACCAAAGTACACTGGCAGCCAAAGGAGAAAACCGTAAAAAACGCAAGAAACCCCTAAATCAAGTGAGGAAAAGCCGGTACCAGAGGGCCGTCTATGTGTTAGGCAAGATAGCCAAAGATCAGGCTGCCGGCACTTCAGTTGACGAAGAGGAGACAAAAAGACTACAGCAAATAGTGGAGGAGTACGAAAGCTTCCTGAGGGCAGGGCCAGGTTGAAAGTGTTCCAGGGCGACAAAGCGGCTGACGAAGACGACTCGGAAGAGGTCGACGACGCCAGCCAGTTGCTAAGGGATGTCGCCATAAAAGATAGCAGCAATGACGAGTAAGATCGAGCACTCAAAAAGTGCTACAGCCAATCTGACAACCCTCTTAAGTGAGAGGAACATCGACATCGGACTCATACAGGAGCCCTGGTTTAAAGAAGAGATAATCAAAGGGCTAAATAGCAGCTATTTAAAATTTTCTACAAACGAAACGAATGTAAATCAAGGGCTTGAATTCTCATCAATAAAGATATTAATGCATACTTGTGTCCTAATTACAGCACAGCAGACACCACAGTCGTAAAATGGAACAAAAGAGAAGCAATTTCTTTTTGGTATCATCGTACATGGCCCACGATAGGGACATACCGCCCGAAACCATAGACAGATTAGTGGACAACAATAGAGGAGGAGACATACTAATAGGAAGTGATGCTAATGCAAGGCACACCTTATGGGGTAGCTCCAGCACAAACACCAGAGGTTAGTCGTTTTTACAACAGTAATTTAAGTATATGCAATAAAGGCGATAGACCAACATTCATATTCCCAAATTCAGAAAGGTTGATCTGACGCTATCAACAGAGACAGATAGCCTTGTTGTCGATGACTGGAGAGTGTCCGAGGAGCCATCCATGTCGGATCACTCTTGGATTCTCTTCAGCATTCGCGAACAATCCAGTACTCCCCTCCAATATCGAAACCCTAAAAGAGCAGCATGTGATAAATTTAATAGGATAGCAACAGGAAGACTAACTGTCTGCCAAAATAGCAATACGATCAGAAACCCTCAGGATCTTGATACGGAGGTGGAGAAGATTGAAAAAATGTTAACGAATTCGTTCAATCAATCCACATCTCTAACAGTTCTGATAAAGAGGAAATCACCACCTTGGTGGAAAAGAGACCTTAAAAAACTAAGAACTTTATTAAGTAAAGCTTTCAATGAAAGCTTTAAGACCAAGTGATGGCAACCATATAAAGATATCTTGAAGCAATACAAAAAAGCAGTTAGGAAAGCAAAAGCATGATCCTGGCAATCATTCTGTTCATCGATGGAAAATTGCAAAGAGTCGGCTAGATTGAGCAAGATCATATTCAAAGAGCACACCAACGATGCTTACATAAAAACGGAAAGAGGTACTTGGACCTCCTCAACGGCGGAGTCACTGAAGGTACTCACATACACGTACTTCCCTGGCAATAAGCAAACAGCGGAAATGGAGCTACAAACGGAACAAACTGAAATTACAGCAGACCAATCGAGTATGATAGTAAGCAAGGAAAAAATCCCTTATGCTATAAACAGTTTCTTACCGTACAAAGCAGCGGGCCCGGATGGGATTATACCCATAATGCTACAAAAGCTGAAAGAACCAATAGTTCAAAGCCTTGAAAAGATATACAAAGCTAGTCTTAAACTATCATACATACCAAGGAGAAAGGAAAAGAATTAAGGTAGTGTTCCTACCAAAACCAGGCAGGAGAACGCACGATAGTGCTAAAAATTTTAGACCTATCAGCCTTACCTCTTTCATTTGAAAGGTTCTAGAAAGATTAATGGATATACATATAAGATCAAGAATAGGAAGCACACTATCGACGGCCCAACATGCGTATATAAAAGGCCGATCGACGGAAACTGCCTTACATGACGTGATAAACGTAATAGAAAAGTCGCTACAGCATAAACATTATACAATGGCTTCCTTCTACTACATCAATGGGCAGCAGGCAATGGCTTAGGTGTAAACCCGCATAAGACAGACCTGATGCTATTCACGAATAAAACCAAAATACCCCAATTTATTCTTCCCTCACTCAACGGTACAACAATTCCTTTGTCCTAGACAGCTAAGTACCTAGGGGTGCAGATAGATACCAAATTAAATTGGAAAATAAATATCGAAAACAGAATTAAAAAAGCATATGTGGCCCACTATACTTGAAAGAGAATAATAAGCAGAAACTGGGGCCTTAAACCAAACATAGAGATGTGGATGTGCACGGCCGTAATCAAACAAATACAAACATATGGAGCTTTAGTCTGGTGGCCAGCAATAAAAGAGCAGTATAACATTAAAAAGTTGAATGGATTACAGAGGGCTGCCTGTGCAGGGGTTACTGGGACGCTTAAGTCATGTCCGACTGACGCAATTAATGTACTCCTATACCAACTGCCCATCGACGTTTTCATAAGCAACGTAGCAGCACTTTCAGCTATAAGAATAAATGAACTAGGTGGTTGGAACCAGAAAAGTTATGGACATATCGGTATCCTGAACCATTTTATTAACAATTTATACAAATCAGACTATATCGCCCAAAAGTTAGACTTCAATATTGACTTTGAGGTGAGGATACCCTCTAGACGTGAATGGAGAAGAGGTCTAGAAATAGAGGAGAATACAATCTCAATCAATTCCGACGGGTCCAAAATGGACTGCGGAGTAGGAACGGGGGGTATTCTCCAAGGCTCTGGACATATCTCTCTCTATCCGTCTACCAAACGCAGCCAGTATCTTCCAAGCGGAAGTGATTGGCATACAGAAGGCCTGTGAAGATATATTGAACAACAATGGGGGATACTGAAAGCGAATATATACACAGACAGTCAATAGATGGGTACAGTATATAGATGGAGGATGGGATCATCTGTAGAAGTTCACGCAAGTGAGGAAAGTTTTTGATTGTCACTCACTTGGGAGTGGCCAGAAACGATTCTTCTCCACATGGTTCAAGCAGCTCACGACTTCCGGTTTTAGACCAAGTATCCTCTGGGTAGCCAACAGACATCCGTTTGAAGGCGAGCTAAAGTGAGAAGGCGAAGCCCGCTTATGCGGTTGTGCGTAGGGTTTGGGACCCACCACATAAAAACACCCCCCAATGAAAAATCTACGAAAGCCTCGGATGAGACACCCCCCTTTTGATGACGACCCCTGCAAACGTTTTAAGGATAATGATATAAGGGCATGCACCTGGAATGTCCGGACCCTTAATTGGGAAGGTGCCTCTGCCCAGCTGGTTGATGTCCTCATACGACTTAAGGCTGACATCACCGCCATCCAAGAAGTGCGATGGACGGGACAAGGACGGAAGAAGGTGGGTCCTTGTGACATCTACTACAGCGGCCATATAAAGGAGCGCAAATTTGGTGTTGGATTTGTGGTGGGAGAGAGACTCCGTCGCAGAGTCCTGGCATTCACCCCGGTGGATGAACGTCTAGCCACAATCCGCATCAAAGCGAGGTTCTTCAACATATCGCTGATTTGCGCCCACGCCCCAACGGAAGAGAAGGACGATGTGACCAAAGATGCTTTCTATGAGCGCCTAGAACGCACGTATGAGCGCTGCCCCCGCCACGATGTAAAAGTCGTGCTTGGTGATTTTAACGCCAGGGTGGGTAAAGAAGGTGTCTTTGGCACAACAGTCGGAAAATTCAGCCTCCATGACGAAACATCGCCAAACGGCCTGAGGCTGATCGACTTCGCTGGGGCCCGAAATATGGTCGTCTGTAGTACCAGATTCCAGCATAAGAAAATACATCAAGCTACTTGGCTGTCTCCTGATCGAAACACGCGGAACCAAATCGATCACGTTGTGATAGACGGAAGACATGTCTCCTGTGTTTTAGACGTGCGTACGCTCCGAGGACCAAATATAGACTCGGACCATTATCTGGTCGCAGCGAAGATACGCACCCGCCTCTGTGCAGCAAAGAATGCCCGTCAACAAACACAAGGAAGGTTCGACGTCGAAAAGCTGCAATCGCAACAGACAGCCACGAAATACTCTACTCGACTTGCACTCCTGCTCTCTGAGAGCACTCATCAGCATCTCGGTATAAGGGAACTGTGGAACGGCATCTCAAACTCACTGCGTACCGCTGCAGCCGAAACAATTGGTTTTCGGCAACGACAAAAAACAAGCTGGTACGATGAGGAGTGCCGTCTCGCAGCGGAGAGAAAACAGACTGCCTACCTCGCAACATTGCAAACGACCACAACACGTGCGGGATGGGATAGATACCGAGAGCTGAAGAGGGAAGCGAAACGCATTTGCAGACAAAAAAAGAAAGAGGCCGAAATGCGTGAGTACGAAGAGCTTGAGAAGCTGGCAGACAGAGGGAATGCTCGAAAATTTTATGAAAAAATGAAGCGACTTAACGAAGGTTTCAAGTCCGGAGCATCCTCATGTAGAGACCAAGGTGGTAATCTGGTAACCGATGTCCAGGGCATACTGGGATTATGGAGGGAACACTTCTCCGACCTGCTGAATGGCAGTGAGAGTACAACACCAGGAGATGGCGAACCCGATCCCCCAATCGATGACGATGGAACAGATGTTCCATTACCCGACCATGAAGAAATTCGAATAGCAATTACCCGCTTGAAGAACAACAAAGCAGCGGGGGCCGATAGATTACCGGCAGAACTATTCAAATACGGCGGCGAAGAACTGATAAGGTGCAGAGAAGGTACAATCTTCTACAAGAGTGTACAGCTCCTGGCGTACGCCGATGATATTGATATCATCGGAAGCAACAACCGGGCCGTTTGTTCTGCTTTTTCCCGCATGGATAAGGAGGCGAAGCGAATGGGTCTGGAGGTGAATGAGGACAAGACGAAATATCTCCTGTCATCAAACAAATAGTCGGCGCATTCGCGTCTTGGCTCCCACGTCACTGTTGACAGTCATAACTTCGAGGTCGTAGATAATTTCGTATACCTGGGAACCAGCATCAACAACACGAACAATGTCAGCCTCGAAATCCAGCGCAGAATAACTCTTGCCAACAGGTGCTACTTTGGACTGAGTAGGCAATTGAACAGTAAAGTCCTCTCTCGACGAACCAAAATCAAGCTCTACAAGTCGCTTATCATTCCCGTCCTGCTTTACGGTGCAGAAGCTTGGACGATGTCAACATCAGATGAGACGACACTAGGAGTTTTCGAGAGGAAAATTTTGCGCAAGATTTATGGTCCTCAGAACATTGGCAACGGCGAATACCGCAGACGATGGAACGATGAGCTGTACGAGTTATACGACGACATTGACATAGTTCAGCGAATAAAAAGACAGCGGCTACGCTGGCTAGGTCATGTTGTCCGAATGGACGAAAACACTCCAGCCCTGAAAGTGTTCGATGCAGTACCCGCCGGAGGAAGCCGAGGAAGGGGAAGGCCTCCACTCCGTTGGAGGGACCAGGTGGAGAGCGACCTGGTTACACTTGGGATCTCCAACTGGCGCCGAACTGCGAAGGAGAGAGACAGGTGGCGCACTATCGTCGATTCGGCTATAACCGGCTAAACGGTTGCAACGCCAATCACATACATACATATAGATGGAAATTAATACAAAATCTTAAAAAAGGCTCCTGGAAACGATGGGAAAGCGAATATGTTGTAATGTTGCAACAACGCATGAAATGGAAAAGAAATAGTTATTATTAAAGATGAAGAAACTCGTCCAGCCAAATAGCCATTAGGAAAAATTATTGAAACTCATCCGGAAAGTGATGGAAATATACGAGTTGTAACACTAAAATTACAAAATGGCATACTTAAACGGCCCGTTCACAAATTATGCCCACTGGAGGTAACAAACAGCAGTAGAACAGAGGAAGCAAATCATGTTACAAGTTTGTTGACTTCGAGAATAACAAAAAATACTGCAACCTTAGAACGGCCCAGTAAAACAAGCAAATTGATGATGTGGTTCTTAACGATGTTCATGCTAGCAACCCGAGCTAAGTCATTATACATGTGATTCAGCTAAACTAGGAGCTTCAGGGACTAAACTGAAAAATAACACAACAATATATTTGGAACCGATTAGTAAAATGGACATAATAAATTAAAAATGGAATTTAATAGTCTATTACGAATTAGGTTCTTATTATGATCGGATGCATAAAGTACAAGAATTTATTAACATACTTGAACATCAGTGCAAAATATTGACCTATTACGAAGATGCGTGTGTAAAGGTTACTACAACTTTAAAGGACAAATACAATAGTCTTAAAGCAAATAATGAATTGTTTATGAAAGTACAAAATAGAAATAAGCGAGCACCATTCGAATTCGTTGGTTCAATTTACCATATATTATTTGGAATTATGGATTGCTGATGGCCGAGAAAATTTGGAATCAAATATGAGAAATATTTTCGACAACTAAAATGATATAGCAAAATTATTTAAAAGGCAGACATTAGTAGTTGATTCTACCACAGATATATTAAAAAAGACAACAGATGAAGTTAATCGTAATTTTGAGAAAATTAATGAACATAAATCCAAAACTTTTAAAGCCTTTGCAACTTAATAAAGAAATAGCATTAAATCCACTTCGAATAAAATACAAAGGGAATATGATTATTCCAGAAATAAAGGCAGAATATTTAATATACAAGTTTGAATTGAATCAATATTCACTTATAAATAAAGTCGATCTGGATAAATGTTCTACTAACTCGGAGAATCATTACAAATGTCCTGGAAATTTGGGTTGGAAATCAGCGACGGATAATTCGTGTGAAGTAGCAGTTTGAAAATGAGGCATGCGATTTCAAGCCTACTACAAATGAAAATTGGATAAAACTATCTTCACAAAATCGTTGGCTTTACAAATTGTTATATCTAGAATAGAATCAACAAATGCATATGGAAATCCCTAGTCAAGGTATTATGACAATAAGAGAAGGATGCACAGCCCAGATATTGAAGATATTCAAGAACTACAAATAAAACCATGTGATTAAACATTGATAAACAATACCAAAAATATCGTACATCTTAAACAACAAATGGAATTCTTCAAAACAGAAAATATAAACTTAAAAGGTACAAATGTTCATCGCGTGAACACGTTTCGCTAACATTAGTTTTGATAATAGCATTAATTATTACTATTTTATATATAAGATCCAAATGTGTAACAAGAACTGTGACTGTTCCATTTGAACTTCCAGTTAGATATAATTAAAAAATATTATTAATAAAACATAATATACAAGTAAAGTAAAGATACAATTTTGCCCCCCGGCAGAATGTTCCTAAATATATGAACATGAAAGTTTTATTATATTAAGATTGAATTATATGCAGAACATTATATTTTTGAGACAAGTTCATAAATACATAAAAATACTCATGTAAGCAATAAATTAAATAAAAAGTATATAGAGTCTATTAATATCAAGTGCAATGGTAAGAAACAAAATTGTAATATGAGACTTGCTCATAAAAATGTGAAAATCGTTGCATACAAAATAAAACACATAAATTAGTGCATATAAGAACTAATACAAATATACATAATATATATACTCCAAATATTAATGAACGCAAGCAACAACTGATAAGAAAATATCAAGTGTGTTATATGCACTAATCTAAAGCAGCCTCGACCAGCTCCTACTATTTTTATTAGACTTCGTTTTTTCACACCAACATGCCCGAAGCTTCGCAACAGAACAAGCAAAAACAAATCAGTTGCTGTCTGAATTTTGAACAAGCAACACCTTCCTCGTTCGCTAAAACAAATCAGACACTCGCTACGGCAAAATTTGTTCTTGCACTGAGCAAAAAAAATTGATAAATTTTTTATGTATGAAAATGAAAATTATCTTGCGCAATGTATGTTGTGCAAGAGTACTTTTAAGAATAAGCGTCTTTTCAATTTAGAAAAGCATTTTTTAAATTCTCATAAAGATATTTCTAATCTTGAAATTTCCGAAAGAGAAAACAAATTAGCGAATTTAAAAAAAATGAACATTTACATAGCAGTTGATACTGATGAAAAGGGTAAACAAAAGAAAAAGGCGTCGTTTATAGTTGCTCTTTATTTAGCGAAAAAAGGACGCCCATTTGATGATGGGTTTTTTTTTTTAAATTTGGGCTCTGAATTTTTTAGTTGTTTTGGAAACAAAGGTTATGATGCCTGTCGGATATTAGAATCTGTCCCTTTGTCCCGCCCCAAGCTAGTCCGTCGAGCAGAACAAATAAGTTCATATATTTTTAGATGTTCAATAGATAGACTTAGAAATTGTATGGTTTTTCCTTATCATTTGACGAGACCACAGATGCAAATAATATATGTCAGCATATTGTTTGTGCAAAAGCAGTGGGAAGCAATTTCGAAACAGTAGATGAAGTTTTAATTGTGATATCTAAATGATGATAAAATTAGCAACATTATTATTCTCCTCGATAGCCCACTAACATGTGACATAAGTCAGCAAAAAGAACCTCTTCACACTGAACTAAGGAGTCTGCAAAGGAGCGTAACTGTGCCATTGGGGAGCGGTATGGAGTTTTGAAAGGATCTGGATTCAACTTTATATAAGAACACAATAAACGAGATCTACAAGCTTTATTCTATGTTTGGTTCAACCTAAAACTGTGAAGCTGCCTTTTCCAATCTTAAAATAATCCAAAATAAATATAGAAACCACCTAACGGACAAACATATATGCGATTTAATGAGAATCTAAAATTATGATTATGAAATTGACATTAATAAAATAATTGAATAAACTAAAATAAACATATTTTTTAATTATAAAAACTTTTTTCGGTGTAGCTGCTTTGTTTACTTTTTGTTTCCCTACTTGCTTCGCTTCTTGTCTCGTTGGTCGAGACTTATCTAAAGAGTTGTAGAATATCAATGCGTTGGTATCTGAAGCATACAATAAAATACACATATGTATTTACCTAGTTAAGAGATAAGAACTAAGAAATGTATTGACGAATGAAATTTGAATAAAGAAATTCAGAGTCAAGCGTGAACTCTCACAGTACAGATCAAAGCAAGGTGTTTTTCTGTACATGCCATGAGGCTGAATACCCTAACGGATGCAAATTGCCTTACTTTCGGTGTATTCTTTTAAGTTGCATGTTGCATGCTTATTGTAAAGTGTAAAATTTCGGATTCCAGTTGGTCTGTATTTAATATGGTGTCATTTACTTTACTTTCATAGCATTCCATAATCTTTCTGAAGTATTCCCAATTTGTACGTTTATCGCTGTATTTAAAGTCTTTAAAGAATACAGTTTCACTATAGGTTAAATATATTGGAGAATGATCATAGTTTAAAAACCCTGCTTTATCGACAGATAGTTTCGGGATATTTTGCCGACAATGAAAAAATTTATCACGTATGGAATCTTTTCACTATCCGATGGCCAATATGATGGTAAACCAGTCGAGAATGCAGAGCTTCCGGTTGACTGCAGTGCTTTACAATGTTCTCTCCCCTTTGTAGTCGTAAGCCTTGAACCCCCAATACGTATTCTTTGCGTTGAAATCTCCACCCATTATGAATCTACACCTGTCTTTATATATTAAGTTTTGCTACTCTTTAAGAGATAAATGAGAGGGGACTTTTAGCTGCGTAAATAGTCACTGTTGTAGTTTGAAACTTATCAGTTGCATGTTTTTTTTCAACAAAGTGTTTAATCGTATTTTTAATTAATATTACACTTCCGCCGCAGGCGCAATGGCTTGGATTAATTGTATGATAAGTGTCGTAGTTTTTATACTCTCGCAACAAAAGTTGATTAGAGAGTATTATAGTTTTGTTCACATAACGGTTGTTTGTAACACCCAAAACTAAACGAGTTAGATATAGGGTTATATATACCAAAGTGATCAGGGTGAAGAGTGGAGTTCAAATCCGAATGTCTGTCTGTCCGTCCGTCCGTCTGTGCATGCTGTAACTTGAGTAAAAATTAAGTTATCTTGATGAAACTTGGCACACTTATTTCTTGTCACCATAGGAAGGTTGCTTTCAAAAATGAGCAAAATCAGACCACTGCCACGCTCACAAAATGGCGAAAACCGAAAACACATAAAGTGCCATAACTAAGCCATAACTAAAGCTATGGAAATAAAATTTGGTATGAAGGATCGCACTATGAAGGGGCATATTTGGATGTAATTTTTTTGGGGAAGTGGGCGTGGTCCCGCCCCCTACTAAGTTTTTTGTACATATCTCGCAAACCAATAGAGCTATATAAACCAAACTTTCTGCAGTCGTTTTTTTTAGCCACTTCCTAATGCAGTCCAAAAATGAAATAAATCGGATCTTAACCACGCCCACCTCTTATACAAAAGTTAGGTTGAAAAATACTAAAACACATAAAGTACCATAACTAAGCCATAAATAAAGCTATTAAAATATAATTTGGTGGAAGTGGGCTTGGCCTCGCCCCCTCTTAAATTTTTTGTACATATCTCGTAAACTACTAAAGCTATATCAACGAAACTTTCAGGAGTCGTTTTTTCAGGAATTTCCTTATACAGTCCAAAAATGGAGGAAATCGGATTATAACCACGCCCACCTCCCATACAAGGTTATGTTGAACACTACTAAAAATCCTTTAATTCAGTAAGGGAAAACACCAGGATCCTTAAATGTCACTATAAAAAAGGTACAGAAGGGCACTACCCAAATTGGTATACAAAATTTTATGTGGGTGTAGCTCCGCCCACTAATGAGTCAAAAATCATGTCTCCGAAAATACTCGACCAATTTCAATGAATTTTGGTTTGTAATATTTTTCTTACATCCCAATAATATGTTGTGAAAATAGGCCAAATCGCTTCACAACCACGCTTACTTCCTATATACCAGAACTATGAATTCCATCTGAATCGTTTATTTTACAATATATTATATAAAGTAAGCACTAGTGAATATATCGGAACAGAACTTTGCATAAATACTGCATTTATAGCCCCTTTCTAAAAATCGCCGAAATCGGACCATAGGTTTTCAAGTCCCCACATATCGAACATGAGAACCTCGGTGCTTCTAATTTTTTTTACCGAAAATATAGGTAAGTCTCTCAGACATTTGGAAGAAATCCTTTTAATAATATGTCTCCGTCCATATACCTAATATGACGAATATGTGGGTCAAATTGTCTATTATATAATTAAATAAATAAATTGCGAGAGTATAAAATGTTCGGACATACATACGTCAACATTTTCCCAATTCAATATAATTTCGATTTCATCCTTATTTTTGATTGACCCATTTGAGTTCCATAGAAGAATGTTTATTGATTTAGAAATCTTTGGTGTTAAAAAGATATTTTTCAAATTTGAATAAACGATTTTGTAATGATGTGTAGAATTCGTCTTGTTTATTGAGTTTCTGTAAGATGTGTGATAAAAAGTATTATCATTATTAGTATTTATTAAAACATGAGCAAAACTTTTTTTTTTTGTGATGCTTCAGATATAATTTTATGAACTTCTTGTTCATATGATTTATTACTTTTCAGTCCGAAATCTACAGGATCTTCTTCCTTTCGAGCTATACCGTCAACTTTTTTGTGGCCAAGTGTTTGTAATTCTTTGGCAACAAGACACCATCTATAGTTGGCTGAATACGCTTCGCCACAGTTACAGCATTTAGGCTGCTGTTGCTCTGCATCTCGGTTATTTTCCACAATAGTTTTTTTGTGTGGCCAAATGACTGGCAATGTTTGCTTTGCGGTATCAGCTTGGTCAATTGATGATCCAAGAATCGTAAGAATTGTGCACATTTTTTATAATAACTTTAACTTCTTCTTCTCCTTGACTTGCGTAGACACCGCTTACGCGGTTATAGCCGAGTCCACAACAGCGCGACACGTATCCGTCCTTCTGGCAGTTTGGCGCCAATTGGCTATACCAAGCGAAGCCAGGTCCCTCTCCACCTGGTCCTTCCATCGGAGTGGAGGTCTCCCTCTTCCTCGGCTTCCACCAGCGGGCACTGCATCGAATACTTTCAGAGCTGGAGCACTCTCATCCATTCGAACAACATGACCTAGCCAGCGCAGCCGCTGTCTTTTTATTCGCTGGACTATGTCTATGTCGTCGAATAACACATACAGCTCATCGTTCCATCGTCTGCGGTATTCGCTGTTGCCAATGTTTAAGGGACCATAAATCTTCCACAAACCTTTCTCTCGAAAACTCCTAGTGCCGTCTCATCGGATGTTGACATCGTCCACGCTTGTTGGTTTTTGTTCGTCGAGAGAGGACTTTACTTTTCAATTGCCTACTTAGTCCATAATAGCACCTGTTGGCAAGAGTGATTCAGACATCGCGGCATAAAGGCAGCTCCTTTCGTGCTGTCGAAAGCAGTTTTAAAGTCGACAAAGAGATGGTGTGTGTCGATCCTATTTTTACGGGTCTTCTCCAAAATTTGGCGCATGGGGAATATCTGGTCTGTTGTTGATTTTCCAGGTCTAAATCCACACTAATAAGGTCCAATCAGTTTATTGACGGTGGGCTTTAGTCTTTCACACAGTACGCTCGACAGAACCTTATACGCGATGTTGAGGAGGCTTATCCCACGGTAATTGGCGCAAATTGTGGGGTCTCCCTTTTTGTGTATTGAGCAGAGTACACTGAGATTCCAATCGTCAGGCATGCTTTCTTCGACCAAAGAAGCTGATGCATACACCTTATCAGCTTTTCGCCGCCGTATCTGAACAGCTCGGCCGGTAATCCATCGGCCCCCGCCGCCTTATTGTTCTTCAAGCGGGTAATTGCTATTCGAATTTCTTCACAGTCGGACAATGCTGCTCCATCGTCGTCGATTGAGGAATCGAGTTCGCCATCTCCTGGTGTTGTACTTTCACTGCCATTCAGCAGGTTGGAGAAGTGTTCCCTCCACAAACTCAGTATACTCTGGTCATCACTAACTAGATCACCTCTGGGGGTCCTACAGGAGTGTGCTCCGGTCTTGAAACCTTCAGTTAGTCGCCGGATCTTTTCGTAAAATTTTCGAGCATTACCCCTGTCGGCCAGCTTGTCTAGCTCTTCATACTCACGCATTTCGGCTTCTTTCCTTTTGGTCTGCAAATGCGTCTCGCTTCCCTCTTCAGCTCTTGGTATCTTTCCCATCCCGCTCGTGTTGCGGTCGATCGCAACATTGCGAGGTAGGCAGTCTGTTTTCTCTCCACTGCGAGACGACAATCCTCATCCTACCAGCTGTTTTTTTGACTTTTCCGAAAGCCAATGGCCAATCGTTCGGCTGTCGGTTGTGATTGTAGCTTCTCGATGTCGAACCTTCCTTGTGTTTGTTGACGTGTGCGCTTTTCTACACAGAGGTGGGTGCGTATCTTAGCTGCAACAAGATAGTGGTCCGAGTGGATGTTGGGACCACGAAGCGTACGCACATCAAAAACACTGGAGACTAGTTGTCCATTTATCACAACATGATCGATCTGGTTGCAAGTGTTTCGATCCGGGGACAGCCAAGTAGCTTGATGGATTTTCTTATGCTGGAATCTAGTGCTACAGACGACCATATTTCGGGCCCCGGCGAAGTCGATCAGCCTCAGACCGTTTGGTGATGTTTCGTCATGGGGCTGAATTTTCCGACTGTTGTGCCAAAGGCCGCTGTAGTAGATGTCACAAGGACCCACCTTCTTCCGTCCTTGCCCCGTCCATCGCATTTCCTGGATTGCGGTGACGTAAGCCTTTTCTCTTACGAGGACATCAACCAGCTGGGCAGAGACAGCTTCCTAATTAAGGGTCCGGACATTCCAGGTGCATGCTCTTAATTCGTAGCCCTTTAAACGTTTGCAGTGGTCGTCATCAAAATTGGCGTCTCTCATCCGAGGCTGTTGCTTCCTTTTCATTGCGTGGTGTTTTTATGTGGTGGGTCCCAAACCCTACGCACAACCGCATAAGCGGGCTTCGCCTTCTCACTTTAGCTCGCCTCCAAACGGATGTCTGTTGGCTACACAGGGGATACTTGGTCTAAGACCGGAAGTCGTGAGTTGCTTGAGCCACATGTAAAAGAACCGTTCCTGGCCACTCCCAAGTGAATGACAGTCAGAAACTTTCCTCACTTACGTGAACTTCTACATATCGAGCCTTTACCGCCATTTTAGCGTAAGCGACAAAAACAGGAGAAGGTCTTTTTTAAATACTTTTAACCATTAATGTGGTAGTAATTTAAAATTTTTTTTCCAATTATATATGTAAATGTCTGAAAAGCATTAATGTATGAGAAATTTTAAATTACTACCACATTAATGGTTAAAAGTATTTAAAAAAAACCTTCTCCTGTAAAGTTTGGTTTTTGTCGCTTACTGTAAAATGGCGGTAAAGGCTCGATATGACTCCATCCTCCTAATAACTCTAACTGGCCAAGATATATTCCTTCTCGAAAGTGCTTTTGAAATGCTTCTGTAGTCTTCTACAGAACAGGTGTATAGGCTTGTATATTCCATTATGTAAAACAGTAATCGGCAGCCCATTACCCGCGGAGGCCGCACTGAGTGTACGTGAGTTAACGACATAGCCTCGCTCCGGGTCACACACACACACTCACATACATCTTATCTGTTAATATACATCCTAAACAAAGACGAACTATGTAAACCGATAGAACTTGTTTTGACATGCACTATCAGTCGAACAATAGAAATGAACTATTATTACAATAACAACCAAACATGCATTATCTAGAAATGCATTCTCAACATGTAACCAACAAACAATGGCAATGGAATAATGCACTGCGATAACCACCTCCGCATCTCAACAATAACAAACAAGTGATAATAAGATAACAGATATCGAATTACAACAAAGAAGTTGAAAGGAGATAACAGCAGCCGCATTTCACTAGTATAAATAGCTGTAAGATCTTATATTAAATTTAGTTCAAAAGAATATCAATAAAGGCACGCATTTCGGCGTAGAAATAAAATTGAGGAAAAGGAAAGAAAAAATTCCACGGGAAGTAGGACTTTGAGTAGCACTAGATCTTTGAAAAATGTGCTTAAAATTGAACAAAGATAAAATTAATATTCCTGCAAAATCTGGAAAAGGATAACTGATAAGTCTTGATATATAGATAAAACAGTCCAGCAACGTTATACCAACGGACATCACAACACGCTGGAACCTCATAAAAAGAGACAAAAGCCGTTCAATTTGCGTCGTCCCTTATTTAACACCGACGTCAAGATGACAACACAAGAAATCGCAAGCATAAGAGCACAAATCGCTACTCTGACCACAACGCTCACTGAAACTCAACAAAAAATGAATTCGTTCGAAACCTACGCAACACCTAATGTCACAGTCACAAACCAATACCAGGACTGCACACCAAATATCACAGATGAATCTCAAATTAACTTAGAAATCTTCAAAACCTTTCAAGTCTTCACAGGCGATATGAACCATTATAGGTCATGGAGAAAACGCGCCTGGACGCACATGGAGAACATCAAGAATTACGCTACTACACCCATGTACTAGATAGCACTTCCGATTGTACATTCCAAAATTCAAGGAGAGGCGGCCGATATTTTAATAAACCACAACATCAAATTCTACTTTTATTCCATAATAAACCGTCTCGATTATACTTATGCGGACCAGAGACCTCTGTATGTGTTGCTCGAAGGAATGAAAAGAATAAAGCAAGGAAAAGGGACTCTGGCAGAGTTCCATTCCGAAGTCAGCAAGTCACTTAATCTTGCACTCACTAATATTAAAAAGGATAATCATTGATCAGGAAATTAATCAGCAATGATAGAATATGCGAACCGGGAAGCTGTGAGCACATTCATTCTCGGTCTGAACAGCAAATATACCAGCGGCACCCTCTATAGTCACAATCCGAAGGACTTAGAAACCGCTTACGCTATCGCAAGTACGATATACCACGATAATGTAAACTCACAATTCGACGTTCCGCAATACAATCAGCAGAGACAATACAATACATCACAGTACCAAAACTCAAGCAGAAGACATTACGAGGAACCACAAAGGTACAGACCTAACGTACAGGTGCAATTCAATCAGACTGCACCCAGGCAACAGCACCAACCAATCGACGTAGATTCATCACAACAATACACGAGATCGGCAAATCCCAATAGGAATCATTCCAAACCACAACAAAACAGCTATAACCGTCAATTACAAGGACTTACAAGAGAACGAAATCCTTCATCTCATAATTCCAACGTACAACAGAAATTTCAACGTGTAAACCAGACACGCGACGAAGAACTTCAATCGCTTACACCAGAATACGATAACGATGATTACGAAACAGGCAGCGCTTTTTAGGTGCATGAACGATTTGCCGTGTCTGCAACGCCACTGCAGGGATACAGGCAAACTTATTCACATCATGATTGACACTGGAGCAACAAACAGTTATATAAGTACAAAATGTAACTTAGGTACGTCTATTCAAATTAAACCTGTAAAAGTGAAAACTCTTCATGGTTACTCAATAACCAAATCAAAAAAATGATTACATTGTTAGAACATAATTTCACTGAAAGAACTCAGATTCTTCCTAGGTCTCGCAAGTTACTATAGAAAATTTAGTAATTTTCATAAAAGTAGGCATTTCGCGCAGGGCACTTATGCAAAGTGCCATAGCCATGCGCGATGTTTACTAGTTGCTGGTTCGACAACGACTGAATGATAGAGCGTAAGCGTACGTGTGACTTGAGTCGGCACAATTGTGGTATGGAGTACCGACCACTGCTTCAGCCGAACCTGCACTAGAAGCACTGAACATTATAAAAGAAGTACTGCAAGCCCAGGTTGAACTCTTCCAACCAAATTTTAACAAACCTTTCGAATTAACCACAGTGCTAGCATCAGTGTTACGCTATAGGAGCAGAATTATCTCAAAACCAAAAACTCATATCATTTATTTCACGAACGCTCAGTGAAACAGAACAGAATTACTCCACAAATGAGAAAGAGTTACTCGCAATTGTGTGGTCACTACAGAAACTACAGATTTAACAATATACACCGACTATCAATCTCTAATATTTTCCATATCAGAAAAAAACCCTAATACAAAATTAACAAGTAGGGAAGGGCTAGTTCGGGTGCAACCGAACATTTTATACTCTCGCAATTTATTGAAGAAATTTTATTAAGATAACACACAAATTTACCCATAATTTCGACAGAAAGTTGAATAGAATAACAAAAATTGTCATATATAGCATATGAGGGCTGAGGTAATTCCTGAACCGATTTAATTCATTTTCACCAGCAAGGTGCACTATATCCAAGACTATACGCTCACTTAATTTTGCTAAGATATCTCACATATTAACCAATACATATATGCGGAATAAAGCCCAACAAATTTTTGAAAAGCCTGTAATTAGGTATATGGGAGCTAGGAGATGATATTTTTGAAAAACATATAAGTATGTATATGGGGGCTAGGACCTATGACCCGATTTTCATAATTTTTGGTACAGAACACTATTAGAAGAAAACAATTTCCTCTGAATTACATTAAATTAACTAAAATATTATATAAAGAATTTCATTGAAATCTGTCTAGTATTTCCTGAGATATGGTTTTTGACCCATAAGTGGGCGAAGACACCCCCATTTTCCATTTTGTAAAAAATCTGAGTGCAGCTTTCTTCTGATATTTCTTCTGTAAAATATAGTGTTTCTGACGTTTTTCGTTAGTGAGTTAACTCACTTTTAGTAATTTTCAACCTAACCTTTGTATTTGAGGTGGGCGCGGTTACTATCCGATTTCAACTATTTTCATGGTGTGTGGTGGGGTACGTAAGAGAATCGACTGCAGAGCTGGTTTATATAGCTTCATTGGTTTGCGAGATATATACAAATAACCAATTTGGGGGCGTGGCTACGCCCACTTCCCCAAAAAAATTACATCCAAATATGCCCCTTCCTAGTGCGATCCTTTATTCCAAATTTTACTGTTATAACTTTATTTTCGGCAACTTTTGCTGCGAGAGTATAAAAGGATGAAAACATTTCATTGAAGAATATGGTGCAAAAATCGTTTACAAACCCGGACATCAGAAAGTGGTCGCTGATGCACTTTCTCGTCAGCAAATAAAGAACACTTTAAATTCTGATGACTCCCAACATTCAGCACAAAGCTCACCAACACAAAGACTCAAACGAGTAAAAAAACCAGTAAACTCCTTTAGAAAATTGTAAAACGGTCAGATCAGAACCCCGTCCAAATATTCTCACAAAACATACATATTTTATAACAGCCGACACACGCTCTTTTTAATACGAAAACAGAATTACTAGATAGACTAAAAAATGTAATTAGACCAAAGATAACTAATGTTCTGCAAATAGGCGAGCAAATGTTGTTTTACGTCGAAAATGACATTATCGACTCATTTCAAACTGTATCGATTGTACTAGCGCAAAAGTTGGTGGACGATATTACCGAAACCGAACAACAAGAACAGATCATACAAGACACACACACACGTGCTCACATAAACTACAAATATAACGCACACGAAATCTCACTCAGATACTACTGGCCAAACATACGTGACGCTTGTAAAAAAGAAGAACAAGACTGCGAAATCTGCGTCATAAACAAGTATGAACGACAAAGTAGGCGAATGCATACACTTAAGCGCCAAATACACGACACAAACATTTCCGCGAACATTCCGCAATCTTGTTCGCAGCTTTGGCCATACAACATACGAACTTTTGGCCGAACATTAGTTCTCTTTCAGACAGCGATGAATACGGACAACAATTGTGCTGCAGCAATATTGCTCGCTGTGGCAATTAAGCGTAGAAAAAAGAGAGGAGATCGCAAAAAAACAATTTGGTGCAAAGAACGGTTTAAAAAACGAGCAGTTCTTGGACAAAGTGAGCTTATTAAAGAACTGGAATTCACGTTACAAAATGATTTTAAAAATTATGTTCGTATGAGCAAGGCAACATTTGACCAACTTTTACAAAAAATTTTGCCACTCATAACGAAACGGGATACAATAATGAGAGAAGCGATTCCCCCTCATCACGACCTTGCTTTAACTTTGCGCTTTCTAGCTAGTGGCAATAGCTTTGAAGACTTAAAATTTTTGACAGCAATTGCGCCCCAAACGATTGGGAAAATAGTTACAGAGACTTGTGATGCCATAATAAGTCAATTGAAAGATTTTATTAAGGTAATTATTTATATGTGTGTCTGAAAATTATTGGTTTTTTGAAGTAAAAATAAAAATAAATTATTCGTCCTTTTCAAACGATGCAAAGGCACAAATGTCCAAATTCAAATGCTCCCAAGCTACCTTGAAATAAAACATCTGATATGATTTTTCGCGCAATCGTTTTCTGGGAGGCCTCCATTTCACTATATTGCGAAGCCCACGATTGAGCCAAGGAGTCACCTTCTTTGGGTTCGCGGCTGTTGGCAAGTCTCTCACATGCAATTTTAATAAGTTTATCTTCTTCAGAAACTTTTCTTTTGCTTGGTCGAACAGAGAATTCCTAAAAAGAAAGATTTATAAGTTTTTCATTACTTTTCAGCTTCCACAAACAGAAAAAGATTGGAAGGTAGAAGCGAAAAATTTTGAAGCACGCTGGAACTTCCCAAATTGTATAGGTGCAATTGATGGAAAACACGTCAATATAACAAAGCCACCTGGATCTGGATCTTTTGATTATAATTATAAAAAAAATTTCCATCATTTTAATGGCAGTGGTTAATGCTAATTACGAATTTTTGATGGTGGATGTTGGCACAAATGGAGGAGCGTCTGATGATGGCCTTTTTAACGAAACAAAATTTTTTTCATCTCTAAAAAATAAAACATCGAAAATTCCTGACCCTCAGCCGCTTCCAAACTGCGAAGAAAAACTACCATTTGTATTCGTAGCTGACGATGCTTTTCCCCTGTTAGAAAATATCATGAAGCCATTTAGCCACAACACACTCAAGGAAGAAGAAATAATTTTTAACTACAGGCTTTCTCGGGCGAGAAGAATTGTTGAAAACTGTTTTGGCATTTTAGCATCAAGATTAAGAATTCTCCTACAAACTATTAATTCATCACCAGAAAAAGTCACGAACATTGTGTTAACCTGTTGCTACTTGCATAACTTTTTACGGAGGCAAAATGAGGAGACGTATTTTGAAGGTGGATTCGATATTAAAGAAACATATCCTGGAGCGATAGAATACGCCGATTGGCATAATGACCATGGACTTACAGCTCTTCAAGCTTCATGTGCAAAGAATGCATCCAAATCAGCAAAATCTACTCGAGAAAAATATTGTAATTATTTTAATACAGTGGGAGCAGTTCCGTGGCAGAACAATATATTAAATATAAGAAAGTGAATCATTTACGGAATAGAAACAAAATGAATGTTTGTGTTCACAAAAAAAAAAGAAACAATAAAATTTTGACTTTTTTCTTATCTCAAATGTGTTTGTATTTTCATCCTGTATTGTGGTAACGCCTGCCAAAGGTTCTTCATGATCTTTCAAAAAGCATAGAAAATCATAGCACCAAAGAGTAGGAACATATTCATCCTCAGCACCAGCACCAGACTTCAAACTATCTCTCTTTTTTTTATTCACGCCGGTATTACGCCCGCAAACTACTTATTTTTTTTTATAACTGTATCCTTTGTGGCATCAGGATCCACTCCTTTTAATTTTTCGATTAACCCTTTCATGCCCTATGTTGCCTATAGGCAACATTGTACTTACCGCCTTCTAATTCTCGTTATTTAAATATTTTTGACCAGCGGTTTTTCAATTATGTAGATTTATGTGTTGTGCAATCTTACAGTTACTTTTTCTGATATGCGCTGTGCACATGTTCATTCAGTTAGAGTTCTCCGCAGAGAGAAATTGGCAAAAATCGTTTCGCGAAAAAAGTTATACAAAAGTGGTTATACAAAAAGTGTTCAAAAACATAAAAATAATTGTTTTATGTTAAAACAAAGTAAACTATATAAATGAGTAAAGATAAGAGAGTTATTAAAAAAAACATCATGAGAAAAGTGTTTAGTTTATTTATAATAATTTAATATGTGCCTAAAAGCAACATCCTGTAACTAATGAACCAGGATACACAGGACTTTGAAATTTTTATCATTTCATATTTGAGTTAAGACTAATATATATCTACCCTAAAAAAATGTTAGCTCCGCCCGTTTTAATTCGGGCATGAGAGGGTTAAAGTCGCATAATCATTATTCTTTTTAATTCTATTACAATAATCTTTGCTTTTTACTTGTCACAATGATGGCAAAGATTTATAAATTTCAATAAATTCACTAAGAAATTTTTTATTGTCCATTTTACTTTTCCGCGCACGTCTGTTCCGTTCAGAAATTACTACGATTATGAGCTATTCGAGTTTCTTAGCACAAGAAAATGTTTATCAATAATATCATTCAATAGTCAAAATCTTTGTGCTCAAGTTGATGATTTCTCAGATAGAGTGTTTAAACAGTGAAACATCTTGATGTTATCAGAAACATTTATGAACGACAACGAGCCTCCTGTATCGGTACCAAATTTTGACTTCGTTGTAAGATTTCAACGAAATGAAACAAGAAATTCAGGCGTTGCTATTTATCACAATGAACAAGACAAATGTCATATTCTCACTCCTCATTTAGATATAAAGTCTCCGTACGCGAGTGATGCTGATGTGACGATATCAACATCAACAAGAATTGGCGATTGTGTGTGTGTAGAATGCAAAATGAACCCTAGCGATAATCATAATAATAATAATAAACAAGTAAGGAAGGGCTAAGTTCGGGTAGATATGTACAATAAACCTATTTGGGGGCGGGGCCACGCCCACCTCCCCAAAAAAATTACATCCAAATATGCTCCTTCATAGTGCGATCCTTCATACCAAATTTTATTTCCATAGCTTTATTTATGGCACTTTATGTGTTTTCGGTTTTCGCTATTTTGTGGGCGTGGCAGTGGTCCGATTTTGCTCATTTTCGCAAGCAACCTTCCTATGGTGCCAAGAAATAAGTGTGCCAAGTTTCATCAAGATATCTTAATTTTTACTCAAGTTACAGCTTGCACAGACGGACGGACGGACAGACAGACATTCGGATTTGAACTCCACTCTTCACCCTGATCACTTTGGTATATATAACCCTATATCTAACTCGTTTAGTTTTGGGTGTTACAAACAACCGTTATGTGAACAAAACTATAATACTATCTAGCAACTTTGTTGCGATAGTATAAAAATTGAATTTAATTGCCATTTATATATCACCAAATAGATCGATGAGAGATATAAAATTGTTCATCGGTAAAGCTTTATTACCGTTGTCAACTGCAGGTTCGCAAGCTTTTGCAGATATTATCGAAAAAACCAGTAGAGTATAGCGAACAACCGGTACTCCTTGCGGGAGATTTTAATGTAAATTTCTCATTGCCAGAAGCTGAACCATTACTGGCATTCCTCAGAGCGACATTTTCATTAAAAATGATCAACGGAAGAAATGAACCTACGACAAAAGGATGTACGACTATTGGCACGATTCCGATTACTTTGGCGGTCGGGGTTTGACTCTGATCGGTATAAATCGGGTGAAAGAGGAGGCTCTCCAGAGCAGGAATATATATAAATATTCTTGATTGGACTTATAGTTTTTAAAATATTCATGTTTTAAAATCCAATTTTTTCTATAATTAACACATGGAATTTCACACTCTGTAACACTATTTTTTCACATTTTTCATTTCACATATTGAAAATTACACTATTAACATTCAATTTAATTCAAAATATTTATTTAAGATTTTTTAAGCAAAAATTACTTATTTTAAAAATCACTTAGCACACTAATAGCTGAAATGGTTTCTGTGTTTACAATTATGTGGAAAACGAGCGTTGCCACATGTTAGAAACCATAGATGATAAGCCAAAACCGGGGTGTCCAAAGTTTTTTTCGCGTAGAACTCCTTTCTGCACAGGAGGCCTTCGACCGCGCTTTAAAAAAATAACCCTGGTCGAGCCAAAACCGGGGTGTCCAAAGTTTTTTTCGCGTAGAACTCCTTTCTGCACTGGAGGCCTTCGGCCGCGCTTCAAAAAAATTACCCTGGTCGAGCCAAAACCAGGTGTGTTCGAAGTTTTTTCGCGTAGAACTCCTTTCTGGTCAAGCCAATACAAGTGTTAGCAAAATAAAAGGCTCGATATGGTTTTTAAAAATTTATTTTGTTAAATAAAAGAAGAGGAATTTTGGCAAAAAAGAGGAATTTTCGCAAAAAGAGGAATTTATGGATGAATTTATATATGGTATCTACAATGTGGCAGCGCTCGTTTTCCGCTTAATTGTAAACACATAAATTTGAGAGTGAAAAGTGATTTTTTAAACATATAATTCTGACTTTAAAATTATATAATAAAAGTAAAATGTACATTTCATGCAACGCCTACAGTTTTATTTAATATATTTCAGGTGAAAAAAGTGCGTAAAATGTGTTAAAGTGTATTAAATTGTGTGAAATAGCTAGTTGAAAATTTTGATTTTTTTTATCTTTAAAGCGGAATATCTCGAAAACTAGGCGTCTGCGGTACCTATTACCCCATATATTTTTGAATCGGGAGGACGTCCTCTTTCCAACGGTGTAATCAGATCGCGGCGCCATAGTAATCGGAATTGTGCCCGACTATTGATGCGGTATTCGCGAGAATGCGAAAGATGTAAGACATTTCATATCGTCTTTTAGTTATCATAATCCAATTGTAAATATTATAGATATCAATCCGTCAGAACCCAGAAATGATAATTGATTTGGACTTTGGTTTATAAAATGTGCATAATAAATTTATAAAATGTGAATTTAAGAAAGTGTCTCTCGCTAGCTTTCTTTCATACAAAATGATATGCATTTCTTGGAATATCACTACGAAGTATAACTTCATCCGCGCGTAGGGACTCCACGCACTCTTTTTTATGAGCAATAATGTACATTAGTTCAACCGACAAATACTCCAAATTCTGTCATTTGAGACAAATACCATCAAAAAAAGGCGCATACAAATATGTTGACGAGATACTGTCACAAATATACCCAAACGCAAAGTTTGTATTGACTGATAACGAGTCAACATTTACTGCCATATGTGCACAACAAATATACAAGCGATTACAAATAACGCATACCAAAACTCCAGCCTATCATTCGACAACAAACGGTCAAGTTGAAAGGACGCATAGCACAATTATCGAACTCGCAAAAGTTTTAGCGCATCAACACAGTTCCCTAACGAACAGATATTTGAAGCAGTCCGACAATACAACAAAACAATCCATCAAAGAGCGTCTTCAACAAAATCAACAGAGAGTTTTACGATACCATAACCGCAATCGGTCACAGCTCAAATACAAAGAAGGAAAGGTAATATATTCAAAAACACATAGACGAAACAAAAACGGAAAAAATACGCGAAACATATAGTAAATAAAAATAGACAACGGAGAAACATTAACGACCTATAAAAAAGTAATTATCCATACGGAATAGTATTTACCTTACTTTTATCGATTTAAGCCATAGGAAATATGTACTAGTAGAAACTGATCCTGTTTACATTTATCAGGATACAATCTCTCAAAAATACTGGCGCCATACGAAAGTATAATGAAATCATCATTCAATCTAGAAGACCAACCCCAAACTAAAATTTTAGTAAACAAAATCGAAACTCTGAAAACTCAACTCATTCCCAGTATTTATAGACCCAAAAGATCACTTAACTTTCTTGGTTCCATGTTAAAATTCATCACGGGCACATCTGACCACGATGACCTTGTGGAATCAAAACTTCACTTAATTTGCTAATAGAAAATAATAATAAGCAAAAATTAATTAATTCACAGTTCGAAAGAATACTCGAAAGCCTTGATCCCAAAGTAATACCCGAAAACATTATTGTATCAGAAGTTTATAATGAACTCAAATCAATAACTAGCACTATAAATTTTGCAAAAACTAATAATTTCTATTCTGGCACATTAAATTTGAAAGACATGTACGATTTAATAAACTATGAAAAGTTAGATCTTCAAATAATTAATATATTAGAATATCCCGACATTCATATATGTTACCTACAACAAGCAATTATAACAATATACAAATATCCTATCCTTGAAACTAAATGTAGCTTATTTAATGTACATCCTTTAGCACATAAGCATGGTAAAATTAATTTAGACCCTAAGATCGCAAAGTGTAACGATTATCAAAGAATATCTAAATTTAGAAATTATATGGGTAACTTTATTTGTAAATCAGAACACGCTGACACGCTGTACTATAAAACAAGTAAGGAAGGGCTAAGTTCTGGTGTAACCGAACATTTTATACTCTCGCAACTTATTTATTTAACTTTATTTATATTAATAATACACAATTTGACCCACATATTCGTCATATATAGTGCATAAAATCCATTTGAAAGTTGGAAACCATAATATAAGGAGAAGCACCGAGGCCCTCGTGTTCGATATATGGGGCCTTAAAAACCTATGGTTCGATTTCGGCGATTTTTAGAATGGGGCTGCCACACTATAAACATAGTATTTTTGCAAAGCTCTGCACCGATATCTTCACTAGTGCTTACTTTATATATTGTAAAGTAAGCGATTCAGATAGTCTTCAAAGTTAGGGTATATAGGAAGTAGGCGCGGTTGTGAAGCGATTTTGCATATTTTCACTACATATCATTGGGATGTAAGGAAACTATTATAAACCAAGTTTCATTGAAATCGGTCGAGTAGTTCCTGAGATATGGTTTTTGACCCATAAGTGGGCGACGCCACGCCCATTTTCCATTCTGTAAAAAAATCTGAGTGCAGCTTCCATCTGCCATTTCTTATGTGAAATGAAGTGTTTCTGACGTTTTTCGTTAGTGAGTTAACCCACTTTTAGTAATTTTCAACCTAACCTTTGTAAGGGAGGGGGGCGTGGTTATTATCCGATTTCTGTCATTTTTGGACTGTATAAGGAAATGGCTAAAAAAACGACTGCAGAAAGTTTGGCTTATATAGCTCTATTGGTTTGTGAGATATGTACAAAAAACCTATTTGGGGGCGCAAATGTGGTGTTGGATTTGTGGTGGGAGAGAGACTCCGTCGCCGAGACCTGGCATTCACCCCGGTGGATGAACGTTTGCGCCCATGCCCCAATGGAAGAGAAAGACGCTGTGACCAAATATATTTTCTATGCTTGGTGATTACAACGCTAGGATGGGTAAAGAAGGTGTCTTTTACAAAACATTCGGAAAATTCAGCTTCCATGACGAAACATCGCCAAACGGCCTGAGGCCTGTTGTGATAGACACAAGACATGTATCCAGTCTATAGACATAGATACGCTCCGAGGACCAAATATAGACTCGGGCCATTATCTGGTTGCAGCGAAGATACGCACCCGCCTCTGTGCAGCAAAGAACTACCATCAACAAACACAAGAATGGATCGACGTTAAAAAGCTGAAATCGCAACCGACAGCCGAACGATTTTCTACTCGACTTGCACTCCCGCTCTCTGAGAGCACTCATCAGCATCTCGGTATAAGGGAACTGTGGAATGGTATCTCAAACTCCTTACGTACAGCTGCAACCGAAACCATTGGTTTTCGGAAAAGTAAAAAAAAACAGCTGGTATGATGAGGAATGCCGTCTGGCAGCGGAGAGAAAACAGACTGTCTACCTCGCAACGTTGCAAACGACCAGAACATATGCGGGACAGGTTATATACTGAGAGCTGAAGAGGGAAGCGGGACGCGTGTGTATGAAGAGCTTGAAAAGCTGGCCAATAGAAGTAATGCTCGAAATTTTATAAAAAAATTAAGCGACTAACGAAGGGTTCAAGACCGGAGCATCCTCATGTAGAGACCACGGTGGTAATCTGGTAACCGATGTCTCGGACCTGCTGAATGGCAGTGAAAGCACAACACCAGGAGATGGCGAACCCCAATCGATGACGATGGACCAGATGTTCCATTACCCGACCATGAAGAAATTCAATAGCAATTCAAAAGAACAACATGGCGGCGGGAGCCGATAGATTACCGTTCGAGCTATTCAAATACGGCGGCGAAGAACTGATAAGGTGCATGCATCAACTTATTTGCAGAATATGGTCGGAAGAAAGCATGCCTGACGATTGGAATCACTGTGTGCTCTGCCCAATCCATAAAAAGGGAGATCCCACAATCTGTGCCAATTACCGTGGGATAAGCCTCCTGAATATCGCCTATAAGGTTCTATCAAGCGTACTGTGTGAAAGACTAAAGCCCAACGTCAACAAATTGATTGGACTTTATCAGTGTGGTTTTAGACCTGGAAAATCCACAACTGACCAGATATACACCATGCGCCAAATCTTGGAGAAGACCCATGAAAAGAGGATCGAAACACACCACCGATTTTAAAGCTGCTTTCGGCAGCAGGAAAGAAGCAGCCTTTATACCGCGATGTCTTAATTTGGTATCCCCGCAAATCTAATACGACTGTGTAAGTTGACGTTGACCAAGACCAAAAGCTCCGTTATGTTGGGAAGGGTCCTTCCGAGCCGTTCGATACCAAACGAGTGACCCACTATCGTGTGACTTCTTCAATCTATTGCTGGAAAAAATAATACGAGCTGCAGAGCCAAATATGGTGGTGAATGAGGAAAGGCGAAATATCTCCTGTCATCAAACAAACAGTCAGCGCACTCGCGTCTTGGCTCCCACGTCACTGCTGACAGTCATAACTTTGAAGTCGCAACATCAACAATGTCAGCTTCGAAATCCAACACAGAATCGCTCTTACCAACAGATGGGTTCGGCTATAATCGCTTAAAGCGCGTCCCACGTCAAACATATATATATGGAGTCATATTTACCAAAGTGATCTGGTGACGAGTAGATTTGAAATCCTTTACAAAAATTGGCACACATGTTCCTTGGGACCGTGAAAGGGTTGCTTTCGGGCAAAATCGGACCACTGCCACGCACACAAAATAGCGAAACCTAAAAAACATAAAGTGTTTTAACTAAGCCATAAATAAAGTTATAAAAGTAAAATTTGATACAAAGGATCGTCCTAGTAAGGGCCATATTTGGATGTAATTTGTTTGAGGAAGTGGGCGTGCCCCCGCCCCCAAATAGGTGTTTTGTATTTATCTCGCAAACCAATAAAGCTATATAAACCAAACTTTCCGAGTTCGGTTCCCTCACATACCTCACCATACACCAAGAAAATAGTTGAAATCGGATAATAACCACGCCCACCTCCCATACAAAGGTTAGATTGAAAATTACTAAAAGTGAGTTAACTCACTAACGAGAAACGTCAGAAATACTAAATTTTAAAGAAGAAAATGGAAAATGGGTATGGCACCGTCCATAACAAAACCATTAACCAAAAAGTAAGGAAAGGCTAAGTTCGGGTGCAACCGAACATTTCATACTCTCGCAATTTATTTAGAGATTTACCTATATTTTCTGTGAAAAATTACCCTTAGGCATTGAGTTCTTCATGTTCGATATCAGAGGCCTTGAAAAGTCATGGTCCGATTTTGACAATTTTTCCACAAGTGATGTCACATCTTAACTACAGTATTTGTGAAAAGTTATATTTCGCTATCTTCATTTGTTCCTAATGTATATATGTATTATAAAGTGAACGAATCTGAAGAACTCAAAATTGAGTTATATGGGAAGTAGGCGTGGTTGTGAACCGATTTTGCCCATATTCCACCCGTGACATCAGGGAGTCAAGAAAGTGATATATACCGAATTTAATTGAAATCGGTCGAGTAGTTCCTGAGTTATGGTTTTGACCCATAAATGTGCGATGCCACGCCCATTTTCCGTTTTGTAAAAAGATCTGAGTGCAGCTTCTTTCTGCTATTTCTTCTGTAAAATTTGGTGTTTATGACGTTTCTCGTTAGTGAGTTAACGCACTTTTAGTCATTTTCAACCTAACCTTTGTATGGGACGTGGGCGTGGATATTACAGTATAAGGAAACGGCTAAAAGAAATGACTGCAGAAAGGTTTATATAGCTTTATTCTTTTGCAAGATATATACAGAAAAGCTATTTGGGGGTCACGCCCACTTTTCAAAAAGAAATTACATTCAAATATGCTCCTCCCTAATGCGATCCTATGTTCCAAATTTTATTTTCATAACTTTATTTATGACACTGTATAGGTTTTCGGTTTTCGCCATTTTGTGGGCATGGCAGTGGACCGATTTTGCCCATCTTCGAAAGCAACCTCCTCAGGCTACCAAGTAATATGTGTTTCAAGTTTCATTAAGATATCTTAATTTTTACTCAAGTTATCGCTTGCACGGACAGACGGACGGACAGACATCCGGATTTCAACTCCTCTCGTCATCCTGATCATTTATATATATATAACCCCATATCTAACTATTTTATTTCTTGGTGACACAAACAACCGTTATGTGAATAAAACGATAATTCTCTGTGCAGCATGTTGCGAGAGTATAAAAACCATATCTCAGAAACTGCTCGACAGATTTCAATGAAATTCGGTATGTAATATTGACACTTGACACTTGCGTAAAATGAATGAAATCGTTTCACAACCACGACAACTTCCCACATAACTCAATTTTGAATTTCATCTTATTCCTTCACTTTATAATATGTACATAAGGAACCAATGAAGATAGCGAAACAAAATCGGACCAGGACTTTTCAAGGCCCCTAATATCGTACATGATGAACCCAGTGCCTAAGGGTATTTTTTCACCGAAAATATAGGTAAATCTCTCATATATTTTAATGTAAGTCAGAGAGAATTTTTTTCTTATAACAGTTTGTCTCTGTACCAAAAATGGTTAAAATCGGGCCATATCTTCCCCTAGATCCCATATACCTAATAATAGGTAATATGAAATTAAGTGAGCGTATAGTCTTCGATATATTGTATCTTGGTGGAGAAAACGAGTGAAATCGGTTCAGGAATTACCTCAGTCCCCATATACTATTTATAATGATTTCCGTTATTCTATTGAACTTTACGCCGAATATATGGGTCGAATTGTGTGTGACCTTAATAAAAATATAGTAATAGATTGCGAGAGTATAAAATTTTCGGTTGCACCCGAACTTTAACATTCGTTACTTGTTTTTACGTTTTAATTTTTAACGAATGGTGTAGGACTGTGTAGGTGCTTGTTAGGTAGTGGCTTTTGATGCTTACGTAGGTTGCCCACATTGTTGTTGTGTGTGGACTCTTACAGAGTCTCAGTGTTTTTGTCGTGTGGTTAGTGTTTTCTGCTATCTGGTTTTTAAACTAGTGAGTGTTGTGTCGAGTGTGTGCCACTTTTTTTTCGGGGGGAATTGATAGGTTTTGCTCAAAGGGTACCGGGTTGTGGGTAGGGATGGCAAAATTTTTTTTTAATCGATTAAATAATCAAATGATTAATTGCAAGATATAAAAAAATAATTGCAATTAATGTAAAAAAATCGATTAATCGATTAATTCCAATGTTTGCAAATAATACTAAATTGCATAAAGACCACCACCAAGTTTCAGCGCCGAATTTTGTATTACAATGCTCTATAACAGAGTCCCAGACATATCCTAAAAGAGAAAATGGCCTATATTTGAGGTTAAGTAGCACAATGGTATTAAATTTTTCAAAATATGTACATCAATCTTAAAGTAAAAAAATTGCCTCTTGCTTGAAAGACTATGTTTTGCAACTTTGCGTAAAAATAAAACCACTAAAATATAGAGACTATATTCTTATTTCAGACATTCAAATTATGTTGGTATATACATAAAAACAAAAACGGAAATAAAATTTAAATATCGTATTAAAAATTCATTTGTCTTAGCATAAATGAAAATATATTCATTGAAGTTCAGAAAATTTATTCTCTGTTCAACCAAGCTTGAAGAAAAAGCAATTTCGATAAACGTTTTGTTGTCAAACGATTGCGTTTTTCGGTCGCAGTTGCACTCGCTTTTGAGAAAAGCCGCTCAGCTGGTACTGAGGTACCAAGTAGATGACAATACTTTTTTGAAAGTCCGTACGGTTTTCATTTCTGAGGCTGAAGGGCTTTCATTAATTGGTTTGCTGCTGCAACTCGGCATTTCAATCATGGTGTCAGTGTCATCATCACTTAGGGAAACATTGTCTTTACTCCTAGATTTCAGAGTCTAATTTGTACACATATATTTATATATAACTAGAAGAAATTTAAAATGTAATACCAATTGCTCCAACTTACCACCAATTTGCAGGCTACTGTTGCATGCTTTAATTTTAAATACTGCAACATATTTGATGTGTTATTAGAAAATTTTAAATTTTTTCAGCAAAGTTGAAATTTAACGTAGTTTTGCTTATTTTATTAAAAAAATTTCCACACTTCGCTTTTACTGGCGCCATTGCTCTTCAAACAACTGAACGTAAAATGCGTTTGACTTAACTGTTAATGCAGTGTTACCAGACATTCATTTGTTGATATTAAACTACGTTGACATATTAGAATTTAACTATATTTACACCGTTTCATCATTCGCATTAATGACTGATGCTACCAATTTCGACCCTTGTACGCTAACTTCGATGAACATAAAATGTATTAACTTTCAAGTTGCGATTATTTTGCAATTACTCGAGTAATAGTCGAGTAATTAGAAAAGGTGTTTCGATGCAATTAAATCGTAAATTGAATGAAAATAATCGATTAATTTAATCAAATGATTAATCGTTGCCATCCCTAGTTGTGGGTTGTACCCTTGCGAAATGACAGTAATCGACTGCTTAGGTGGTAGCAGCTACGGAGCGGTTGTATTCTGAATAGAGTGATGAATATAAACTCGCGTTGACAGTGGTGGAAGCCTCGTCGCCTGAAGTGTGCATTCAAGGTAAGGGAAGAAGTGTGTGAAGGGTCCTTCTGTCAAGGAGTGTCCTATTAGCGCAGGAAAGGAGGGTGGGAAGAAGGGGTCTATTGTTAGGAGAGGTACTATCAGTCAGTTAGTCAGGTGGTGGCGTTGAAAACCGTCACAGCTGAATTTGGCGCGGTGGTCTTTGGGCATAAAAACTTTGAAATTGTGACTGCGATGGGGCCGATAGAGCTTACCTCAAAGTATGAGGCACTCCTAATGACTGTTATATCCGAAAATACTTCTTCCCACCGAGCATGTCGATGGCGCTTCGAGCGCCTTCGGTACCTGTTCTGGAGGCGATAGCTCCGGAACTGCCGAGGCCGGTGGAGACGTGGTCGGTGCTGGTTAGTAGCAAGGCTCCTGCAGATTCCTCTAAGGAAGTCATTAAGAAGGTTGGGCCTTCCCTCGGCACACGTGCGGAAGCCCATGAAAGGTCAAGAAGGAGAAAGTGGCGAGTAATGCCAAATTTGGAGAAGTCTTATCTCTTATGAGGAATTCATGGAAGAATTTTCAGGGCTGAACTCTCAGGATTTCAGTTTTAAGTCCCGAAAGTCGGTCCACGTTGGTCAGTCGGCCCTGGAAGGTGGCCCCTGATTGTAGTACTAACGTCGTCTTTGAAATTAGTGTCCACCCTCCTGGAAACGGGTAGGTGCTACATTAAGTGTTAAGTGGTGGACCGTCCGGCGATTGAGACGAAAGTTTCAACGCGCTCGACGGACCATTTCTGAAAGGCTGTCTCAGATTAGATATGATTTTAGTTATGCGATGAGAGAGTTTAAGAATATGCTTGTGAAAATTAAAGAAGAAGAATGGAGGAGTTTCGTGGGAGAAAATAAGGGCGATCCCTGTGGTGTGGATCTATATGATCTGCAGGGGTCGTAAGAGGGAGGATATCACCTCTCTCCGCGGAGGTGATATCCAGGTGATATCCTGTGTTATCAACGTGGAGAGTGTCTGCGGGAGTTCTGTTAGGAAAGTTCTTTCCCAGGGCTGAGGTTCAGGCAAATCCAGCACAAGAGGCACCTGTTCCTCCAATAGATGATGAGGAGTTGGGACAGTTTTTAGCCAATTGGCTCTTCATTTTTCCATTTCAGATCTCCCACTGTTATCTCAAGGTGTGTCTCTCTTTTCTCCTTTGCCACTCCTCAGCTCTATTAGAGCTCTCGCACTACATTCCCTTATTCGGAAGCATATCTGCTGAGATCGAATCATATGCGGTACAATATTTGCTGGCGTCATGCGCTCCGCTATGAGTGTCTCCAGTTCAGCTCTTTCTCCTTCATAATGCACATATTCAAAGACACATAGCGTTTTCACTCTAGTTGCCACAGAAAGAACAGTCGGTCCCATAGTCGTGTCCATATTTATGCAGGTATTCTCTAAAACAACCGTGGGCACTCAGGAACTGTGGTACTCCACCCGTGACTACATATCTTTGTGGTCCTCGATCTGTATCGTACAGTTGCAACCTTTCTGACAAGTAGTTGGAAATGATTTTCGTCAGGTATTGCGGCGTTTTTTTTTTTGAATTCCAGGGCTCTTATGATATGGGGCCAGTAGGTTGAATTAATGGCATTTTTAAGATCAAACGTAACTACCGCACAGTATTCTTTGTATCCATACATCCGCCTCCTCTGTGTTAATCTTTGTATTGCATCAATTGTAGACCAGTGTCTGCGAAAATCATACTGGTTATAAGCCAGGCTTGGTAGTTCTTTTTCAAGGTGTTGTTCCAGGCGTACACATATAATTCGTTCCAGTATTTTGCCCATCGTACGCAGCATGCATAAAGCTCTGTACTGGGTTCCCCAACTGGTTTGTTTTGCTTTTGTATGAGGACCAGTCGCTGTCTCTTCCAAATTTTGGGGAAAATGCCCTCTTGCGGACACTTCGTAAACAGATTTTTAAATGGGTCGGTGTTGAATTTGATAGAAAAGCGACTTGCTCCTCTTTATTGCCTTCGTGAATTCATTCCTTTTAATTTTAAAGCATTCACATAACATTGTGTATTCTGTCGTTTGCCGCCCCCTTTGACAAACACGCCTCGCTCTGTGTCATTCGTTTCTATTTCATGATTCCATCAGTATACAGGTTTACCAGTTTTTTCCTGCACATAGCGGCATCACAAGCTTTGTTGATATATTGCTCTAGGGACTCAGCCTGTTGTTCGATATCTGACGTGCTGTTCAAATTACTATCCAGCATGTGTTTGTACACCTCAACGACTAAGGTCTCGATTTTCCAGATACTTGTTTGAGACCTTTATGGGGCTTAGATTCTTGTTTATGAGCGTGGTTGCCAATTTCCAACAATATAGCCAGGTGGTCACTATGTGTGTATAAATCGCTAACCTCCCAGGTGGTTAGTCGGCTCAGGGGGCTGCTAGCGAATGTAATATAAATTACAGAGCCACGACCGTTCTTTTTGAATGTGTTTTTGTTACCAGTATTTAGCAATACGATATCAAGAATCGTAAGATATTTAATGATAATCGTGAAATGTTTTGTAACGGGTTCACTTCACTTCGACAAAGTCATTCAACTATTTCTCCATTTCTTTCCTGATCAGTGTAAGCAGGTGGGCAATATGAACCATCAATCATCGTTAAAAAGTTGTGCAATACTAGTGTAGCATTGACTAATATCACTGCAGTTTCTGGTGACATGTTTAGCGTTCCGCGTAGGATACGCCATCTTGCAGTTAAAATTCCAAATGCATTTTGCACAATAGACGTGCTTGTGATAATCTCTTGTTAAAATATTCCCTCTCTTCAGCCAAGTAGTGTGGAATCATAACTTCAGAATTCGGCACCTCTGCTTCTTGTGGTAGATTTAACTGATTGTTAAATAATTTTTGTCCAAACAAGGAATTTATAAAATACCTCCGTCGCTTTGACTGCCATATGCACCGACTTCCACAGAAGTAAATGTATAATTTGCATCACAAATGTCAAGTAATACAATACTGTACGTTCCTGCAGAAAATATAATCAAGTTATTGGCAGCAATTAATGTACGCATATCGTTCTGTCGTATACCTTTGTAATTATAAAAGTTAGAACCGGATTTAGCGGGATATGTTATTGCGACATGCTTTCCATCTATAGCTCCAACACAGTTTGGTAAATTCCAAATATTTTTGAAGTTTTCCGCTATTCTTCTCCACTCTTCTTCATTGTACAGTGAAGAGTTGAAGTGAACGCATGTGCAATTTTCGGTGCCGTGGAAAAGTCTAAATTACATTGTTAAACTGAATGCGAAACTGAATTTTTTGTGCTGGCGTGGACTCAAACCATCTGCAACCAAACGACAGGTTGCTAACACCCAGTAGGGAAATCGCTAGAAACAAAAAATAGCTGAACCTCAACGTGAGGTGATGCCGAGAAATAGCCTAAGCACGTTTAGAGTAAATACAATTAAAGAGTCCTTTTGTAACTAACTATCTTGTAAATAAAAGGCTTAAAACTTTAGAAGCGATGTGTAATCAATCACTCAAAGATAATATAGCACTCAAAAAAGAAAACAAAGAACTGAATGCCAGTAAACGCAAGCCTGCTAGTACAGCAACAAAACCATCAAATGTAAGTGTTGATGAAAAATACAATACGTATGAAGAAGAACTAGCTAAAGAAACTGAGTGGATACTCAAAAAGAAGCGCTTTTCAAAAAAGGTAAAGCTGATAGTTCCCCAATAATTAATAGCCCTTTGGAAAATAAAAATAAAGAAAATGCGGCCATTAGTGATACCAAAATTCATCGACCACCCCCAATTATTATAAACGATGTTAAAGAATTTAATAAATTACATTCAAATATTACCGCTCTAACAAAAAAAAAAGAGTGCGTGGAGTCCCTACGCGCGGATGAAATTATATTTCTTAGTGATATTCCAAGAAATGCATATCATTGGGTATGAAAGAAAACTAGCGAGAGACACATTTTATAAATTTATTATGCCCATTTTATAAACCAAAGTCCAAATCAATTATCATTTCTGGGTTCTGACGGATTGATATCTATAATATTTACAATTGGATTATGATAACTAAAATACGATATGAAATGTCTTACATCTATTTTATCTATATTTCTCGCGAATACCGTATCAATAGTCGTACCTCCTTTTGTCGTAGGATCATTTCTTCCATTGATCATTTCTAATGAAAATTTCTCTCTGAGGAATGCCAGTATTGGTTCAGCTTCTACATACACATGTGAATATGTTTATACATACACGTGTGAATATGTCACCAACCAATAATGCGCAACCATACAATCATACATATGCGTACACATTTTTCCGAAGTCGTATAAGTATAACTTCAAAAAATTTTAATTTTATTGAAATAAAAAATTTACTGCCCCGGGTGAGGCTCGAACCCACAACCTTAAGAAATTTGAAAAATTTAATTATTGAAATAAATAAAAATTTTAATGACCCGGGTGGGGATCCAACACACAACCTTAAGAAATTTTAAAAATTTAATTTTATTTACATAAATAAAAAATTTAATGCCCCGGGTAGGCTCGAACCCACAACCTTAAGAAATTTGAAAAATTTAATTTTATTGAAATCAGAGAGTATTCAACAAAGTTTTTTTATTTATTTATTTTACCATTGTAACTAGTTAATATAATACAAACTAACGAACAATTTGTTTTGATTATTGTATCATACAAATAAATTAAGTATGCTCTGCGTGTATATTGCGGAGTGTCTGGCTACTGCATAAGGTGGTGCGGCTTTTTGCGTTTAAGTCTTTCTTTGCATTCGCTTTGAGCGACAAGAGCAGAGGCTTCGGTGTTCACATGGTGAGTAAGTCTTTCCATGTGAGATTTTGCAAATTTGTGGATTGATGCGGCAACTGAGTTATTTCCGAGATCGCGTTCAAGATCTTTGCTGCGTGCATTGACGGCGCATCTTAGAATTTTGTTTTGAAATCGCTGAATTTGTGCGACAGTGCTGGGACTTGAGCAGCCCCAAAGTTGGATACCATAAGTCAAAACTGGTTTGAGTATTTGCTTGTAAATAAGAACTTTGTTAAATGTGGATAGAGCAGATTTTCCGCCCAATAGCCAATACATATTTCTGAATTTTATTTCTAATTCTTCTTTTTTTCTTTTTAACATGTGCTCTCCATCTAAGTTTTGTATCTAGTTTATGTACAGTGGCATATATCTGATATTATTGTAGGTGAAATCCACATGTACTGATTTAGTTTCGTTTAATTTTATTCGCCATTTGGATGACCATTCATATATTTTGTTCAAGTGTTGTAGTTTGATAATTGATTCAGTATTCAGATTCAGTTTTACCGACAGACAAAACAGCAGTGTCATCGGCAAATGTTGCTGTAGTACAATTGTCATCTTTAGGTAGATCACACGTAAAATGTAAGTAGAAAATGGGACCTAACACGCTACCCTGAGGAACACCGGGTTTTATTTCCTTTAAGTCAGAGTACATATCTCCATGATTAATTCGAAAAAAGCGGACCGAAAGGTATGATTTTAAAATATTGTAATATTCTGTTGGCAAAAGCACCTTAATTTCGTTTAGGAGTCCGCCATGGCAAACTTTATCAAAAGCTTTGGAAAGCCCCTCCTCGTGCACAATTATTCGGATGTATTGCATGATATGTTTCAAAATTTCTAAATTTAATATGAGTTTCCTTGCTGAAATCAGTTTCCGATATTAAGCAGACGTCAATTTTTTCAGTACTGAGTATTAGTTCTAGCTCAATTTGGTGTTTAATTAAGCCGTTTGCATGCCCTAGCATAATTTTTAGAAATTTAGTCATATTTATTTGCTTTTTTGTATTGCTTTTTCGAGCTATAAGCCTCTTTTCAAGTGAAATGGTAAACTCATTCTGTTTTGTAATCTTTTCTAAAATTTGTTGAAGAATGCTAGCATCATTTGAGCAAGTGTTATCTTTCACAACTTGCTAGTAACTAATCTCATTTGCTGTTGTAGTTTTATTTGTAGTAATTGATTGACGTGTTGTGTTGTTTGGAAAACTTTTTGCATTTTTGTCAGTCGAGTTTTTAGCAGAAGGGTTGTTTTTCTTTGCTCCAGTCCTTTGGTCACGAATCTTTTGCAATTCTTTTGCAACTATGCATCCTCTATAGTTGGTAGGGTGAGCCTCACCACAGTTGCAACATTTTGATTGAAATTGAGCAGATTTTTGACACTCTATGGTCACATTTCACACATCTTGCTTGCTTGCCACAGTAATTGTGTATGGGCATACTATATGATTGGCACGATTTACATTGCGGTATAAGCTTTGACTGCTTTATTGCCTCAATAACAACAACAGAATGCAATATTGTTTTTATTCCGAAAGTAAGAAGAAACATATCTAGCGGCTCTTTCATTTTCCATTTAAGTTTGTTAACTGCGTTTATAGCTTTGAATCTTTTTTTATGAAGATCTAATATTATATCCTCTGGCTTATTTGAGTGATGTAAGCTTTTGACCATTACTTTAATTGGTCGCGGTTGCTTACTCATACGAAAACCATGGTAAACTCTCGTTAGATAAGATCTTAACTTAAAGAGGTTAACTTTCTGTAATCATCAGCGTCTGATGTATTGATTTTATAGACATTGTTATTAAGAAGTTTGATAGAAAAACATTTTACGAATAAAGAAGCTAACTTTATTCGTAATGTTGTAAATTTTTTGGTATCCACAGTCATATCATTATTGGTGGAGGCCGTGAGATTTTTTCTTCTTTTTGATCAATTATGCCTGTTTTTGCGGTATTTGACGTAGTTGGCACTACAAACTGAGGAGATAGTTCAGCTTTTCTTTTTTTACTAGGTCTCTTTTTCAAGATCCAATCTGTTTCATGGGCAAGCTCTTCCTCATCTGTTTCAAAACTTTCATGTGTGTCTTTATTTGTCGAATTTAAATTTTGGGTTTTCAAGTACTGATTTACTTTGAGCAAGGCTATTTCGTTTTTTAATTCAGAACACAGTTGTTCGAATGATTCCAACTGCCTGGTTTGTTGGTTAATTATGGTTTCATAATGATTTGCCTTGTTTGCTGTAGTTACCGGGTTTTTGGATAGTTGGCCTCCACCAGGTGGAGGCGTTTGGAGATTTTCCATAATAAACCACTAGTTAGTAAATATAACTATATGGCAACGTTGTATACCGATTTCAGTGTATACTTTTAGGCCAAACTTAAACGAGCTCAGCTAAAAGCTTTACTACAAAGTACGCTATTACAATTTGGTTTTTGTATTTGATATATAATAATATTAGATAAAATAAAGCTTATACTACGGTAGCGGCTTTTCCAGATTCCCTTTTGGTGGTCAAATTCCAATGAAAACTGAAAACAGGCTGTCTTACATCTACTGTAGAAACTTTTAGCAGGTGCAACAGCCTTTCTATTCGATTATTTCACCTCACTTCAATTTACAGGTGTTCTCCGTGATAATCACTCCCGCGTAGATACAAACTGTTTTATTTTATCTTTTATAACTTGTATTTTTTTGTAATTTCAATTAGTTTATTTCTATTACACTTTATTCACTACACTTCGCTTCAGGGGTGCCAGAGTGTGAAAATTCAACAAAGTGAACTAAGTATTTGACTTAGGCTGCGTGCATGTCGGAGCTGCGATAAGCGATAAGAGCGTCGATAAGAGCGAAGCGTAGAAAATTGATGCATGTAATTTAATACAAGTGTACATGTCAGAGCAGCGCGCGAACTCACTCTTTGCTGGCTATCATCGATAAGAGCGTAGTAATTGTAGGTCAGTAATTTCTTCGCTCTTATCGATGATGGACACGGAAGACTTAATAAGTGCAGTATCTTTGAAACCAGCAATCTGGGATCAAAAAGATCCAAACCACCACAACAGGTTCGGTTTGGATAAATTGTGGTTAGAAATATCCACACATTTTAATACAAAAAGTAAGTGCAGTAATATGTTTTCATGTGTTTTATTGTAAAATTGTTACTTTAATATGAATTTAAGCTTACAGTGCATTTATGTTAGTTTTTCCATTGTTTTTTTCAATAGTAATTTGTTGATGCTTATGAGCAGCAGAACAACAAAAATGTACCGTTTCTTTTCGTTTGTCGCATACTCGTATGCTTATTAAAACGATTAAGTTTGTGTTATTGTGCCATTTATTTTAAAAACTCATTAAGTTGGATTATGACAAAAGTATAGTTTGAATACATTGCGAATATATTCAGCAGTTTGATTCTGTCGCTCTGCGACTGTTTGGTTTATTACTATATTTCTATACTACTATATTATTACTAAATTGGATTATGACAAAAGTATAGTTTGAATACATTGCGAATATTCTCAGCAGTTTGATTCTGTCGCCCTGCGACTGTTTGGTTGATTACTATATTTCTATACTACTATATTATTACTATATTTCGCCAGCCTTGCTGCAGTCGATCCGAAATTTGAGACAGAATGTAATCGAATGTATCGTTTGTTATTCTCATGTATTCGAAAAACTTTTTTGGATCCTGTCTCAAGCTACAATAAAGATGATGAAATTCTCCCAAATTTGGCCTTTCTTGATTTATAGGATGCGCCGCAAACGAGCGTTTTGTCCCCTCAGTATTATGCATATGATAATATGCAGCAGTAGATGTCAACAACAAAATATTTTCTTCTTCAGAATCACTCATTTTTTAGCTGTTCACTATACAAAACTTAAATTGCAAATGCAATTTACGATCTTATCGCAGCTCTGTTATGCACACCACACAAAACTATAACTCGACGCTATGCTCTTGTCGCTGCTCTTATCGACGCTCTTATCGCTTATCGCAGCTCCGACATGCACGCAGCCTTACCCGTTTTTGACAATAAAATAGTAAACAATTAATATATTTGTTTACATTAACCCGTCTTTTTTATCTTGAACAATATAATATATATTGATAAAATGTTTTGCAATTTGTCAGTTGGAGCACAAAGCATTAGTAAATTGCTTCCATGAGTTGTTTTGCACCAGCAGAAAGTATTCGGCATTTTTTTTATTCATTTAAAAAATATATTTTTTGGTTTGAAATTTGTTTATTTTTGAATTTCAAAATTAGATTTTTGAATAAATGTAAGGGTTAAATCAATGGCAACAAACATGTCAAATTCGGGTAAAGAAAAATGAAATATCATATACTTAGTTCACTTTCTTGAATACACTTTAATTGAAATTAATAAAAAATATAATGCCCCGGTTGAGGCTCGAACCCACAACCTTATGAAATTAAAAAAAAAAAATAATTTTATTGAAATAAAATACATACACATGTGAATATGTTTATATATACACATGCCAAAAGTAATACTTTCGATTTGCAAAGAAAGTAAATGAAGACTGACTACAAGAAATGATAATGTGAAGCATAGTCTTAACTTTTCAACGGCAAACGCAGAAAATTTCAACCAAAAGTCACATAAACTAGTTGAGAATTCGAAGAAATGAAACAGAAACGAAAGAAAAAATCATAAGAACCATACACATAATGTTCGCAAATTTGTTTACATGCATATGTGTGTAAATATGTGCACTTGTAGTACATTTCTTGTAAAATCTTCGTTGCCACGGACAACGAATCACCGCAAATGGTAATTTTTTTGTCACAGACTTGTAATCAGTGCCGCGTTTTCGCAGGCAATTGTTTTATGTCTTGATTCTTACTAAAATCAATTGTTGTATATTAATATATGGCATCATATACTAGTAGAATATTTAAATACATTTAATTATTTATATTTGCTAATAGTAAGTAAATACTATCCAAAACATATTTTGCGCATTTATAATTACGGAGGGATCACTTGAAACGACTCTGTAAAGCTCGATGTGTCGAAAAATTGATGGCCGCCTGCGCAATGCCAAAGCGACGCAACATTGCGCTGTTGGTAGAAAATCGGCTTGTCATAAATATGTATGAATATGTATGAGCATGCAAACATATCGACATAAATTTTTGGCGCTTGTTGTTTTTGTAGAACATTGCTTTTGATTTTTGGTGGTTGACAAACTTACGTGCACGCATATACAAATGTAAGTTTGTGTGTTTGTTCAATGACATATAAACATGTACATATGTATGTTTATACATACAGAGCAATCAGGCAAAGGACTGCAACAACAAGCCCAAATGCCTGCTCTGCTTGAAAGCTGGCGCAAATGAAATCGATCACTTCACTGGAAGCGTCAGGTGCCCAGTTTACCAGAAAGCGGCTCAACAGATAACATGAAGTTTTTTCAACTTAACGCAAACCACTGTCAAGCGGCTCATGACTTGTTGAAACAGTCGGTTGCCGAAAAGCAAATCGATGTGGTCGTATTAAGCGAGCCATATAAAATCGAACAAGACGTAACCTGGATAAGCGACACACAAAATAAAGCAGTTATATGGAAATGTAACCCTAACTTCCCACAATTGGAATCACCCTTCTCATCCGATGGATTTGTTCGCACAGCTGTTAATAATATTAATATATATAGCTGCTACTTACCTCCCAGTATCAATGACGAAGAATATAAGCGTATTATCGATAATCTGGTGGCCGATGCTCGATGTAAAACAAAAGTAATAATAGCTGGCGATTTTAATGCCTGGGCTATCGAATGGGGATGCAAGAAAACCAATAGCAGAGGAAAGACCTTACTAGAAGCCTTTGCCTCTCTGGATCTTGAGCTCCTAAACGCAGGCAACCAATGCACATTCAACAAAGGTGGCCGAAAATCGGTGATAGACCTAACCTTTGTACACTCAAGTCTAGTTCGTGGATCTCAATGGGAAATTAGTGACCATTACACCTTTAGCGATCACTATGCCATTATATTCGAGATAAATACTACACTCGCACGACAGTGTTTACCGACCCTGAAAAGAAGTACCTGGCGACCCAAAACGTTCGACCCAGACCTCTTTGAAGAAGTCTTTAGACCCACTTCTCTCATCGACAATTTGTTGTCGGCTAACGAAGCTGCTTCTTCAATTATGAGCTGTATCAAGAGAGCATGCGACGCTTCAATGTCCAAGCAATCTGTACGTAACCACCACCCTCCTGTGTATTGGTGGAACGATACAATTGCGAAACTACGTAAAGAATGCCAGCATGCAAGGCGCTTATACCAACGATCACGTGGTACCTCAGAGTATACTATCCTCCAAATACACTTTAAGAACAAAAGAAAATCCTTAAAACAAGCGATTAAGAAAAGTAAGCAGGAATGTTTCCTCAAAATGTGCGACGACGTTGAAAATAATGCTTGGGGACTCGCATATAAAGTGGTAATGGGAAAACTCCGAACTCGCGGACAAATGCCAACCTCCCACTCAACAATCGGAAGAATAGTTTCGGTACTCTTTCCAACCCGACCCCAACTCCAACAGGAGACCGTGAGAGTACAACAGAACCAAGGTATACCTGATGTTACGGATGAAGAAGTTCGAGAAGCAAGCGATCGGTTAAACCCATCTAAAGCCCCTGGACCAGATGGAATACCGAACATAGTGTTAAAAACAGCGATTGTCAGAAACATAGACCCATTCCGAACAATGTACAACATATGTATTCAAGAAGGCCGCTTTCCTAACATATGGAAAAGGCAGTACCTTATATTGCTGCCAAAACCTAACAAACCAATGACAGAGCCGTCCCACTTCAGGCCTCTCTGCATGTTAGACTCCGCGGGAAAAATTTTAGAGCGGATCATATACCAACGGCTAAACAAGGCAATAGACGATGCCGGTGGACTATCCCCAAACCAATTTGGATTCAGAAAGGCAAGATCCACAACTGCAGCGGTAACCCTAGTAAAGACCCTGGCTGAACGGGCTATAAGCGGAAAAAGATGGAAGGGAGGCACAATACAGTACTGTATGGTTGTAACCCTCGATGTTAAAAATGCATTTAATTCGGCAAACTGGCAGAGTATATTGACTGCACTAAAAAGCTTCTCCGTACCTCAATATCTTTACAACATAATTGTAAGCTATTTCGAGGAAAGAACTCTGAGATATGATACAAACAAAGGCAGACAAAAATACAAAGTCACTGGTGGAGTACCACAGGGGTCCGTACTTGGGCCTCTACTCTGGAACATAATGTACGACGGAGTACTACGACTCAAAGTACCCAAAAATGTTCACATCATCGGTTTTGCAGATGATATTGCTGTTGTTGTTATAGCAAAACACATTCACGATATTGTTATGATAACCAACAGGACAATAGCGTTAATAGGCGATTGGCTCGAAACTCACGGACTGACCCTAGCAGAGAACAAGACCGAAGCGGTACTTATTACCGGCAGAAAAGTCCGCGAAGTTGCCACGTTCAGCACAAAGGGGGTGAACATTACTACACAACCGGCAATCAAATACTTGGGTATTATTCTTGATGCAAGGATGTCCTTTAAGGAACACGTAGCTTATACATGCGAAAAAGCTACAAAAGTGTGCAGAGCTTTGACTCGTTTAATGCTCAATACTCGTGGGCCAAAGCAAAATAGAAGACGACTACTAGCTGGGGTACTTAAGTCCGTCGCTCTGTTCGGCGCCCAAATTTGGGGGAAAGCCCTCGAAATAAAATCATATCGTCGGGGCCTTTTCTCCACATATGCCACTTGTGCACTGAGAGTATGCTCCGCATTTCGTACAGTATCGGAAGACGCTGCTTTAGTTATTGCGGGCTTACACCCCTTAGACCTCTTAGCCAAGGAGTTTCAGTATGTGATGAATGATAGTTTACCACACACGACACTAAAAAGAAGTGCCAGGGCAGAAACGACCAATCGCTGGCAAAAACGATGGGAAGACAGCGGAAACGGGCGTTGGACATTTCGTTTGATCCCAAACATTGAACCTTGGTTATATAGAACGCATGGTGAAGTGGATTTCCACCTAACTCAAATCCTCACAGGACATGGATGCTTCAAAGCATATTTGAAACGATTCGGGCACGAAACTAACGATATATGTGATTATTGCGGAGGCGCAACCGTGGAAAATGTAGAACACACATTCTTCCATTGCCCGAAATATAACCATGAGAGGCAACATCTCAAATATTCGCTTGGTATAGACCCTACTCCTGATAACCTAGTAAACCAAATGGTCGAATCGGTAGAGAAATGGGAAGCAGTTTGCGAAGCTGCAGCCAGAATCATGAAATCACAACGAGCCAGCGAACAGCGGCGGAGAAGTGAGCTGTTAAATAGAACGAACAACTACGACTTGAACACACTAACACTGACGTGACGGGAAGGGTTGGCGACGAACAATGTACGAGGCGGGGTATTAGACCAACAGAGGTGGGGCCAAGTAAATGCAACTTGTGACTGAATGCATTTTGACCACCACGTACGTATGAGTGTAACTCAACCATCCTCCCGACGTAATACTTGACGGTGGTACCGGGGGGAACGGTACAAGACGGTAGGAGGTTTAGTTCGGATTAAAGTTCCACACTGACTTGGGGTTCAGGCTTTCGATGCTTCCTCCTCGTAAAAAAAAAAAAAAAAAAAAAAAAAAAAAAAAAAAAAAAAACATACAGAGCAATGTGTTGCGCAACAATTATCGCAACCTTTTCCGAACTCGTATAAGAAGTATAACTTCAAAACAAATTTTTAATAAAGCTTTTGAGTAACGATGCCAACAAACTAAATACGTTTGATCCTACTGACTATCGAACTACAACAAAATTCTTGTCAAACGAAAATATACCTTGGTTTAGCTACGAGAGCAAACATAACAGGCCAATAAAGGTAATGATAAAAAATGTGAAACTCAATCCATCTGGAACGACCTTAAAGATCAAGGCTTTAATGTGTTAAATGCAATTAACAAACTTAAGTGGAAGACTAAAGAACCGCTAGATATGTTTTTAGTAGTATTCGATGCTACCGAGGACATTGAGAAAGTTTATTAGATCAATAGCATTATTAATACTGTTGTCAAGGTTGAACCTATCAAAGCCTCTAAATTAATCCCTCAGTGCAAAAACTGTCAAGCTTTTGGACATACAAAAAACTTCTGCGGTAAGCCATCGAGATGTGTGAAATGTGGAGGCAAACATCTTACAACTGAATACACCAAAGCCGAAAAAGATCCTGCCAATGTTGCAACTGCGGCGATTGTCATCCTGCAAACTACCATGGTTGTGTCGTTGCAAAAGAACTGTAAAAAGTTAGAGACAAAAAGAATGGTAATACAGTTGAGGAGAATGTCAATACTCAGGGGAAAAACCCCGTTGCGGACAAAGGAGGAAGGAAGGACGTTAGACCCCTCCCATCAACTTCTAAACATACATTTGCGCAAATGGCTAAGCAAGGTCAGACAAATACGGTTCAAAAAGTAGTCCGTTATCCCAAATTCTGGATAAAATAAACGAGCAAGAAAAATTATTTAAGTCCATAAATGAGCGGCTCAGCGCTCTTGAATACCATACACAATTTATTGATGAACAGTAACTCTTTGAAAATAATGCTATGGAACGTCAATGGTTTTTCCAAAAGTAAAAATGAATTGGAAGTTATTCTAAACGACAGAAATATTGATGTATGTTTCTCAAATGTATGTTTCTCAAACACATTTTACGAACCATTCATTTTTAAAATTCAAAAATTATGACTTATACCACACTCCACACCCAGCAAACTCAGCACAAGAAGGAAGCGCGGTTTTAATCAAAAGTATTATTAAACATTTCGAAGAAGCCCAGATTAAGACTGAAGAAATTCAAGCTACAGCAATTTCAGTAAAAATGCACAGTCAGTCATTATACTTAAATCAATTTACGTGTTGAAGATAGCTCAGATTTAAGCTCTGATCATTCACCAGTGTTACTAACTTTATGTGAAAACCCAGTAATTTCGTCCGGCACGTGTTCTTTATCTGATGGTATAAATTTAAGAATATACTGAATAAAGTCGGTTTTATTGTTATTGTGAAGTTGAATCTTTCACAAAAGTAATTCAAAATGCTGGAACAGTACACCGAATATTCACAAATTCCCAAAATACATCATAGATGGTATCCATAAAATACGCAAACTTCGGCGAAGATGGCAGCAAACTAGGTCGGCTGCTCTCAAAACAGAGCTTAATAGATATACAGCGGAACTAAGAACAAAAATTAGACAGTTTAAAAACTATTCCTTCAAAACGTATTTGTCCAAACTCACTGTTAATAAAACTACCGATTATTCGCTCTGGAAAGCTGTAAGCAATATTAATAAACAAATAAAACATGTCGCACCAATAAAATTAAACGAAACTGAATGGGCCAAAATGAATACACAAAAAGCTGCAGTATTTGCAAATCATTTGAGAAACAAATTTACACCTAACGATGGACATGAGCTAAACTGTGAAAATAGTTGGTTGGATCCACTCGTCAACATTTCTCCAGTTACTAGTAAAGAAATTAAAAGTCTTATCAGGAACGCAAGGCTCAAAAAAGCTCCTGGGTTTGATTTAATAACCGGAGAGATAATACGCAATCTACCAAAGAATTGTATAATAAACATTGTGAACAGCGCACTATGCTTAAGATACGTTCCATCGCTTTAGAAAGTATCTGATGTTATTATGATACCTAAGCCGGGTAAACCACTACATGATGTCACATCTTACAGGCCAATATCGCTGCCAGTTCTATCGAAAGTCTTCGAGAATGTTCTCATAAAGAGGCTCCAATCAATAATAGATCGAAAACACCTTATACCAGTACATCAGTTCGGCTTTCGTGATCATCCTTCAACAATTGACCAGGTACACCGAATCGTTAATTTCGTTGAAAATGCTATGGATAATAAGAACGTTTGTTCGGCGGCCTTCTTAGACGTGTTTCAGGCTTTAATAGAGTTTGACATTCGGGTCTACTGTTTAAACTGAAATGTATGTTACCCAAACAATATTGCGAAATAATTTCTTCCTACCTGAAAGATATATACTTTCGCATAAAACATGTGAATGCATACTCAAACTTGCAACCGATAGATGCGGGTGTTCCCCATGGAAGCGTGTTGGGGCCAATGCTTTACTTGCTTTTTACAAGTGATATCCCCACTGACTCAAGTTATGTGACAGCGAAATTTGCGGATGACACAGCCCTGTTAGCAGCAGGAGTGTCAACCTCAATATCTATCCTTCGAGTGCAAACAGCAGTCAATGCAATTACTAAATAGTCTTCCAAGTGGCGCATTAAATTAAACGATTCCAAATCAATGCACGTAGACTTTACTTTTAAAAAACCATCACTCCATCCCATTTATATAAAAGGTACTCCTTTAATACCACATCACAATAATGCTAAGTACCTAGGAATCACCCTAGATGCTAAGCTTCGATGGAAAGAGCATATCAAGAAAGCAAGGTGCGAGCGTGATTTAAAATTTGTTAAGTTTTACCATCTGGTCGCTAGGAGATCTACGCTTTCAATCGAAAACAAGCTGTTTATATATAATCAAGTACTAAAGCCAATTTGGGCCTATAGAGCTCAACTATGGGGTTGCTCAAGTCAAAACTGTATTGCTTGCATTCAGCGCTTCCAAAATAAGGTACTAAGAAGTATAGTTAATGCTCCTTGGTGACTTAGATCTGCTGACCTGGTGTTAATTCAGTAGTAAACGAAATATACAAACTTGCAAAGACTCACGAAATGAGGCTTATACAGCATGTAAATGAAGAGGCATCCAGATTTTGCAAGGTCACTCTAGCAGCAAATGAATTTCTAACATGAACATTTAGCATTTAATTATTATATTTAACTTATTAGAATTGAATTGTTGTTAGTATTTAATCAATGTATATTATAAAAAAAAACTCTTCTTCATTAGGTTGAGATAAGTAAAACTGACTTAAAGTGATCCAAATTATTTCGCAAGTTTCTACCACAATCCTTCTTATAACCTCCACTGACATTCTAAATGTTAAAGACAAATATTGCCTACTAGAACTGTTAAATATTAGTACTAAGTTTTATTAATCTGGGTTTTGCTATGCACAATCTGGCATCACTATTATCAGGTGATCTGTTTATGCTTTGGCATGTTACACTATTCTACCGTTGCTTGGGTCATGCCATTACGCCGTTTACAAGAACAACCTTATTACTTATGTTTATTCTCTTACACCAAATTTTTCTATATAAGCATAGCTTAAGCATACTTCTTGATTGTTCATTATTCAGCTGCATATTCAGGTGATCGCATGGTACTTAGAGCGTACCTAATAAATTTGTGAATAATTTAAATCGTGATTCATTTGAGTGTTTAGTGCAATCCTAAACATTTTTGGTTCCTCCTGTGAGGAATAGTGTTAAAGTTAATTGTGGCAACACGAAAATAAGTGTACTGCCCAAATAAATATAATCTCTTTTACTCACGACAAACAACAGTTTGTTAACTGGGGGCTCAAACCGGTCTTTAAGCCATCTCTATCCATTGAGGAAAAGGAGAGAAAAAATTCCACGGAAAGTAGGACTTCCAGCACTAGATCTTTGAAAAAGGTGCTTAAAAATTAATATTCCTGCAAAATCTGGAAAAGGATAACGGATAAGTCTTGATATATAAATAAAACAGTCCAGCAACGTTATACCAACGGACATTACAACACGCTGAAACCTCATCAAAAGAGACAAAAGCCGTTCAATTTGCGTCGTCCCTTATTTAACACCGACGTCAAGATGACAACACAAGAAATCGCAAGCTTGAGAGCACAAATCGCTGCTCTGACCACAACGCTCACTGAAACTCAACAAAGATTGAATTCGTTCGAAACCTACGCAACACCTAACGTCACAGTCACAAACCAATACCAGGACCGTACACCAAACATCACAGATGAATCACAAATTAACTTAGAAATCTTCAAAACCTTTCAAGTCTTCACAGGCGATATGAACCATTATAGGTCATGGAGAAAACGTGCCTGGACGCACATGGAGAACATCAAAAATTACGCTACTACACCCATGTACTACACGGCACTCTCGATTGTACATTCCAAAATTCAAGGAGAGGCAGCCGATATTTTAATCAACCACAACACCAAGTTCACTTCTACTCAATCATAAATCGTCTCGATTATACTTATGCGGACCAGAGACCTCTGTATGTTTTGCTCGAAGGAATGAAAAGAATAAAGCAAGGAAAAAGGACTCTGGCAGAAATCCATTCCGAAGTCAGCAGGCCACTTAATCTTGCAACCCCACCGCAGGGATACGGGCAAACTTATTAACATCCTGATTGACACTGGAGCAACACACAATTATAACTATTCAAATTAAACCTGTAAAAGTGAAAACTCTTCATGGTTACTCAATACCCAAATCAAAAAAAAAAAAAAAAAAATTACATTGTTAGAACATAATCTTACATTTTTTGAAACAGATGCATTAGATAAATTTGATATGCTTCTGGGTGAACAGGGTCTTACGAAAATTAAAGCAGAGATCAACCTTTTCGAGTACACGCTCAGTTATAAATATAGGGCCAAGAAAGAAATCGAAGAAATAATGCAAAGAAATGAAGACACGAATGAAGTGCTACCATATACTACCACGGTGCAAGCTACCATTAGAACGAAATCCGAAGATCCTATTTGGACCCAGCAAAAGTCCGTATAACTCTCCCATTTGGACAGTCGCAAAAAAAGGTACCGATGAACAAGGGAAACCTAAGCCCAGAATGGTCGTAGACTTTCAGAAACGAAACACGCAAACTGTAACAGATAGATATCCTATACCTGATGTGGCTATGACGCTACAAAATTTAGGAAACGCAAAATATTTTCAATTCTAGACTTCGAGTCCGGCTTCCATCAGATCCTTATTAATAAATCAGATAGGGAAAAAACGGCTTTTAGTATAAATGGAGCTAAGTACGAATTTCCTCGTATGCCGTTCGGCCTGAAAAATGTCCCATCTATTTTTCAAAGATGCCTGGATGATATGTGTATGTTATTGGCGTTCAACCGTTTAGCCGGTTATAGCCAAATCGATGAGTGCGCGCCACTCTTCTCCTTCCTTCGCAGTTCGGCACCAGTTGCAGATTCCAAGTGTAACCGGGTCGCTCTCCACCTGGTCCCTCCAATGGAGTGGAGGCTTTCCTTCTGACTGCCATTCACTTGGGAGTGGCCAGGAACGATTCTTTTGCATGTGGCTCAAGCAGCTCACAACTTCCGGTCTTAGACCAAGTATCCTCTGGGTAGCCAACAGACATCCGTCTGGAAGCGAGCTAAAGTGAGAAGGCGAATCCCGCTTATGCGGTTGTGCGTAGGGCTTGGGACCCACCACATAAAAACGAATAACCAGTGAATAAGAAACACAGGCCTCGGATGAGAAACCCCCCTTTTGATGACGACCACGGCAAACGTATAAAGGACTATGATTTAAGGGCATGCACCTGGAATGTCCGGACCCTTAATTGGGAAGGTGCCTCTGCCCAGCTGGTTGATGTCCTCGTAAGAGTAAAGGCTGACATCACCGCAATCCAAGAAATGCGATGGACGGGACAAGGACGGAAGAAGGTGGGTCCTTGTGACATCTACTACAGCGGCCATATAAAGGAGCGCAAATTCGGTGTGGGATTCGTGGTGGGAGAGAGACTCCGTCGTCGAGTCCTGGCATTCACTCCGGTGGATGAACGTCTAGCCACAATCCGCATCAAAGCGAGGTTCTTCAATATATCGCTGATTTGCGCCCACGCCCCGACGGAAGAGAAGGAAGATGTGACCAAAGATACCTTCTATGAGCGCCTAGAACGTACCTATGAGCGCTGCCCCCGCCACGATGTCAAAATCGTGCTTGGCGATTTTAACGCTAGGGTGGGTAAAGAAGGTGTCTTTGGCACAACAGTCGGACAATTTAGCCTCCATGACGAAACATCACCAAACGGTCTGAGGCTGATCGACTTCGCCGGGGCCCGAAATATGGTCATCTGTAGCACTAGATTCCAGCATAAGAAAATCCATCAAGCTACTTGGCTGTCCCCGGATCGAATCACTCGCAACCAGATCGATCATGTTGTGATAGATGGACGACATGTCTCCAGTGTTTTTGATGTGCGTACGCTTCGTGGTCCCAACATCGACTCGGACCACTATCTTGTAGCAGCTAAGATACGCACCCGCCTCTGTGTAGAAAAGCGCACACGTCAACAAACACAAGGAAGGTTCGACATCGAGAAGCTGCAATCACAACCGACAGCCGAACGATTTTCTACTCGACTTGCACTCCTGCTCTCTGAGAGCACTCATCAGCATCTCGGTATAAGGGAGCTGTGGGACGGCATATCAAACTCCTTACGTACAGCTGCAACCGAAACCATTGGTTTTCGGAAAAGTAAAAAAAAAACAGCTGGTATGATGAGGATTGTCGTCTCGCAGTGGAGAGAAAACAGACTGCCTACCTCGCAACGTTGCAAACGACCACAACACGTGCGGGATGGGATAGATACCGAGAGCTGAAGAGGGAAGCGACACGCATTTGCAGAAAAAGAAAGAAAGAGGCAGAAATGCGTGAGTATGAAGAGCTTGACAAGCTGGCCGACAGGGGTAATGCTCGAAAATTTTACGAAAAGATCCGGCGACTAACTGAAGGTTTCAAGACCGGAGCACACTCCTGTAGGACCCCCAGCGGTGATCTAGTGGTTGATGACCAGAGTATACTGTGTTTGTGGAGGGAACACTTCTCCAACCTGCTGAATGGCAGTGAAAGTACAACACCAGGAGATGGCCAACCCGATTCCCCAATCGACGACGATGGAACAGATGTTCCATTGCCCGACCGTGAAGAAATTAAAATAGCAATTACCCGCTTGAAGAACAACAAGGCGGCGGGGGCCGATGGATTGCCGGCCGAGCTATTCAAATACGGCGGCGAAGAGCTGATAAGGTGCATGCATCAGCTTCTTTGCTAAATATGGTCGGAAGAAAGCATGCCCGACGATTGGAATCTCAGTGTACTCTGCCCAATCCACAAAAAGGGAGACCCCACAATCTGCGCCAACTATCGTGGGATAAGCCTCCTTAACATCGCTTATAAGGTTCTATCGAGCGTACTGTGTGAAAGACTAAAGCCCACCGTCAACAAACTGATTGGACTTTATCAGTGTGGCTTTAGACCTGGAAAATCAACAACTGACCAGATATTCACCATGCGCCAAATCTTGGAGAAGACCCGTGAAAAAAGGATCGACACGCACCATCTATTTGTCGACTTTACAGCTGCTTTCGACAGCACGAAAAGGAGCTGCCTTTATGCCGCGATGTCTGAATTTGGTATCCCCGCAAAACTAATACGGCTGTGTAAGTTGACGTTGAGCAACACCAAAAGCTCCGTCAGGATCGGGAAGGACCTCTCCGAGCCGTTCGATACCAAACGAGGTTTCAGACAAGGTGACTCGCTATCGTGCGACTTCTTTAACTTGATGCTGGAGAAAATTATAAGAGCTGCAGAGCTAAATAGAGAAGGTACAATCTTCTACAAGAGTGTACAGCTCCTGGCGTACGCCGATGATATTGATATCATCGGAAACAACACCCGCGCCGTTAGTTCTGCTTTTTCCCGCCTGGATAAGGAGGCGAAGCGAATGGGTCTGGTGGTGAACGAGGACAAGACGAAATATCTCCTGTCATCAAACAAACAGTCAGCGCATTCGCGTCTTGGCTCCCACTTCACTGTTGACAGTCATAACTTTGAAGTTGTAGATAATTTCGTATACCTAGGAACCAACATTAACACCGATAATAATGTCAGCCTTGAAATCCAACGCAGAATCACTCTTGCCAACAGGTGCTACTAGTAGGCAATTGAAAAGTAAAGTCCTCTCTCGACGAACAAAAACTAAACTCTACAAGTCCCTCATCATTCCCGTGCTACTTTATGGTGCAGAAGCGTGGACGGTGTCAACATCCGATGAGACGGCACTAGGAGTTTTCGAGAGAAAGGTTTTGCGGAAGATTTACGGTCCCTTAAACATTGGCAACGGCGAATACCGCAGAAGATGGAATGATGAGCTGTATGTGTTGTTCGACGACATAGACATAGTCCAGCGAATAAAAAGACAGCGGCTACGCTGGCTGGGTCATGTTGTTCGAATGGATGAAAGTGCCCCAGCTCTGAAAGTTTTCGATGCAGTACCCGCTGGTGGAAGCCGAGGAAGAGGGAGACCTCCACTCCGTTGGAAGGACCAGGTGGAGAAGGACCTGTCTTCACTTGGTATTACCAATTGGCGCCAAACCGCCAAAAGGAGAGATGCGTGGCGCACTGTTGTGGACTCGGCTATAACCGCGTAAGCGGTTTCTACGCCAGTTAAGAAGAAGAAGAAAAGTATTTTCAATTCTAGACTTCGAGTCCGGCTTCCATCAGATCCTTATTAATAAATCAGATAGGGAAAAAACGGCTTTTAGTATAAATGGAGCTAAGTACGAATTTCCTCGTATGCCGTTTGGCCTGAAAAATGTCCCATCTATTTTTCAAAGATGCCTGGATGATAGGTGTATGTAATCGATGAGTGCGCGCCACTCTTCTCCTTCCTTCGCAGTTCGGCACCAGTTGGAGATTCCAAGTGTAACCGGGTCGCTCTCCACCTGGTCCCTCCAACGGAGTGGAGGCCTTCCCCTTCCTCGGCTTCCTCCGGCGGGTACTGCATCGAACACTTTCAGGGCTGGAGTGTTTTCGTCCATTCGGACAACATGACCTAGCCAGCGTAGCCGCTGTCTTTTTATTCGCTGAACTATGTCAATGTCGTCGTATAAATCGTACAGCTCATCGTTCCATCGTCTGCGGTATTCGCCGTTGCCAATGTTCTGAGGACCATAAATCCTGCGCAAAATTTTCCTCTCGAAAACTCCTAGTGTCGTCCCATCTGATGTTGACATCGTCCAAGCTTCTGCACCATAAAGCAGGACGGGAATGATAAGTGACTTGTAGAATTTGATTTTGGTTCGTCGAGAGCGGACTTTACTGTTCAATTGCCTACTCAGCCCAAAATAGCACCTGTTGGCAAGAGTGATTCTGCGCTGGATTTTGAGGCTGACATTGTTGGTGTTGTTGATACTGGTTCCCAGGTATCCGACATTATCTACGACTTCGAAGTTAAGACTGTCAACAGTCAGCTGTTAAAATCGACAAAAAGGTGGTATGTGTCGATCCTATTTTCACGGGTCTTCTCCAAGATTTGGCGCATGGTGAATATCTGGTCGATGGTGGATTTTCCAGGTCTAAATCAACACTGATAAAGTCAAATTTGCTGACGGTGGGCTTAAGTCTTTCACACAGTACGCTCGATAGAACCTTATAGGCGATATTTAGGAGGCTTATCCCACGGTAATTGGCACAGTTTGTGGGATCTCCCTTTTTATGGATTGGGCAGAGCACACTGAGATTCCAATCGTCAGGCATGCTTTCTTCCGACCATATTTAGCAAAGAAGCTGATGCATGCACCTTATCAGTTCTTCACCGCCATATTTGAATAGCTCAGCCGGTAATCTATCGGCCCCTGCCGCTTTGTTGTTCTTCAGGCGGGTAACTGCTATTCGAATTTCTTCATGGTTGGGTAATGGAATATCTATTCCATCGTCATCGATTGGGGAATCGGGTTCGCCATCTCCTGGTGTTGTACTTTCACTGCCATTCAGCAGGTCGGAGAAGTGTTCCCTCCATAATCCCAGTATGCCCTGGACATCGGTTATCAGATTACCATCTTGGTCTCTACGTGAGGATGCTCCGGTCTTGAAACCTTCGTTAAGTCGCTTAATTTTTTCGTAAAATTTTCGAGCATTACCTCTGTCTGCCAGCTTCTCAAGTTCTTCGTACTCACGCATTTCGGCCTTTTTCTTTTCAGCTCTCGGTATCTATCCCATCCCGCTCGTATTGTGGTTGTTTGCAACGTTGCGAGTTAGACAGTCTGTTTTCTCTGCGCGCTTCAACAGGCCAATATGAAAATCTCTAACGAGAAATCTCACTTTTTCAAAGACTCTGTGGAATACTTAGGGCATATAATTAAATACAACAAGATTACAGTTAACCCAACAAAAATACATAATATTAAACATTACCCTATTCCTACAACACTGAAGGAACTCAGATCTTTCCTAGGTCTCGCAAGTGACTATAGCAAATTTATAAAGAATTTTGCAGCCATCGTCAAACCACACACTACGTTCCTTTGAGGAGAGAATGGTGGCGTATCAAAGAATTAATGTGCAAAAATAAAAATCACTTTAGACGAACCTGCACTGGAAGCATTGAACATAATAAAAGAAGAACTGCAAGCCCAGATTGAACTCTTCCAACCAAATTTTAACAAACCTTTCGAATTAACCACAGATGCTAGCCATTACGCTATAGGAGCCGTATTATCTGAAAACCAAAAACCCATATAATTTATTTCACGAACGCTCAGTGAAACAGAACAGAATTACTCCTCAAATGAGAAAGAGCTACTCGCAATTGTGTGGTCACTACAGAAACTACTACTACTAAAAAAAACCCCAATACAAAATTAAAAAGATGCAAAAATTTCATTGAAGAATATGGTGGAAAATCGTTTACAAACCCGGACATCAGAACGTGGTCGCTGAACAACACTTCAAATTCTGACGACTCCCAACATTCAGCACAAAGTTCACCAACACAAAGACTCAAACGAGTAAAAAAACCAGTAAATTCCTTTAGAAACCAAATTATTGTAAAACGGTCAGATCAGAACACCGTCGAAATATTCTCACAAAACATATTTTCTAACAGCCGACACACGGTCTTTTTTAATACGAAAACTGAATTACTAGATAGACTAAAAAATGTAATTAGACCAAAGATAACTAATGCTCTGCAAATAGACGAGCAAATGTTATTTTACGTCGAAAATGACATTATCGACACATTTCCAACTGTATCGATTGTACTAGCGCAAAAATTGGTGGACGATATTACCGAAACCTAACAACAAAAACAAATCATATATGACACACATAAACATGCACACAAATAATGCACAGGAAACTACAAAAATAATGCACAGGAAATTTCCCTAAAATATTACTGGCCAAACATACGTAACGCTTGTAAAAAGGAAGTACAAGACTGTGAAATCTGTCTCACAAACAAATACGAACGCCGACCAAACAAACAACCAATTGGTTCCGCACCAACGCCAAACAAAGTAGGCGAATACATACACTTAGACTTATTCGACATGAGCGTATATGTTATAGCTCAATGGACAAATACTCAAAATCTTGCTACTTTAGACAAATACCTTCAAGGACAGATACATACAAATACGTCGACGAGACTCTTTCACAAATATACCCAAACGCAAAATTTTTAATGACTGATAACGATCTATCGTTTACAAGCATATGTGCACAACAAATCTATAATATATATATATATATATTTGGCGTAGGAACCGCTTTAAGCGATTATAGCCGAATCCACCAGAGCGCACCACTCATTCCTCCTTTTTGTTTTTTGGCGCCAACTGGAAACACCAAGTGAAGCCAGGTCACTTTGCACTTGGTCTTTCCACCGGAGTGGAGGTCGTCCTCTTCCGCGGCTTCCTCCAGCGGGTACTGCATCGAATACTTTCAGAGCTGGAGTGTTTTCTTCCATTCGGACAACATGACCTAGCCAGCGTAGCCGCTGTCTTTTTATTCGCTGAACTATGTCAATGTCGTCGTATAAATCGTACAGCTCATCGTTCCATCGTCTGCGGTATTCGCCGTTGCCAATGTTTAGAGGACCATAACTCTTGCGCAAAACCTTTCTCTCGAAAACCCCAAGAGTCGTCTCATCGGATGTTGTCATCGTCCACGCTTCAGCGCCATACATCAGGACGGGAATAATGAAGGACTTGCAGTGTTTGATTTTGGTTCGTCGAGAGAGGACTTTACTTTTCAATTGCCTACTCAGTCCAAATCATCCACTATATTTAGTTCGTTATAAAATTCACAAAACAAAAATTTGTATGTGTGTACATCACTTAATACAACTGTCAACGCATTCAAAAGCGCAATTATGAAGGAGCTCCAAATATACGCAGTCGAGCGCATTCTTTCGCTTTCGCATTCGCATTCGAGAGCTATGTAGTTTCAGCTTAAAGGACTGTTGTAAACAGAGTTGGTTTCTCCAATTATATAATGTTCTAACATTTATTTAATTTGTTTTTGTATTTCTAATTCATGAACTTGTGGGTACCTGTAAATTTTCGAATAAATAGGTATATCGTTTGTTGTAATAATTGGATGTTTGATTCCATGAGTGAATGAAAGTTTTTCCTTCTTTAAAAAATAATTCGTTAAATTCTTGTATTAGATTTTTTATCGATTGGTTTTCTTCGATATTAAAATGGTTCAAGTTTAACAGCCCTATTCTCATGCCCTCACAAAAATCACCACACTCACTACTGTGAGGTTTTTGGATTTTGAGATGATTACCTTATGCTGGAGAAAATTCAAAAGCTCAAATGCTTACAATTTTCTCAAATATCTGTGACGTGTGAAAGCAGCCATCACAATAAAAAAATATTTGCGTTTGTTTTGGTTTTTAGCAATATTTGGAAACAAATGTGTAAATATTTGCGTGCTATAACGAGCATTTGAAAAAAAGGGCCTCTATAAAAGTTCAGCTATCGAGTAATTGAGTTTAACCGAATCTGGAGCAATATGGACGTAACTTGCATTTTCATTTGTTGAGCAATTTGCTGCCAACCACATCCACGATCCGATAAGGACGCATTATTTTTGTAAAGCAAAGGACACTGATGCACAGCGTCTATAAGATGATGATTTACATCCATATTATTTGTATACTCTCGGAACAAAGTTGCTACGAGAGTATTATAGTTTTGTTCACATAACGGTTGGTTGTAAGTCCTAAAACTAAACGAGTTAGATATAGGGTTATATATATCAAAATGATCAGGGTGACGAAAAAAGTTAAAATCCGGATGTCTGTCTGTCCGTCCCTCCGTGCAAGCTGTAACTTGAGTAAAAATTGAGATATCTTGATGAAACTTGGAAGACGTATTTCTTGGCACCATAAGAAGGCTAAGTTCGAAAATGGGCGTAATCGGACCACTGCCACGCCCATAAAATGTCGAAAACCGAAAACACATAAAGTGCTATAACTAAGCCAAAAATAAAGCTATTGAAATAAAATTTGGTATGAAGGATCTCGCAAACTAATTAAGCTATATCAAGGAAACTTTCTAGAGTCGTTGCTTTGCTTTGCCAAAATGCTTTTCATCTCAATTGGTGACTTTTTTAAGCTTTTATGAGGTTCGAGCCTCACAAATTTTTCCTCTCAACTCAGTTATGAGGTTTTTTCAGAATAGGGCTGTAAGATTTTCATATCACTTGTACTTGGATTGTAGTCGACACTCATATGAGAACTTTTAGTTTTTTTTTCAATATTTGTTTATTTATTGAATCTGCTCTTTCGAGCCTAACAATAAGTTATTAAATCTTAATTCTAATTAAAACTGACAAGCTCAACCAAGTGATTGAGTTGTTTTGGTGAAACGTGTGCTAGCATATCTCTTCTTTTTAGATTTATATTTAGTTTGGATAAATATTTGTGTCTGCTGTTCTCTACTTCTTTCTTTACCATGAGAATACCAAGATCTTTATGGATATTTTCATTACGCATGTACCATGGTGAGCACGTGATTGTTCTAAGCATTTTTGATTAAAATCTCTGAATTATATCGATATTGGTTGCACAGGTCGTACCCCACAGTTGAATGCCGTACATCCAAATCGGTTTTATTATCGCGTTATATAACTGAACTTTGTTGTCTAGGCTAAGTTTTGATTTTTTGTTTAGAAGCCAATTTAAATTTGCAGCTCTTATCTTCATGCAGGTTATTTTGCTCGATATGTGTTTTCTCCACGTGAGCCTTCTATCTAAGTGAATACCAAGATATGTTACTTCAGTAGCTTGGGGCACTAAAATGTTGTTCATTTTAACTGCCGGGCACGTTTTTGGTCTTAGGGAAAATGTAACATGCTTGCACTTTTGTTCATTTACATTTATACGCCAGTTGGTTAACCATTCTTCGACAAAAATCAAATGATCTTCTAATACTCTTGATGCTATAATTGGGCATTTGTTTCGGCTCACTAAAGCTGTGTCATCCGCAAAAGTTGATGTCAAAACATTACTAGCTGTTGGAAGGTCAGCTGTATATATTATGTATAGAGTTGGCCCTAAAACACTGCCCTGAGGTACACCATCTCTTATTGGTCGTTCTTCAGATATGAAGTCTCCTACTTTGACAGTAAACTTTCTATTTTTTAAATAAGACTCCAAGGTTTTATGCATTTCGAGAGGTAAGCTTTTTTTAATCTTATATAAAAGCCCGTCATGCCACACTTTATCGAACGCCTGAGCCACATCTAGAAATATAGCAGAACAGTACTCTTTATACTCGAACGCCCTTCTGATTTCGTTAGTAATTCTATGTACTTGTTCTACAGTGCCATGTTTTGCACGAAAACCGAATTGGTGCGTTGGTATTACATTATTTTCATGGAGGAAAGGAGACATCTTTGATAGTAACACTTTTTCAAACATTTTAGAAAGACAGGGTAGAAGACTGATTGGTCTGTATGAAGACGGCTGTGTCAAGTCTTTACCTGGTTTCTCTATTATGATGATCTGCGACTTTTTCCATGAAATTGGGTAGTACCCGAAACTGAAAATAGCGTTAAAGAGCAAGTAGAGCACTGTTAAAGCAATATTTGGTAACTCAATTAGCATTTTTGGAGTAATTTTATCGTGTCCTGCCGACTTTTTTGGATTCAGCTCTTTTATGATTTTAATAATTTCAGAAGATGACGTTTGAATAGACCCAAGCGACTCGTTAGCGCTATTGGAGATGATTGGCAGCTTAAAGCTGTTCTTTGGGCAATTAGGTTGAAATACCTTTTCTAGGTGATTTGCAAAACAATTTGCCTTATCCTCGTCGCTTCGTGCCCAGCTTCCACCCAAGCCTCTTATAGGCAAGTTGGAGTCGACTGGAGGCTTCATTGACTTTTGGGCTTTCCAAAGAGAATTTCGTTTGGACACAGTTTCTTTAAATAATTGTGAGTGTGGTATTCTTCCTCACGTTTAAGCGCTGTTTTTAGTTTTCGCACAGCATATTTTAGTTGCAGCTGAGTAGAAGGGGAGCGATTTAACTGCCATTCACGTCTAGCTCGCCTTTTTTCATTTACAAGCTTTTCTATTTCATTATTAGTGATTTTTCTGCGGATAATCGGTTTATTGCTTATGTTTGGTGTTGCTATGACAGCTGCATTTGATATTACATCATTAAATTCTCTTATACCTTCATCAATATCTCTTTCTGTATCTATTTTTACATCAATATTAATGTGGCTACTCACATATTTTTTATATTTTAACCAGTTCGTTTTGTGAGATGTTAGACCCACTTTTGGCTCAACGAATATGGGTTGTTCACACAACTTTATTAGTACAGGTGAATGGTCAGAAGATAAGTCTGTACATGTATCAACTGTCACAAGCGATCTATCTATATTTTTGGTTACAGCGAAATCAATTAAATCTGGTAGTTTATTGCGATCACTGGGCCAGTATGTGGGCTTGCCAGGAGATATTATATAAATGTTATTGTGGTTCATAATGGTTTGGTACAGCTGGCGTCCTTTCGGATTAATAAGACGTGAACCCCAGTACATGTGTTTTGCATTATAATCTCCACCTGCTAGAAGTCTATGACCTAGCGTTCCAAAAAAGTCTTTAAATTCGTTATCTGTAATTTTAAAACGAGGTGGGCAGTATATAGCCGTTAGATTTAAATCAGAATTCCGATTTTTTAAGGATATTGTTGTAGCTTGTAACTGGGCTGTAGCATGAGATTCCCGAGCATAGTGGTTTAACCGATTTCTAACCAACACTGCCGTTCCACCGTGTGCTTTTCCATCCGGGTGATTTGTAACATACAGTCTAAATCCCGGTATTTTAAAATTGTTTTTGTTTGTCAGATGAGTCTCTGATATTAGCATTACATCTATATTTTTTAAAGACAGAAATTTAATAATCTCTAATTTATGTTGGTTAACACCGTTAGCATTCCATATACAGATATTTAGTACGCTCATTTTTTACTTAATAAAGTTTGCAGCATTTGGTTTTGTGATTTTATTAAATCTTGTATCATATTTTGCATAGTAGACATAAATTGTGTCATACATTGCGTTAGATTTATAATCATGGTTTCAATACCACCATTTGGTGGATTTTGTGGTAGTTGCATTTGTACAGTGTTGCCTTTTACAACATTGGCATAGCTCCCTTGTACATCAATTTTTTTAAGTATACCGGGTTTAGGAATATGGTCTGTGATATCTATGATTTCATTATGGGGAGTATGTAGCATTTGGTTACGTCGTGCTTGAATTCCCTGTGATAACTTCGATTTCAAATCTTTATAAACAGGACAACCCCTGTAATTGGCAGTGTGACTTCCTCCACAATTGCTGCATTTTTTGTTTAAATCCTCTTTCTTAAGGATACATTTTGAAGTGGGATGTAAATCACCACATACCACACAAACACTGCGTAGAGTGCAATATGATTTGGTATGCCCATACTCTTGGCAGTTGGTGCATTGTACCGGACCGTTTCTTTTATGTGGTTCTTCTACGGTTACTCTACGGTGCAGCAAATATTTTAAATTATATATTGGATGCACTTCGTTCTTTTTAAGCTGGTTAGAATTCGGCATCAATTCAATTCTAAACATGGGTTGCGGTACTTTATTTCTATTAAAGATGTTTACGACAGTTTTAACTTCAAAGCCACATTCTTCAAGAGCTTCTTTGATTTCACTAGAGTCTACTGAAGACTCTATACCTTTAATTACTACAGCTAGGCCCTTTGAGCTCCTCAGCTGATATGAATAATAATTTTTGTTTTTATCTGACAAAAACTTTACAACATCCATAAAACTTTTCTCAGTGTATGTCTGTATTTTCGTTTCATCTATATTGCCTTTTTTTAAAGGCACTATGTGAAAGTTTTTTGTACCTACAATTTCGCTTAATTTAGCAACAAGAGTATTTGAGCTATGCTCGCGCAAATATATTGGGGGCGGTTTGGCATAAGCGACTGTGGTGGTACCCTTCGCATTATCATCAGAACCATTGCTTAGTAAGGCAAATCTGTTGCCATTTTAAATGTCAGGCTTATTCTTGATTGGCGTGCCGCCTTGAAACTTTTTAGGATTGACCGCTGACCTCACAGGACTTAATTTCCTTTTAATATTGACGTAGCGGTCAATGCCAATCTGTACAGATGGACCCTTTTTGATTTGTACATTCTCACCTTGCGTTATGCTTTTCTTCGCTGTTTGCTCGCTTGCAGGTACCTGCTTTGGTGCGTTCATGTTTGTTGTTGGCCGTTGTTGACTGTCATTCTCTGCTGCTTTTGTTGTTTCTAAGCTCTGCTTCGGGTGCTGCTCTGTTGATCGCTGTGATGACTCATCCTTCTCGCCTTTGCCTTGTTTGTTGGTAGGAGCTGGTTTAGCAGGCTCGACAAAGCTAAAGTAGGCATTTAGAGAATGCCTACGGCCTTGTTGGTGAGGCTGCGCAGCGCTCATGTTATTGTTTATTTTGCTCACTTATAGTTTGTTATTTATTATTTGTTTATTGTTTGCACACTTTTATTTTTGAGTTTTTTTTTTTTGTTTTGCTTGACACTTTCGGCGTTATTGGCTAAAGCTTAGCTTAATGCACTTTATAAATTGTTTTGTATATTGTGTATTTTCTTTTTGCTTTAGATAATTATCACGGAGAGCATCAAAAACACGTCCGTATAGGTTGAAAGCTCTTCACGAACACTTTTTTTTAGTTTGTCTCGGAAAATTTGTTTGTAGAATTGTTGTACCCGTAATCGTAATTATTCCGATTGCTGTAATTGTTTCGATTAATATTTGTATTGCGCATGTAATTGTTGTTGTTCCCCCTTTGTTGTCTATTTGGTTGATTATTATCGATATTGTTTTGTCTATTGTCTGAAATTTTGTTATGTTCATAAAATTTATAATTTTTGTTGTATCCTTCGTAATTTGTTCTGTTTTTATCGACATATTTTCGATTTCTAAAATATATCGCTCTTTTGTCTTGGAGCAATTTTAATTTTGAATACTTTTAGATTATATCATTAGTGTTTCCGAATCAGTTTTGTGTTCCCATCGATTTTCTCTAACAGTATATCAACTAGATCCCTATCTACATTTTCGGGTTTGTAAATGTCCGGTTCGTATATGTAAATATCATTTATTTCAGATTTCGATTGTTCGAAAATTTTAAATAGTTCATTAAGATTACTCTCTTTGACCGTCCTGCAAAAATTTAATATCTCGGCATATGTTTTCTTAGGTGAGACCCTTGTAGAATTTGGCTTTAATGGTTTCCCACGATGAGTTATTGTCCATTTCTCGGGTTCTTTTTCCCGCGTTGCCCAGTATTTTCTCGGTCGATGCGGTGTTGGATTAGCTCCTGGTCGGTGCCGCAAAGAGAAATGTTAGTCTCTACTGCGTTGATGAATGCTTTTAGGTTGTGGAGGTCGTTAGTGGTTTCCTTCTCCGGAATTGGTCCATGATGTCTCTCGGGGACATGTGGAATCTGTAGAACTGCTGTTGCATTTGTTGTTGATTCATTTGTAGTTGTAGTAGGTGTTGGGCTTGTTGTTGTTGCATTTCTTGTTGTTGGGTTTGTAATAGTTCTTCTTGCCTTCTGGTTACCCTTCCTAGCTAGACGATGGTTTGATTCAAATTTTCCATTATTGTAATAGTTGTATATAAGTAGTTTTGATTCTGGTTTTAAAGATGTGGTCCGCGAAATACTTCTTTTTGGTCCAGTTGCGAAAATCAAATATGTACTCTCTTCTTTTTTTTTGTTTCTATTTGTGAATGCGCATTGGCTTCGATATTTCTTGTAGGCTGCGTGTCCTTATTCTTTTTCGCGTGACTGTATATATACTCTTTGTTTTTGGAAATATTTTAGTAGTAAATATTTTGTTCAATGTTTTCACTATTTTCACTACTTTAGATATTTTCGATATAACCAGTATTACTTGGCGTGTTTTGTTTTATTTTGATGGTTATATTCAATTTTTTGTGACTGTATATATATTTTTTAGAAATGTTTCTTTAACTTTTTGTAATAAGTTGTTTAATTTTCCCAAACATATTTTAATTAATATTTTAAGTTTTGGTTTTGTTTTATATTATTTATTTGTTTTCAATATACGAATGTATAATTGATTTAAATAAAATATTAATAAAAGAAAAAGATAATTAATATCTGAAAATAAAAGGAGAATATCTGAAAAATGATCAATAAAATAAAATTATTATTATCTGAAAAAAATAATTAAATAAAAAAAGATTAATGCCTGAAAATTAATTAATTAAATAAAAATAACAATAATATCTGAAAATAAAAGATTAATATCTGGAAAAAAGCTAATTAAATAAAAATTGTTATAATATCTGAAAAAATGATTAAAGTATGAAATATTTACAATTTCTAGAAGAAAAATTAATAATAGATGAAAAATATTTTAATAATGAATATGTTAATAATGCAGAATTGCGCCGGTCTAACTCCTCCAATAATGCAGAATTTGATAAAATACATAAAATTAATAAAAATAGGGTCACGAATAACAATAAAATTATAGTTTTTTAATTTGCACTGCGCAAACAGCATTTCAATGTACATTTACACATTTTTTTTCTGAAGTAGCAACACCAACGCACATTTTTACGTAATTTTTTAAAACTTTGTTAGAATTTCCCAACCCAAAAAAACTAGTTATCTCATTTCTTGTTCTTATAGAATTGGGAAAGTGGTTAGGTCTGGCTGGCAGCGTATTTGAATATTCCATATACCTAGCTTCTAGTGTGTGTAATTCTAGTAAGTGTGGGTGGAATATTGCATATCGTTTAGCGTTAGTTTAATAGTTGGATAGACTATGCAATTAATTATGTCGTGTTTACATAGAGTTGTGTTTGGTGTATTACATGTAACTCGCACAATAAATCACAGCACTAAAGTACCATTCCACTACCTGCACTAAACACAACGTCCGGTTTGTTTAACGTGGGTACCTGAAGACGACGGCCCTACTCCACGGTGCTCAAAAGCACAGCGGATCAAATCAATGCGATGGTCAATGCCCCGAATATGCAATGCAATATTCGGTAGCAATTGGAGTGTGGAATGAACACACTAACCACCTTGGTTGGGTTCGAGACTTATCTAAAACCTCTTCCGTACTTTGGGTCCGGCACCCGTTTGATATGCAACTCCGCATTGAGTGACCAAGATCAGTCTCCCTCGGGTATTAAACCACAACCACAACGATTCCCCCCTAGGTGCCAGTCCGCATGAGCAGGTTGGAACGAACTCCAAGGGCTCCCGCTCCTCGTGCTACCAAAATGAAGTCTCCGATCAGACCTCGTAGACGAAACTACTACCAGTAGAGCTTCCATATAGCTGGTCTGGTGACCAGGGTTTGAACCCCATTCTCTCATCCAATTCATCACCTTTCATACAAGAAGCTAACCCCGGTTTTGAGCTAATTGTCTTCGCCGCCTAAACAACACCCGCGCAAACCTTTCAAACGACCCTAACTGTTTGGCACTCTGACTAGTGGACATCACACCACTAACATCTAACCGTTCACCAGTCCAACTAATCCCCATATCCACAAGGTCCTTAATGGCCGAGTACATCGGACATTCCGCTATAACATGCACCCGAACCTCAACACGCGCCCCACACACACACTCTGACCTATCTGAGAGGTGCCTCTGATGAAGAAATGCATGCAGGGGCCAGAATCTGAAGTCTGGATTTCATTCTACATGCCTAACGTCCCGGGTGTACTCATAAGTCACCCGAGCATTGGGGCTATTGTCCCAAACGGTCTTGCCACCTACACCTAACCTTATCTTATAGAAGTATCTTTCTCCCTAGATATCCCTCCCTCTCCGCATCATTATCGCAAATCCTATTGTCAAGCAGCAATGACACACTCAGACCTAATCTTAGCCTGAATAACACAGCACGCTGTATGACAACCAGATCAAGAGGGGGCGCACATAATAACACCTGCAACGTATCCGTATAAACGGTTCGACATACAGGCAAACAAGCGAGCATCATGCAACGCTGCATGGAGAGGAGTTTTCGATTACCAGTTCCGTAGCACGACGTCCGAGACCCCAATCACTCCGCAAAACGCGCCTGACCTTACCAACGATTGGCTGCAGCCGTTGTCATTGTCCACGTATCTTCCACACTGCGTACTTTCCAGCACCCATACATTCTATCCGACCGTATACCCCTCGTTAGCTCCTGAACTCGGTCCACCATAACCCTCTAAAGCACTTTTCCAAGCACCGGAAGAAGACTGATGCCCGAATAAGAATGAGGATCACTCCTTATCCTATCCCATGCACACCAATTTGCTCATCCACTCCAAGATCTTCAAACACACTAAGAGAGGGGATTAGGGGGCACTCAATCCCCACCCTCCTCTAACCTCCCATCGAACATCAAACGCTCAACTTGCTGCCTCATTCATAAGCGTTGCGTCAATATCACTCACACCCCTAGTCCCATCAAACGTATACCATTCTCTCGGCTCATTCAAAATGAGGAGGCTCTTAGCCACCACCCATTCACTCAATACCTCGCCTCGAATATGGCTTTGATATCTAGACGAATGCCCAGATACCTTACTAATCCACAACGGGGACGAGGCATTCGCATCCCACCCTGGGATAAATGGGCTACCGCTCCCTAGTAGTAGCTTATCCATGTAGCCCAGGTAGGGCGATATCGGACCATAATTATGCAAGGCCCCATATATCGAACACGAGGACCTCAGAGCTTCGAATTAATTTTTTGCCGAAAATATAGGTAAGTCTGTCATATATTTTGAAAATAAAATATAGAGAATGTTTTTCTTCTAACAATGTGTCTCCGTGCCAAATGAGTGAAATCGGGTCATAACTTCCCCTAGCTCCCATATACCTAATGCTAGGGTTTTCAAAATTTCAATGGGCTTTATACCATACATTCTGTGGCTGACAGGTTATTTCGTGTGCCCATTTATTAAACAGAGAATTTGTAATATTTTTATACTCTCTAAGTTGCTAAGAGAGTATTATAATTTTGTTCACATAACGGTTGTTTGTAACACCCAAAACTAAACGAGATAGTTATAGGGTTATATATACCAAAGTGATCAAGGTGAAGAGTGGAGTTCAAATCCGGATGTCTGTCTGTCGTCCGTCCGTGCAAGCTCTAACTTGAGTAGAAATTATGATATCTTGATGATATCTAAAATAGGTTTTTTGTATATATCTCGCAAACAAATAAAGCTATATAAACCAAACTGCAGTCGTTTCTTATAGCCACTTCTTATTACAGTCCAAATATGAAAGAAATCGGATAATAACCACGCTCACCTCCCTTACAAAGGTTAGGTTGAAAATTACTAAAAGTGGGTTAACTCACTAACGAAAACCGTCAGAAATACTAAATTTCACATAAGAAATGGCAGATGGAAGCTGCACTCAGATTTTTCACAAAATGGAAAAAGGGCGTGGCGTCCCACTTATGGGTCAAAAACCATATCTCAGGAACTACTCGACCGATTTCCATCTTGGAAACTTGGTTTGAAATAGTTTCCTTGCATCCCAATGATATGTTGTGAAAATAGGCCAAATAGCTTTACAACCACGCCTACTTCCTATATACCAAAACTTTGAAGACGATCTGAATCGTTTACTTTACAATATATAAACTAAGCACTAGTGAAGATATCGGTGCAGAACATTGCACAAATACTACGTTTATAATGTGGCAGCCCCATTCTAAAAATTGCCGAAATCGGACCATAGGTTTTCAAGGCCCCATATATCGAACATGAGGACCTCTGCGCTTCTAATCTAATATTAGGGTTTCCAAACTTTCAATAGGCTTTATACAATACTAGCAGACCCGGCCACACGTTTTTGTGGCTAAGCATGATTACAACTCACACTACTTTTAATTGCAAAATACGGGCAATTTTAAATAGTTTGGGATAATTGACTACGTCATCCTGGTTTGTAGCTGTGTCAACTCTCTTGGACCGAAATTCTAAATAGTCGCATTAAGATCATCGATATTTTTTTTTTACCACCAATATAGGTCATTCAATCAGTCATTTATGGTTATCATATTGGAGTTTCATGTCAGGAAAACTTCTCTTTCGAGTCAATGAAGTGACAGAAATCTGTTTGAAATGCTATTAATCCATCGAGGTTTCAACTGCCAACTACTTCTACAATCGCAATTTGATTTTGTTGCAAAAACACTCATAATGTGGCTACTCACATATTTTTTATATTTTAACCAGTTCGTTTTGTGAGATGTTAGACCCACTTTTGGCTCAACGAATATGGGTTGTTCACACAACTTTATTAGTACAGGTGAATGGTCAGAAGATAAGTCTGTACATGTATCAACTGTCACAAGCGATCTATCTATATTTTTGGTTACAGCGAAATCAATTAAATCTGGTAGTTTATTGCGATCACTGGGCCAGTATGTGGGCTTGCCAGGAGATATTATATAAATGTTATTGTGGTTGATAATGGTTTGGTACAGTTGGCGTCCTTTCGGATTAATAAGACGTGAACCCCAGTACATGTGTTTTGCATTATAATCTCCACCTGCTAGAAATCTATGACCTAGCGTTCCAAAAAAGTCTTTAAATTCGCTATCTGTAATTTTAAAACGAGGTGGGCAGTATATAGCCGTTAGATTTAAATCAGAATTCCGATTTTTTAAGGATATTGTTGTAGCTTGTAACTGGGCTGTAGCATGAGATTCCCGAGCATAGTGGTTTAACCGATTTCTAACCAACACTGCCGTTCCACCGTGTGCTTTTCCATCGTGGGCGCAAATCAGCGATATGTTGAAGAACCTCGCTTTGATGCGGATTGTGGCTAGACGTTCATCCACCGGAGTGAATGCCAGGACTCGACGACGGAGTCTCTCTCCCACCACGAATCCCACACCGAATTTGCGCTCCTTTATATGGCCGCTGTAGTAGATGTCACAAGGACCCACCTTCTTCCGTCCTTGTCCCGTCCATCGCATTTCTTGGATTGCGGTGATGTCAGCCTTTACTCTTACGAGGACATCAACCAGCTGGGCAGAGGCACCTTCCCAATTAAGGGTCCGGACATTCCAGGTGCATGCCCTTAAATCATAGTCCTTTATACGTTTGCCGTGGTCGTCATCAAAAGGGGGGTTTCTCATCCGAGGCCTGTGTTTCTTATTCACTGGTTATTCGTTTTTATGTGGTGGGTCCCAAGCCCTACGCACAACCGCATAAGCGGGATTCGCCTTCTCACTTTAGCTCGCTTCCAGACGGATGTCTGTTGGCTACCCAGAGGACACTTGGTCTAAGACCGGAAGTTGTGAGCTGCTTGAGCCACATGTAAAAGAATCGTTCCTGGCCACTCCCAAGTGAATGGCAGTCAGAAACTTTCCTCACTTACGTGAACTTCTACATATGACTCCATCCTCCTGCTCGAAAATTTTACGAAAAGATCCGGCGACTAACTGAAGGTTTCAAGACCGGAGCACACTCCTGTAGGACCCCCAGCGGTGATCTAGTGGTTGATGACCAGAGTATACTGTGTTTGTGGAGGGAACACTTCTCCAGCCTGCTGAATGGCAGTGAAAGTACAACACTAGGAGATGGCGAACCCGATTCCCCAATCGACGACGATGGAACAGATGTTCCATTGCCCGACCGTGAAGAAATTAGAATAGCAATTACCCGCTTGAAGAACAACAAGGCGGCGGGGGCCGATGGATTGCCGGCCGAGCTATTCAAATACGGCGGCGAAGAGCTGATAAGGTGCATGCATCAGCTTCTTTGCGAAATATGGTCGGAAGAAAGCATGCCCGACGATTGGAATCTCAGTGTACTCTGCCCAATCCACAAAAAGGGAGACCCCACAATCTGCGCCAACTATCGTGGGATAAGCCTCCTTAACATCGCTTATAAGGTTCTATCGAGCGTACTGTGTGAAAGACTAAAGCCCACCGTCAACAAACTGATTGGACCTTATCAGTGTGGCTTTAGACCTGGAAAATCAACAACTGACCAGATATTCACCATGCGCCAAATCTTGGAGAAGACTCGTGAAAAAAGGATCGACACACACCATCTATTTGTCGACTTTAAAGCTGCTTTCGACAGCACGAAAAGGAGCTGCCTTTATGCCGCGATGTCTGAATTTGGTATCCCCGCAAAACTAATACGGCTGTGTAAGTTGACGTTGAGCAACACCAAAAGCTCCGTCAGGATCGGGAAGGACCTCTCCGAGCCGTTCGATACCAAACGAGGTTTCAGACAAGGTGACTCGCTATCGTGCGACTTCTTTAACTTGATGCTGGAGAAAATTATAAGAGCTGCAGAGCTAAATAGAGAAGGTACAATCTTCTACAAGAGTGTACAGCTCCTGGCGTACGCCGATGATATTGATATCATCGGAAACAACACCCGCGCCGTTAGTTCTGCTTTTTCCCGCCTGGATAAGGAAGCGAAGCGAATGGGTCTGGTGGTGAACGAGGACAAGACGAAATATCTCCTGTCATCAAACAAACAGTCAGCGCATTCGCGTCTTGGCTCCCACGTCACTGTTGACAGTCATAACTTTGAAGTTGTAGATAATTTCGTATACCTAGGAACCAACATTAACACCGATAATAATGTCAGCCTTGAAATCCAACGCAGAATCACTCTTGCCAACAGGTGCTACTATGGACTGAGTAGGCAATTGAAAAGTAAAGTCCTCTCTCGACGAACAAAAACTAAACTCTACAAGTCCCTCATTATTCCCGTCCTACTTTATGGTGCAGAAGCGTGGACGGTGTCAACATCCGATGAGACGGCACTAGGAGTTTTCGAGAGAAAGGTTTTGCGGAAGATTTACGGTCCCTTAAACATTGGCAACGGCGAATACCGCAGAAGATGGAATGATGAGCTGTATGTGTTGTTCGACGACATAGACATAGTCCAGCGAATAAAAAGACAGCGGCTACGCTGGCTGGGTCATGTTGTTCGAATGGATGAAAGTGCCCCAGCTCTGAAAGTTTTGGATGCAGTACCCGCTGGTGGAAGCCGAGGAAGAGGGAGACCTCCACTCCGTTGGAAGGACCAGGTGGAGAAGGACCTGTCTTCACTTGGTATTACCAATTGGCGCCAAACCGCCAAAAGGAGAGATGCGTGGCGCACTGTTGTGGACTCGGCTATAACCGCGTAAGCGGTTTCTACGCCAGTTAAGAAGAAGAAGATTTGTAACATACAGTCTAAATCCCGGTATTTTAAAATTGTTTTTGTTTGTCAGATGAGTCTCTGATATTAGCATTACATCTATATTTTTTAAAGACAGAAATTTAATAATCTCTAATTTATGTTGGTTAACACCGTTAGCATTCCATATACAGATATTTAGTACGCTCATTTTTTACTTAATAAAGTTTGCAGCATTTGGTTTTGTGATTTTATTAAATCTTGTATCATATTTTGCATAGTAGACATAAATTGTGTCATACATTGCGTTAGATTTATAATCATGGTTTCAATACCACCATTTGGTGGATTTTGTGGTAGTTGCATTTGTACAGTGTTGCCTTTTACAACATTGGCATAGCTCCCTTGTACATCAATTTTTTTAAGTATACCGGGTTTAGGAATATGGTCTGTGATATCTATGATTTCATTATGGGGAGTATGTAGCATTTGGTTACGTCGTGCTTGAATTCCCAGTGATAACTTCGATTTCAAATCTTTATAAACAGGACAACCCCTGTAATTGGCAGTGTGACTTCCTCCACAATTGCTGCATTTTTTGTTTAAATCCTCTTTCTTAAGGATACATTTTGAAGTGGGATGTAAATCACCACATACCACACAAACACTGCGTAGAGTGCAATATGATTTGGTATGCCCATACTCTTGGCAGTTGGTGCATTGTACCGGACCGTTTTTTTTATGTGGTTCTTCTACGGTTACTCTACGGTGCAGCAAATATTTTAAATTATATATTGGATGCACTTCGTTCTTTTTAAGCTGGTTAGAATTCGGCATCAATTCAATTCTAAACATGGGTTGCGGTACTTTATTTCTATTAAAGATGTTTACGACAGTTTTAACTTCAAAGCCACATTCTTCAAGAGCTTCTTTGATTTCACTAGAGTCTACTGAAGACTCTATACCTTTAATTACTATTACAGCTAGGCCCTTTGAGCTCTTCAGCTGATAGGAATAATAATTTTTGTTTTTATCTGACAAAAACTTTACAACATCCATAAAACTTTTCTCAGTGTATGTCTGTATTTTCGTTTCATCTATATTGCCTTTTTTTAAAGGCACTATGTGAAAGTTTTTTGTACCTACAATTTCGCTTAATTTAGCAACAAGAGTATTTGAGCTACGCTCGCGCAAATATATTGGGGGCGGTTTGGCATAAGCGACTGTGGTGGTACCCTTCGCATTATCATCAGAACTATTGCTTAGTAAGGCAAATCTGTTGCCATTTAAAATTTCATACTTATTCTTGATTGGCGTGCCGCCTTGAAACTTTTTAGGATTGACCGCTGACCTCACAGGACTTAATTTCCTTTTAATATTGACGTAGCGGTCAATGCCAATCTGTACAGATGGACCCTTTTTGATTTGTACATTCTCACCTTGCGTTATGCTTTTCTTCGCTGTTTGCTCGCTTGCAGGTACCTGCTTTGGTGCGTTCATGTTTGTTGCTGGCCGTTGTTGACTGTCATTCTCTGCTGCTTTTGTTGTTTCTAAGCTCTGCTTCGGGTGCTGCTCTGTCGCCTTTGCCTTGTTTGTTGGTAGGAGCTGGTTTAGCAGGCTCGACAAAGCTAAAGTAGGCATTTAGAGAATGCCTACGGCCTTGTTGGTGAGGCTGCGCAGCGCTCATGTTATTGTTTATTTTGCTCACTTATAGTTTGTTATTTATTATTTGTTTATTGTTTGCACACTTTTATTTTTGAGTTTTTTTTTTTGTTTTGCTTGACACTTTCGGCGTTATTGGCTAAAGCTTAGCTTAATGCACTTTATAAATTGTTTTGTATATTGTGTATTTTCTTTTTGCTTTAGATAATTATCACGGATCAAAAACACGTCCGTATAGGTTGAAAGCTCTTCACGAACACTTTTTTTTAGTTTGTCTCGGAAAATTTGTTTGTAGAATTGTTGTACCCGTAATCGTAATTATTCCGATTGCTGTAATTGTTTCGATTAATATTTGTATTGCGCATGTAATTGTTGTTGTTCCCCCTTTGTTGTCTATTTGGTTGATTATTATCGATATTGTTTTGTCTATTGTCTGAAATTTTGTTATGTTCATAAAATTTATAATTTTTGTTGTATCCTTCGTAATTTGTTCTGTTTTTATCGACATATTTTCGATTTCTAAAATATATCGCTCTTTTGTCTTGGAGCAATTTTAATTTTGAATACTTTTAGATTATATCATTAGTGTTTCCGATTCAGTTTTGTGTTCCCATCGATTTTCTCTAACAGTATATCAACTAGATCCCTATCTACATTTTCGGGTTTGTAAATGTCCGGTTCGTATATGTAAATATCATTTATTTCAGATTTCGATTGTTCGAAAATTTTAAATAGTTCATTAAGATTACTCTCTTTGACCGTCCTGCAAAAATTTAATATCTCGGCATATGTTTTCTTAGGTGAGACCCTTGTAGAATTTGGCTTTAATGGTTTCCCACGATGAGTTATTGTCCATTTCTCGGGTTCTTTTTCCCGCGTTGCCCAGTATTTTCTCGGTCGATGCGGTGTTGGATTAGCTCCTGGTCGGTGCCGCAAAGAGAAGTGTTGGTCTCTACTGCGTTGATGAATGCTTTTAGGTTGTGGAGGTCGTTAGTGGTTTCCTTCTCCGGAATTGGTCCATGATGACTCTCGGGGACATGTGGAATCTGTAGAACTGCTGTTGCATTTGTTGTTGATTCATTTGTAGTTGTAGTAGGTGTTGGGCTTGTTGTTGTTGCATTTCTTGTTGTTGGGTTAGTTCTTCTTGCCTTCTGGTTACTCTTCCTAGCTAGACGATGGTTTGATTCAAATTTTCCATTATTGTAATAGTTGTATATAAGTAGTTTTGGTTCTGGTTTTAAAGATGTGGTCCGCGAAATACTTCTTTTTGGTCCAGTTGCGAAAATCAAAGATGTACTCTCTTCTTTTTTTTTTTGTTTCTATTTGTGAATGCGCATTGGCTTCGATATTTCTTGTAGGCTGCGTGTCCTTATTCTTTTTCGCGTGACTGTATATATACTCTTTGTTTTTGGAAATATTTTAGTAGTAAATATTTTGTTCAATGTTTTCACTATTTTCACTACTTTAGATATTTTCGATATAACCAGTATTACTTGGCGTGTTTTGTTTTATTTTGATGGTTATATTCAATTTTTTGTGACTGTATATATATTTTTTAGAAATGTTTCTTTAACTTTTTGTAATAAGTTGTTTAATTTTCCCAAACATATTTTAATTAATATTTTAAGTTTTGGTTTTGTTTTATATTATTTATTTGTTTTCAATATACGAATGTATAATTGATTTAAATAAAATATTAATAAAAGAAAAAGATAATTAATAACAATAATATCTGAAAATAAAAAATTAATATCTGGAAAAAAAGCTAATTAAATAAAAATTGTTATAATATCTGAAAAAATCATTAAAGTATGAAATATTTACAATTTCTAGAAAAAAAAATAATAATAGATGAAAAATATTTTAATAATAAAAATGTTAATAATGCAGAATTGCGCCGGTCTAACTCCTCCAATAATGCACAATTTGATAAAATACATAAAATTAATAAAAATAGGGTCACGAATAACAATAAAATTATAGTTTTTTAATTTGCACTGCGCAAACAGCGTTTCAATGTACATTTACACTTTTTTTTTCTGAAGTAGCAACACCAACGCACATTTTTACGTAATTTTTTAAAACTTTGTTAGAATTTCCCAACCCAAAAAACTAGTTATCTCATTTCTTGTTCTTATAGAATTGGGAAAGTGGTTAGGTCTGGCTGGCAGCGTATTTGAATATTCCATATACCTAGCTTCTAGTGTGTGTAATTCTAGTAAGTGTGGGTGGAATATGGCATATCGTTTAGCGTTAGTTTAATAGTTGGATAGACTATGCAATTAATTATGTCGTGTTTACATAGAGTTGTGTTTGGTGTATTACATGTAACTCGCACAATAAATCACAGCACTAAAGTACCATTCCACTACCTGCACTAAACACAACGTCCGGTTTGTTTAACGTGGGTACCTGAAGACGACGGCCCTACTCCACGGTGCTCAAAAGCACAGCGGATCAAATCAATGCGATGGTCAATGCCCCGAATATGCAATGCAATATTCGGTAGCAATTGGAGTGTGGAATGAACACACTAACCACCTTGGTTGGGTTCGAGACTTATCTAAAACCTCTTCCGTACTTTGGGTCCGGCACCCGTTTGATATGCAACTCCGCATTGAGTGACCAAGATCAGTCTCCCTCGGGTATTAAACCACAACCACAACGATTCCCCCCTAGGTGCCAGTCCGCATGAGCAGGTTGGAACGAACTCCAAGGGCTCCCGCTCCTCGTGCTACCAAAATGAAGTCTCCGATCAGACCTCGTAGACGAAACTACTACCAGTAGAGCTTCCATATAGCTGGTCTGGTGACCAGGGTTTGAACCCCATTCTCTCATCCAATTCATCACCTTTCATACAAGAAGCTAACCCCGGTTTTGAGCTAATTGTCTTCGCCGCCTAAACAACACCCGCGCAAACCTTTCAAACGACCCTAACTGTTTGGCACTCTGACTAGTGGACATCACACCACTAACATCTAACCGTTCACCAGTCCAACTAATCCCCATATCCACAAGGTCCTTAATGGCCGAGTACATCGGACATTCCGCTATAACATGCACCCGAACCTCAACACGCGCCCCACACACACACTCTGACCTATCTGAGAGGTGCCTCTGATGAAGAAATGCATGCAGGGGCCAGAATCTGAAGTCTGGATTTCATTCTACATGCCTAACGTCCCGGGTGTACTCATAAGTCACCCGAGCATTGGGGCTATTGTCCCAAACGGTCTTGCCACCTACACCTAACCTTATCTTATAGAAGTATCTTTCTCCCTAGATATCCCTCCCTCTCCGCATCATTATCGCAAATCCTATTGTCAAGCAGCAATGACACACTCAGACCTAATCTTAGCCTGAATAACACAGCACGCTGTATGACAACCAGATCAAGAGGGGGCGCACATAATAACACCTGCAACGTATCCGTATAAACGGTTCGACATACAGGCAAACAAGCGAGCATCATGCAACGCTGCATGGAGAGGAGTTTTCGATTACCAGTTCCGTAGCACGACGTCCGAGACCCCAATCACTCCGCAAAACGCGCCTGACCTTTCCAACGATTGGCTGCAGCCGTTGTCATTGTCCACGTATCTTCCACACTGCGTACTTTCCAGCACCCATACATTCTATCCGACCGTATACCCCTCGTTAGCTCCTGAACTCGGTCCACCATAACCCTCTAAAGCACTTTTCCAAGCACCGGAAGAAGACTGATGCCCGAATAAGAATGAGGATCACTCCTTATCCTATCCCATGCACACCAATTTGCTCATCCACTCCAAGATCTTCAAACACACTAAGAGAGGGGATTAGGGGGCACTCAATCCCCACCCTCCTCTAACCTCCCATCGAACATCAAACGCTCAACTTGCTGCCTCATTCATAAGCGTTGCGTCAATATCACTCACACCACCCATTCACTCAATACCTCGCATATGGCTTTGATATCTAGACGAATGCCCAGATACCTTACTAATCCACAACGGGGACGAGGCATTCGCATCCCACCCTGGGATAAATGCGCTACCGCTCCCTAGTAGTAGCTTATCCATGTAGCCCAGGTAGGGCGATATCGGACCATAATTATGCAAGGCCCCATATATCGAACACGAGGACCTCAGAGCTTCGAATTAATTTTTTACCGAAAATATAGGTAAGTCTGTCATATATTTTGAAAATAAAATATAGAGAATGTTTTTCTTCTAACAATGTGTCTACGAGCCAAATGAGTGAAATCGGGTCATAACTTCCCCTAGCTCCCATATACCTAATGCTAGGGTTTTCAAAATTTCAATGGGCTTTATACCATACATTCTGTGACTGACAGGATATTTCGTGTGCCCATTATTAAACAGAGAATTTGTAATATTTTTATACTCTCTAAGTTGCTAAGAGAGTATAATAATTTTGTTCACATAACGGTTGTTTGTAACACCCAAAACTAAACGAGATAGTTATAGGGTTATATATACCAAAGTGATCAAGGTGAAGAGTGGAGTTCAAATCCGGATGTCTGTCTGTCGTCCGTCCGTGCAAGCTCTAACTTGAGTAGAAATTATGATATCTTGATGATATCTAAAATAGGTTTTTTGTATATATCTCGCAAACAAATAAAGCTATATAAACCAAACTTTCTGCAGTCGTTTCTTTTAGCCACTTCTTATTACAGTCCAAATATGAAAGAAATCGGATAATAACAACCCTCACCTCCCTTACAAAGGTTAGGTTGAAAATTACTAAAAGTGGGTTAACTCACTAACGAAAACCGTCATAAACACTAAATTTCACATAAGAAATGGCAGATGGAAGCTGCACTCAGATTTTTCACAAAATGGAAAAAGGGCGTGGCGTCCCACTTATGGGTCAAAAACCACATCTCAGGACTTACTCGACCGATTTCAATCTTGGAAACTTGGTTTGTAATAGTTTCCTTGCATCCCAATGATATGTTGTGAAAATAGGCCAAATAGCTTTACAACCACGCCTACTTCCTATATACCAGAACTTTGAAGACGATCTGAATCGTTTACTTTACAATATATAAACTAAGCACTAGTGAAGATATCGGTGCAGAACATTGCACAAATACTACGTTTATAATGTGGCAGCCCCATTCTAAAAATCGCCGAAATCGGACCATAGGTTTTCAAGGCCCCATATATCGAACATGAGGACCTCTGCGCTTCTAATCTAATATTAAGGTTTCCAAACTTTCAATAGGCTTTATACAATACTAGCAGACCCGGCCAGACGTTTTTGTGGCTAAGCATGATTACAACTCACACTACTTTTAATTGCAAAATACAGGCAATTTTAAATAGTTTGGGATAATTGACTACGTCATCCTGGTTTGTAGCTGTGTCAACTCTCTTGGCCCGAAATTCTAAATAGTCGCATTAAGATCATCGATATTTTTTTTTTACCACCAATATAGGTCATTCAATCAGTCATTTATGGTTATCATATTGGAGTTTCATGTCAGGAAAACTTCTCTTTCGAGTCAATGAAGTGACAGAAATCTGTTTGAAATACTATTAATCCATCGAGGTTTCAACTGCCAACTACTTCTACAATCGCAATTTGATTTTGTTGCAAAAACACTCATATGTTAGTTTTTAATTGGCGATTCTTTATGTGTCGCCACAAATTAAATGATTTTAGTAACAGTTGATCCAGGAATAATTGGAAGAGTCTGGCGTAAATCACCTGCTAACAGAATCCTGGCTCCACCAAAAACGTTCATCGACAATCAAGATCTTTTGAAGTCCTGTGCAGTACCTCCAGCGACTTGAATATTTGGAAAATCTTCGTTATAGCGCTATTTTTGACGATTTTGCCGACGGGCGTTTCGTTCATTTGCAATTTAGGAGTAATTTCAAGGCCGAATGTGCCGTTTGTTTGCCTACTAACAGGTGCCAACTTGCCCCTATTCCCGTTAACCTTGGTGGTGAAAATGAGTGAAATTGGTTCTGGAATTACATCAGCCCTCATATACTATATATACTAATTTTCTATTGGACTTTATGTCGAATATATAGGTCAAATTGTGTGTTATCTTAATAACATTACATCAACAAATTGCGAGAGTATTAAATGTTCGGTTGGACCCGAACTTAGCCTTTCCTTATTTGATACAAATTGTTTTGGGCTATCGACACAACCTTATACAATTGAACTATAACAAAAATATTTTAACAAAGCAACAACCTGATAACCTTCAAAATAGTATTTTTTTTGTTTTCTCTTTTTATATTTTTCTTGTCAACTCGAATAAAATTCTCGTATTATTATCTTCCTCGCAATTTTTTCATATTTACTCACATTTTATTCTTTTTCTGGCCTTCCACGAATATGTCAAGACTAAAATTAGCCAGATCTGTTTGGCCGTTCTCGTTTATTTGCGGCACAAACGAATAGCAATTCATTTTTATAATACTACATATATTATTATCAAGCGACAATTTTTTTTTAATTCCGACAGGACCATTCAGTAGGGAATCGACCGCGCGAGTGATCTTAACCCCCCTCCCGTAACACCGTGCCCGAGAGACGCCTACAACTCTACAACGCATAGTTAGCCGCCGAGCGGCTTTTCAAAATTTTTAACTCGTGATATATTTTGAATGGAATGTCAGAATCTAATAATTCAAAAAGTTATATAAAGGTTTTGAAGCGATTTTAAATAATAAATCATTTATTTCGATAAGGATTAATACTAAGGTACAAATAAAGAGCCTTTTCAAGTAGTGGCATTTTAATTAATTTTGTTATATAGAATCGCTTATAGTGACAAAACTATAATAGTTAGAGATATGATGTCGTTTTTTGTAGATAATGATAAGTTCTACAAAATTGTAGTACATCACTTTGTTATATCTTCAATCGTTTTCGCAGCATTCGCGACTAAAGATAGTTTTTTGGTATTTTTTACATTATCGGAGTTTTGGTAAGGAACCCTATTTTTTTTAACTAAATATAGCCTATGTCACTCAGGGATAGTATTGCTTTCTAACGGTGAAAGATTTTTTTTTTTCAAATCGGTTCAGTAGTTTCGGAGCCTTTTCGAGACAAACAAACAAAAAAACAAACCTTACTTGCTTGAGTTATGAGAATGAGTCATTTTGAGTGGCACATAATTTTTATACTCTCGCAAGAAAGTTGCTAAAGAGAGTATTATAGTGTTGTTCACATAACAGTTGTTTGTGCCACTTAGAAATAAAAGAGTTTGATATGGGGTTATATATATGTATATAAATGATCAAGATGACGAGTGGAGTTGAAATCCGGATGTCTATCCGTCCGTGCAAGCGATACCTTGAGTAAAAATTGAGATATCTTAATGAAACTTGGAACACATATTCCTTGGCACCCTGAAGAAGTTGGTTTTGAAAATGGCCGAAATCGAACAATCGCCACGCCCACAAAATGGCGAAAACCTATAAAGTTTCATAACTAAGCCATAAATAAAAATAATATTTGGTACAGAGGATCGCATTAGGGAGGGGCACATTTGGATGTATTTGTTTTAAGTGGGCGTGACCCCGCCCAAAAATATGTTTTTTGTATATATCTTGCAAAAAAAAACTGTATAAACCAAACTTTCTGCAGTCGTTTCTTTTGGCCATTTCCTTACACTGTTCAAAAATTAAATAAATCGACTAAAATTGAAAATGACTAAAAGTGCTTTAACTCACTAAGGAAAACCGCCAGAAACACTAAATTTTACATAAGAAATGGCAGATGGAAGCGGACTCAGATTGTATTTACAAAACGGAAAATGGAACAAACACCATATCTCAGGAACTACTCGACCGCTTTCAATTCGGTAAATAATATTTTCATTTTCTTGACACATCTGATAACACAGATGATAAATGGGCGAGCCGATTTCGCATGCCTACTTCCCATATAACACAATTTTTTCCATCTGATTCGTTCACTTTGTAATATATACATTACATTGTATATCATATGTGGCTTAACTTGTGGAAAAATTGTCGAAATCGGACTATAACTTTTCAAGGCCCAGGACATCGAACATGAAGAACTCAGTGCATAAGGGAAATTTTTCACCGAAAATATAGGTAAGTCTCTCAGATATGATAATGTAATTCAGAGAGAATCTTTTTCTTATAATAGTTTGTCTCTGTACCAAAAATGGTTAAAATCGGATCATATCTTTTCCTAGATCCCATATTCCTAATAACAGGTTTTTCAAAAATACGACTGGCTTTATAAATCGTTTAATATGCGATTAAGCTTAGCAAAATTAAGTGAGTATATAGTCTTCGATATATTGTATCTTGGTGGTGAAAACGAGTGAAATCGGTTCAGGTATTATCTCAGCCCGCATATACTATATATGATTATTTCTGTTATCCTATGGGACTTTATGCCGAATATATGGGTCGAATTGTGTTATCTTTATAAAATTACATCAATAAATTGAGTATTAAATATTCGGTTGCATCCTTACTTTGCCTTTCCTTCCTTGTTTTTTTCTTTTTTTATTGGTTACTAATTAAGCTTCGAGAAAAATAATAGAAATTCAAAATAAATAATAAAGGCCTGGGGGTTTAACATGTTAGGAAAACTTTTCGCATGTGGGCCATTTTGAGTGGCACTCACTGTAAAAAAATATCCATGTGTATATTTTTATACTCTCGCAACAAAATTGCTAAAGAGAGTATAATAGTTTTGTTCACTAACGGTCTCTCCGCCCGTCTGTGCAAGCGATAGGTTGAGTAAAACTTGAGATATTCTAATGAAACTTGGTACACATATTCATTGGCACCATCAGACGATTGGAATTGAAAATGGGTGAAAAAATAAAATTTGGTACAGAGGATCGCCTTAGGAAGGGACCTATTTAAATGTAATTTTTTTGGGAGGTGGGGTTTTTTTGCCGCATATATTGGTTAATATGTGATATATCTTAGCAAAATTATGTGAGCGAATAGTCTTGGATATAGAGTACCTTGGTGGTGAAAATTAGTGAAATCGGTGAAATTTTATTAAGATAACACAGAAAAATTTCTCATTAATTCGGCATAAAGTTTAATAGAATAACGTAAATCGTCAAATATAGTATATGAGGGCTGAGGTAATTCCTGAACCGATTTCATTAGTTTTCACTAGCAAAATGCACTAAATCCAAGACTACATGCTCACTTTATTTTGCTAAGATATTAACCAATACATATATGCGGAATAAAGCCCACCGTATTTTTGAAAAACCTGTAATTAGGTATATGGGAGCTATGAGATGTTATGACCCGATTTTAATAATTTTTGGAACAGAACACTATTAGAAGAAAGCAATTTCCTCTGAATTACATTAAATTATCTGAGAGATACCCATATTTTCGGTTACAATTTAACCTTAGGCCCTGAGTTCATCATGTTCCATATCTGGGGCCTTGAAAAGTTATAGTCCGTTTTCGAAAATTTTTTCACAAGTGATGCCATAGATCATATACAGTATTTGTGTAAAGTTTTACTTCGCTATCTTCATTGGTTCCTAATATAAATATTATAAAGTGAAAGAATCAGATGGAACTCAAAATTGAGTTATAAGGAAAGTAGTTGTTGTTGTGAACCGATTTCGCCCATTTTTATCCGTGTTGTCAGGATGTCAAGAAAATATTATATACCGAATTTCATTGAAATCTGTCGAGTTCCTGAGATATGGTTTTTGACCCATAAGTGGGCGATGCCACTTTTTTTTCATTTTGTAAAAAATTTTGAGTGAAGTTTCCTTCTGCTATTTTTTCTGTAAAATTTAGTGTTTCTGACGTTTTTCGTTAGTGAGTTAACCCACTTTAAGTCATTTTCAACCTAACCTTTGTATGGGAGGTGCGCGTGTTTATTATGCGATTTCTTTCATTTGGACTGTATAAGGAAATGGCTAAAAGAAACGACTGCGGAAAGTTTGGTTTATATAGCTTTATTGGTTTGCAAGATATATACAGAAAACCTATTTGGGGGCGGGATCACGCACACTTAAAAAAAAATTACATCCAAATGTGCCCCTCCCTAATGCGATCCTCTGTACCAAATTTTATTTTTATTTATAGCTTAGTTATGAAACTTTATAGGTTTTCGCCATTTTGTGGGCGTGGCGATTGTTCGATTTTGGCCATTTTCAATACCAATTTCCTCAGGGTGCCAAGGAATATATGTTCCAAGTTTCATTAAGATATCTCAATTTTTACTCAAGGTATCGCTTGCACGGACGGATAGACATCCGGATTTCAAGTCCACTCGTCATCCTGATCATTTATATACATATATATAACCCCATATCAAACTCTTTTATTTCTTGGCACAAACAACTGTTATGTGAACAAAACTACAATACTCTCTTTAGCAACTTTCTTGCGAGAGTATAAAAATTATGTGCCACTCAAAATGACTCATTCTCATAACTCAAACAAGTAAGGAAGGCCTAAGTTCGGGTGTATCCGGGCATTTTATTTATCTTATTTTAATTATTAATTACTGTTACAAAACTGGAAAATCGCAGAAAAGAATTGCTGAAATTGTGGACTTAAGTACTTCTACTGTCAAAAAAATTATCCAAAGCTTTGTTGGGGGAAATCGAGTAGTTGATAAAGGTCGTGTGGCCCCAAACAAAACTTGTACAGAACCTGATTAAAGATGGATTATGTGTATGTGATTGGCGTTGCAACCGTTTAGCCGGTTATAGCCGAATCGACGATAGTGCGCCACCTCTCTCTCTCCTTCGCTGTTCGGCGCCAGTTGGAGATCCCTAGTGTAACCAGGTCGCTCTCCACCTGGTCCCTCCAACGGAGTGGAGGCCTTCCCCTTCCTCGGCTTCCTCCGGCGGGTACTGCATCGAACACTTTCAGGACTGGAGTGTTTTCATCCATTCGGACAACATGACCTAGCCAGCGTAACCGCTGTCTTTTTATTCGCTGAACTATGTCAATGTCGTCGTATAACTCGTACAGCTCATCGTTCCATCGTCTGCGGTATTCGCCGTTGCCAATGTTCTGAGGACCATAAATCTTGCGCAAAATTTTCCTCTCGAAAACTCCTAGTGTCGTCTCATCTGATGTTGACATCGTCCAAGCTTCTGCACCGTAAAGCAGGACGGGAATAATAAGCGACTTGTAGACCTTGATTTTTGTTCGTCGAGGGAGGACTTTACTGTTCAATTGCCTACTCAGTCCAAAGTAGCACCTGTTGGCAAGAGTTATTCTGCGCTGGATTTCGAGGCTGACATTGTTCGTGTTGTTGATGCTGGAGCTGTACACTCTTGTAGAAGATTGTTCCTTCTCGGTTTAGCTCTGCAGCTCTTATAATTTTTTCCAGCATCAGGTTAAAGAAGTCGCACGATAGTGAGTCACCTTGTCTGAATCCTGGTTTGGTATCGAACGGCTCAGGGAGGTCCTTCCCAATCATGACGGAGCTTTTGGTGTTGCTCAACGTCAATTTACACATCCGTATTAGTTTTGCGGGGATACCAAATTCAGACATCGCGGCGTAAAGGCAGCTCCTTTTCGTGCTGCAGCTTTAAAATCGACAAAAAGGTGGAGTGTGTCGATCCTCTTTTCACGGGTCTTCTCCAAAATTTGGCGCATGGTGAATATCTGGTCAGTTGTCGATTTTCCAGGTCTAAAGCCACGCTGATAAGGTCCAATCAGTTTGTTGACGGTGGGCTTTAGTCTTTCACACAGTACGCTCGATAGAACCTTGTATGCGATATTTAGAAGGCTGATCCCACGGTAATTGGCGCAGATTGTGGGATCTCCCTTTTTATGGATTGGGCAGAGCACACTGAGATTCCAATCGTCAGGCATGCTTTCTTCCGACCATATTCTGCAAAGAAGCTGATGCATGCACCTTTCCAGCTCTTCGCCGCCGTATTTGAATAGTTCTGGCCCCCGCTGCTTTGTTGTTCTTCAAGCGGGTAATTGCTATTCGAAATTCTTCATGGTCGGGTAATGGAACATCTGTTCCATCGTCATCGATTGGGGGATCGGGTTCGCCATCTCCTGGTGTTGTACTCTCACTGCCATTCAGCAGGTCGGAGAAGTGTTCCCTCCATATTCCCAGTATGCCCTGGACATCAGTTACCAGATTACCACCTTGGTCTCTACATGAGGATGCTCCGGTCTTGAAACCTTCGTTAAGTCGCTTCATTTTTTCATAAAATTTTCGAGCATTCCCTCTGTCTGCCAGCTTCTCAAGCTCTTCGTACTCACGCATTTCGGCCTCTTTCTTTTTTTGTCTGCAGATGCGTCTCGCTTATCTCATCAGCTCTCGGTATCTATCCCATCCCGCACGTGTTGTGGTCGTTTGCAACGTTGCGAGGTAGGCAGTCTGTTTTCTCTCCGCTGCGAGACGCCACTCCTCATCGTACCAGCTTGTTTTTTGTCGTTGCCGAAAACCAATTGTTTCGGCTGCAGCGGTACGCAGTGAGTTTGAGATGCCGTTCCACAGTTCCCTTATACCGAGGTGCTGATGAGTGCTCTCAGAGAGCAGGAGTGCAAGTCGTAGAGTATTTCGTGGCTGTCTGTTGCGATTGCAGCTTTTCGACGTCGAACCTTCCTTGTGTTTGTTTACGGGCATTCTTTGCTGCACAGAGGCGGGTGCTTATCTTCGCTGCGACCAGATAATGGTCCGAGTCTATATATGGTCCTCGGAGCATACGCACGTCTAAAACACAGGAGACATGTCTTCCGTCTATCACAACTTGATCGATTTGGTTCCGCGTGTTTCGATCAGGAGACAGCCAAGTAGCTTGATGTATTTTCTTATGCTGGAATCTGGTACTACAGACGACCATATTTCGGGCCCCAGCGAAGTCGATCAGCCTCAGGCCGTTTGGCGATGTTTCGTCATGGAGGCTGAATTTTCCGACTGTTGTGCCAAAGACACCTTCTTTACCCACCCTGGCGTTCAAATCGCCAAGCACGACTTTTACATCGTGGCGGGGGCAGCGCTCATAGGTGCGTTCTAGGCGCTCATAGAAAGCATCTTTGGTCACATCGTCCTTCTCTTCCGTTGGGGCGTGGGCGCAAATCAGCGATATGTTGTAGAACCTCGCTTTGATGCGGATTGTGGCAAGACGTTCATCCGCCGGGGTGAATGCCAGGACTCTGCGACGGAGTCTCTCTCCCACCACAAATCCAACACCAAATTTGCGCTCCTTTATATGGCCGCTGTAGTAGATGTCACAAGGACCCACCTTCTTCCGTCCTTGTCCCGTCCATCGCACTTCTTGGATGGCGGTGATGTCAGCCTTGAGTCGTATGAGGACATCAACCAGCTGGGCAGAGGCACCTTCCCAATTAAGGGTCCGGACATTCCAGGTGCATGCCCTTATATCATTATCCTTAAAACGTTTGCAGGGGTCGTCATCAAAAGGCGGGTGTCTCATCCGAGGCTTTCCAAGATTTTTCATTGGTACTTCCTTTTTATGTGGTGGGTCCCAAGCCCTACGCTCAACCGCATAAGCGGGCTTTGCTTTCTCACTTTAGCTCGCCTTCAAACGGATGTCTGTTGGCTACCCAGAGGATACTTGGTCTAAAACCGGAAGTCGTGAGCTGCTTGAACCATGTGGAGAAGAATCGTTTCTGGCCACTCCCAAGTGAATGACAATCAAAAACTTTCCTCACTTGCGTGAACTTCTACACATGGTCCCACCCTCCAATCCAATGGATTATACGAAAACTTAATAAAAACCCAACAATAACAGTGCGCCGGCATTGGCAAAAAAGGTTGAAATAGTTCATGGAAAATCATGTAATCCTGAAACAATAAGTAGGAAGTCGAAACATACCGTTTGGTAGTGTGCGCAATAGACAATCAGAAATACGATATTTTTGCACATTAAAGCAAATTTAATCTTTTTGGTTCAGATGAGGTGGATCCGAAGAATCTGCTAGGTACAGTGAAATATGGTTGAGGCCACTTAACGGTTTGGGGTTGTATGTCATCAGCAGGTGTCGGAAACTTAAGCCAAGTTTAAGTAACTATGGCTTAAAACCTTTATTTAAATTTATTGAAACATAATTAAATACAATGTGTGGAAAAATTGCCCATTCATGACAATTTTAGGTTTTGCCAGAACAATGATCCGAAGCACAAATCGCAATTAGTGCTATCGAGGGTATTTGGAACTTTTCCTAGATACTAATGTACATAACTGAACATCTGTGGATAATTCTCGTGCAAAAGAAAAGAAAACATCACATAAGCAACAGACAAGACCTTAAAACAGCATTAAAGATGGAGTGGGAGAAAATACCTCCCGAATGCACAAAAAAACGTGTTGGCTCCATTCAATCCCAGCTTATATCTGTTTTCACACGAAATAAGCCGTTTACTTCTTATTTTATTTTTGTTGTAAGTATTATGCCTAAGAATGAATTATTTTATTATTTATTTTTTATTTATTTAATTATATTAAAAGCAATGATCCGAGGCACAAATCGCAATTAGTGCTATCGTGGGTATTTGGAACTATTCCTAAGTGATAGAAACGCCGGCACAATTATCAGATACTAATGTACATAACTGAACATCTATGGATAATTCTCGTGCAAAAAATAAGAAAACATCACATAAGCAACAGACAAGACCTTAAAACAGCATTAAAGATGGAGTGGGAGAAAATATCTCACCTAAAACTAAACGGGTTAGATATAGGGTTATATACCAAAGTGATTAGGGTTACGAGTATATTTGAAATCCGGATGTCTCTACGCCCGTCTGTGCAAGCGATAGGTTGAGTAAAACTTGAGATATCCTAATGAAACTTGGTACACATATTCATTGGCACCATCAGACGATTGGAATTGAAAATGGGCGAAGAAATAAAATTTGGTACAGAGGATCGCCCTAGGAAGGGACCTATTTAAATGTATTTTTTTTTTGGAAGTGGGCTTTATACCGCATATATTGGTTAATATGTGATATATCTTAGCAAAATTATGTGAGCGAATAGTCTTGGATATAGAGTACCTTGGTGGTGGAAATTAGTGAAATCGGTTCAGGAATTACCTCAAGCTGAATATATGGGTCAAATTAAATAAATATATAGCAAAAAATTGCGAGAGTATAAAATGTTCGGTTGCACCCGAATTTAGCCTCTCCTTACTTGTTCATTGTAGGAAATGTGAAATATATTAATAACAAGTAAGGAAAGGCTAAGTTCGGGTGTAAACGAACCTTTTATACTCTCGCAATTTATTTATTTAACTTTATTAATATTATATAACACACAATTTGACCCACATATTCGTCATATATCTATACTAATATTATAAAGAGCAATTTGAAAAATTCTTTGACCGTTGGAAAGCTATACTATCCCTGAGTGACATAGGCTATATTTAGTTAAAAAAATAGGGTTCCTTACCAAAACTCCGATAATGTAAAAAATACCAAAAAACTATCTTTAGTCGCGAATGCTGCGAAAACGATTGAAGATATAACAAAGTGATGTACTACAATTTTGTAGAACTTATCATTATCTACAAAAACGACATCATATCTCTAACTATTATAGTTTTGTCACTATAAGCGATTCTATATAAAAAAATTAATTAAAATGCCACTACTTGAAAAGGCTCTTTATTTGTACCTTAGTATTAATCCTTATCAAAATAATTGATTTATTATTTAAAATCGCTTCAAAACCTTTATATAACTTTTTGAATTATAGAAGCAATTAAATCAGTTAGATAATGTGGTATTGTTAAGTGTTAATTTTGGTGTATAGCTTTGGTTTAAGTTTTCTACAGGATATATGATAGTATGAATATAGGTTATTTGAGTATTTTTATATTCTTGTTGTAAAAATTCCATTTCACAATTTACACATTTAGTTTAATTATTATTTAGTTCAATTTTTCTTTCATCGCAGTTCTGTTTTAGTGTATCGTTATAGGCATTTCTTATTAATATTGTATCAACGCTTATCTCTTGTATTTTTGCTTTGTTATAGTATATAAATTCACAAGTATTTGAAAATATACAGCTCTTACTTAATTTTAAAATTTTAAATGCTTATTTTCTTCGTAAACAAAATATTTTGCGCCAATTTTGGTAACTCATCTTACTTTTTCATTAATCGGTATTTTTTAATATTTGGCAATGGAGTCATTTATTGAATTTTTATTTAAAAAAATGTATTTAGTATTTGAATTGCATATGTTATTATTTAATTTTTGTATACTCCTTTTGCTAATTTTAATATATAAAAATCAATTTCGTATGTATTTTCTTCCCCAGTTAACGTACTTGAATGCACCTTATAGTACTTGGCTGCCGCAATATTGTTTTGTATTTCCTGTATTTTAGCTAAACTATTATTTAAGATCGCTTCAAAACCTTTATAGAACTTTTTGAATTATTAGATTCTGACATTCCATTCAAAAGATATCACGAGTTAAAAATTTTGGCTAACTATGCGTTGTAGAGTTGTAAGCGTCAATCGGGCACGGAGGTACAGCAGGGGGGTTAAGAACACTCGCGCGGTCGGCTCCCTACTGAATGGTTGTGTGCGGAATTAAAAAAAATTGTCGCTTGATAATAATATAATATAAAAATGAATTGCTGTTCGTTTGTGCCGCAAAAAACGAGAACGGCCAAATCGATCTGGCTAATTTTAGTCTTGAAATATTCGTGGAAGGCCAGAAAAAGAGTAGAAAGTGAGTAAATATGGAAAAATTGCGAGGAATAATATTTTGAAGGTTATCATTGTTGCTTTGTTAAAATATTTTTGTTATTGTACAATTGTATAAGGTTGTGTCGATAGCCCAAAACAATTTGTAACAAATAAGGAAAGGCTAAGTTCGGGTCCAACCGAACATTTTATACTCTCGCAATTTATTGATGTAATTTTATTAAGATAACACACAATTTGACCTATATATTCGGCATAAAGTCCAATAGAAAATCATCCTATATAGTATATGAGGGCTGATGTAATTCCAGAACCAATTTCACTCATTTTCACCACCAAGGTTAACGGGAATAGAGGCAACTTGGCACCTGTTAGTAGGCAAACAAACGGTACATTCGGCCTTGAAATTACTCCTAAAGTGCAAATGAACGAAACACCAGTCGGCAAAATAGTCAAAACTAGCGCTATAACGAAGATTTTCCAAATATTCAAGAAGTCGCTGGAGGTACTGCACAGGACTTTAAAAGATCTTGATTGTCGATGAACGTTTTTGGTGGAGCCAGGATTCTTTTAGCAGGTGACTTACGCCAGACTCTGCCAATTATTCCTGGATCAACTGTTACTGACGGGCTAATCGCATGCCTAAAATCATTTAATTTGTGGCGACACATAAAGAATCGCCAATTAACAACTAACATATGAGTGTTTTTGCAACAAAATCAAATTGCGACTGCAGAAGTAGTTGGCAGTTGAAACCTCGATGGATTAATAGCATTTCAAACAGATTTCTGTCACTTCATTGACTCGAAAGAGAAGTTTTCCTGACATGAAACTCCAATATGATAACCATAAATGACTGATTGATTGACCTATATTGGTGGTAAAAAAACAAAGATATCGATGATCTTAAGGCGACAATTTAGAATTTCGGTCCAAGAGAGTTGGCACAGCTACAAACCAGGATGATGTAGTCAATTATCCCAAACTATATAAAATTGCCTGTACTATCACCATTCACTTTGCAATTAAAAGTAGTGTGAGTTGTCATCATGCTGCTTAACATAAATCAAGCTCCAGTAATCAATATCGTCGCCGAAGTCAAGATTGGACCAACTTAATTTAATGTATATCTTAGCCACAAAAACATGTGGCCGGGTCTGCTAGTTTTCTATAATAATATAATTTTATTTTGTTCATTTGGTCATTATACAAAAAGTTTCTTTCATTTATATTTTCTTCTTTGGTTATTATGTATAGAAATTTTATTATTTGTTTCCAATCTGATTCTATAGTATATTTTTAACATGTTTTCTGATCTATTGAAATTACTATGTGATTTGATTACCCTTAAGCCGCTAGATTCGGCTCTTACGACATGCATCACCTACCATGAGTACGTTCTTGGAAAACCCCTTACTCATTAGAGTATACTGTATAATATGCCGAATATATGGGTCAAATAGTGTGATATCTTAATAAAATTATAGCAATAAACTGCGAGAGTATAAAATGTTCGGTTGCACCTTTAGCCTTTCCATATTTAATTGGAAAATGCCGTTCTTAATATTCTGAATGCATTGTTTCTGACAATTCCAGGTTTAAACCATTGTCGTTACCTTCTTTTACTTAAGATGAGTTCTCAATTCGACTCAAGAAATCAACTACAACATTGTTTTTTCCATTTATGTATTCTATTTCAAAATTGTAATTTCAATAACCACTTCTGATGGCATTGAGGAAAATCCGATCCTTTTTATTTATTAACTATTTTGTTGGGTTATGATAGGAAAAACTTTTAAATTTTGTGTCATAAATGTGCAGCCTGAAATAGGCTATTGAATGTATAATGGCAAGAAATTCTTTGTCTGTTGTGGCATATGTCTGGTCATGGTTATTTAATGTTCTGGAAATGTAGCACGCTGGCTGACCTTCTTGAGAAAGCACTGCTCCTATTGCATAATCAATTGCATCAGTTGTGATAGTAAACTCCTTATCATATCATCATATCATATACAGGGAATTTTAAAATTGGTTTTTTTAAGTACTTTATCGTGAGATATTCTAATTTCGAATAGTCTTTATACATTTCGTATAATACTCTGTAGCTCACAAAAAACCGTTAATATTTATCTGTTGGCTTACTGTAGTTGTTGTTGGTTGCTTTTAATAGTATTTTACCATTTTTTCTTTGGATTACTAATCCTTTTTTTATTATATAAACTTAATATTTCTTGTTTAATTCCTTCACTCAGTTTTTTTATAGCTCGTTTGCTTTGTAACCCGTTTTTAACTCTTTTGGCAGTTATTTTTGTTCAGTATTCAGTTCTAACTGAAATGTTTAGGCTTTGAATTGGTGTTATTCGTTGTCGTGGTTGTTAACTTGGTTAACTTATTTTTGAATTCTTGATTCTTAATGGTTTGCGATTGATGTTGATTAGTTGCTTGCTGTAGGTGGTGTTGATGTTTATCTAGTTCTTGTTGTTATTGTTTTCGACCGGTTCGGCTCGACTGCGCCAATTAGATATTATTAAGATCAGTAAAATTAACCGAACACCTTGATGATAGTTTAGCAACTGCTTTATTGATTACAACGTAAAACTCACTTAAACTAAAAGAATAATAACATTATTCTATTAATAAGATACATTTAAAAAATGTTGACTCGTATCCGTCATTCCGTCCCGTTCAGCTTCTAATCCATGCCTCTGTGGCATGGTTGTCTTCAAATTACACCTATTAGAGTAGTCATACATAACGCGTGTACAGTTTGATCCAACTTCAGAGATAAGATAGTTTATATTTAGAACGTTGGTTCCATTGTCCATCCATCTGTCTAGTCGTCCGTTTGGATAAGCGTGAACTTAATTTTGATATCATAATAAAACTTGCACACTTAAATCATTACGCTAAGGAAAGACTGGTATTGTAGATGATCAAATACTACAACGATTAAAACATGGAGTTAAACAAAAAAGCTACAAATTAAGCTATGAAATGTATGACAGGCGAAGTCAAGCCCCTGATGAAAAACTTCAAAAGATGCTGGTGGATTCCATTTCCGGATTTAAGCACTTCAAAGTGCAGTAGTATAAAACTACAACCAAATATGCAATCTATTTAACAGCCACTTGCAATGTATTTCTGACCCATTGTTCATAAAAAAGATTAGTTAATTGAGGTATTTTACCGAACATACAAAATAATTACTTGGATCATAACTCGTTCAGTAATCTGGTTATTTAAAACCGTCTATAACGTTTTTGTGTTAAATTAAATAATAAGATACTCCCCGAATAATTTTACTTTATCAAATAGTTAAAATATACCTTATCCACAGCAACGCGTGACCCGGTCCAAGAAGATAAAAAATAAATGCTGTTCGTTAGTCTCGCTAAAACTCCTGAACGGATTTGTCTTATTTTGGTCTTGAAATATTCGTGGAGGTCTAGGAAAGGTTTAAAAATTGAAAAAAATTCGAATAATTGCCGGGAAAATAGTAAAAAAACGTTTCGTTTTCCCATACCAACTTCTTCCAATTAAAATTTGGAGTCAATTTGAACATTATTGCTAAAACTCCTGAACGGATGTATCTTATTTTGGTCTTGAAATATTCGTGGAGGTCTAGGAAAGGTTTAAAAATTGAAAAAAATTCGAATAATTGCCTGGAAAATAGTAAAAAAAACCTTTCGTTTTCCCATACCAACTTTTTCCAATTAAAATTTGGAGTTAATTTGAACATTATTGCTATTCAATAAAGTTCATTTCAAATTATAATCGCTCACTGTTGTCTAAGAAATGCATGTAGGTGTGTTCCTAACATCAAAGAGTAAATTTGCAATTTATCACCGCTGCAAAAAGTTCAAATTCAATCATATCTATCAAAATAGTCTTTGCGTGCGCGTTGAAGGATCTAATGTCGCATTCCAAAACTAAATAAAAATGATAATATCGCGAATATTATAGATCTTCAGTAGAACAGTTGTTAAATTTGGTCGGCTTCACGAATTTTAGTTTTCGCTAACTTCAGTTGTTAATTTATCAGTTTATATTGCTTAAGATTGTTAAATATTAAGTTTTAGCACAAATGAAATTTCTGAACTTCTTCTTAACTGGCGTAGAAAACGGTTACGCGGTTATAGCCGAGTCCATAACAGTGCGCCACGCATCTCTCCTTTTCGCAGTTTGGCGCCAAGTGAAGCCAGATCCTTCTCCACCTGGTCCTTCCATCGTAGTGGAGGCCTCCCTCTTCCTCGGCTTCCTCCGGCGGGTACTGCATCGAACACTTTCAGAGCTGGAGCATTTTCGTCCATTCGAACAACATGCGTAGCTTAGCCAGCGTAGCCGCTGTCTTTTTATTCGCTGAACTATGTCAATGTCGTCGTATAAATCGTACAACTCTTCGTTCCATCGTCTGCGGTATTCGCCGTTGCCAATGTTTACGGAACCATAAATCTTCCGCAAAACCTTTCTCTCTAAAACTCCCAGTGTCGCCTCATCAGATGTTGACATCGTCCACGCTTCTGCACTATAAAGTAGGACGGGAATAATGAAGGACTTGCAGTGTTTGATTTTTGTTCGTCGAGAGAGGACTTTACTTTTCAATTGCCTACTCAGTCCAAAGTAGCACCTGTTGGCAAGAGTGATTCTGCGTTGGATTTCCAGGCTGACATTGTTATTGCTGTTAATGCTGGTTCACAAATAAACGAATTTATCTACAACAACCCCGAAGACTTCCTCCAAGGAAGTCATTAAAAAGGTTGTGAAGGAGGTGGGACCTTCCCTCGGAGTGCGAGTGCACGAGGTGAGGCCGATTAAGATTGGTGGGGTGGTTATTCGCACCCCCTCTGTCTTGGAGATGGAAAAGGTGGTGAATAATACCAAATTCGGGGAGGTGGGATTGAACGTGACTGTGAACCGGAAGTTGGGTACAGGGGTTGTAGTTCAGGGGATTTACACCGAAATCTCCCATGATGAGTTCAAGGAGGAGCTCTTTCGGTTGAACCTTCAGTCACAAAGGTCAGACGTGCGGATGGTAAGTCGGCCCTGGAAGGTGGCCGCTGATGGTAGCACCAACGTTGTCCTTGAGTCCAAAATTAATGTCCGACCTCTTGGAAGAGGGAAGGTGCTACATAAAGTAGTTCTCCTTCAGGGACCGACCGGATAACCCTGTTGCTGGCTGCTTCCTGTGTATGGGTTTTGACCACAAATCAGATGTCTGTAGGAGGCCTACGCCACCAATAGTCTGGTTCGGGGTCTTCCTGGAGTTTTCAGGGTCTTTACGGACCTTAGGGCTAATGCCGCAATAGTTGTGACTGATCCAAACTACGATTGCTTAGTGTTGGATTCGTCACAACAGGGGGTGTGTGTTTCAGTAGATGGGGAGTTCGGTAGAATGATTGTCGATAGTTTGTATTGCAAATTTAGTGAGCCCCTAGAGCCCTACCTGGGCTACATGAATAAGCTACTACTACTGGGGAGTAGTAGCCCATTTATCCTAGGGTTGGATGCGAATGCCTCGTCCTCGATATGATTTAGTATGCTGCTGTATGGTGGCGAACGGCCACGACGGTCTTCGGTCGCCGAATGCTCCTCTCCGTCCAACGTTGCATGATGATCGCCTGTCTGCCTGTATGTCGTACCGTTTCTACGGATACGTTGCTGGTGTTATTATGTGCGCCCCTCTTGATCTGGTTGTCATACAGCGTGCTGTGTCATTCAGGCTAAGAAGGTCTGAGTGTGTCATTGCTGCGGAACGATTTGATTTCCAATGATGATGTGGAGAGGGAGGGATATCTAGGGAGCAAGAGGCTTCTAGATGATAGGGTCAGGTGTAGGTGACAAGACCGTTGGGACAATAGTCTCAATGGTCGGGTGACTTACGAGTACTTCCGGGACGTTAGGTATGTAGAAGGAAACTCAGACTTCAGATTTTGTCATGGACCTCTTAATGCATTTATGCATAATAATATCATCGATTAGGGTATCGGGTTCGCCTTCTCCTGGTGTTGTACTTTCACTGCCATTTAGCAGGTCGGAGAGTGTTCCCTTCACAAACTCAGTGTACTCTGGGCATCAACCACTAGATCACCTCTTGGGGTCCTACATGAGTGTGCTCCGGATCTTTTCGTAGAATTTTCGAGCATTACCCCTGCTTGAGTTTGTCAAGCTCTTCATACTCACGCATTTCGGCCTCTTTCTTTTTTTTCTACAAATGCGTCTCGCTTCCCTCTTCAGCTCCCGCTAACTATCCCATCCCACACGTGTTGCAGTCGGTCGCAACTTTGCGAGGTAGGCAATCTATCTTCTCTCTACTGCGAGACGACAATCCTCATAATGCCACCTCTTTTTTTTTTGACTTTTCCGAAAGTTTCGGTTGCAGCTGTACGCAAGGAGCTTTGTATGCCGTCTCACAGTTCCCTTAAACTGAGTTGCTGATGATTACTCTCAGAGAGCAGGAGTGCAAGTCGAGTAGAAAATCGTTCGGCTGTCGATTGTGATTGCAGCTTCTCGATGTCGAACCTTCCTTGTGTTTGTTGACGTGCGCGCTTTTCTGCACAGAGGCGAGTGCGTATCTTAGCTGCTAAAAATAGTGGTCCGAGTCGATGTTGGGACCACGGAGCGTACGCACACCAAAAACACTGGATAAATGTCGTCCATCTATCAAAACATGATCGATCTGGTTGTGTGTGATTCGATCGGGGGACAGGCAAGTAGCTTGATGTATTTTCATATGCTGGAATTTAGTACTACAGACGACCATATTTCGGTCCCCAGCGAAGTCGATCAGCCTCTGGCCGTTTGGCGACGTTTCGTCATGGAGGCTGAATTTTCCGACTGGTGTGCCAAAGATTTTGAGGAGGGGGCAGCGCTCATAGTTGCGTTCAATTCGCTCATTGAAAGTGTCTTTGGTCACATCGTCCTTCTCTTCCTTCGGTGCGTGAGCGATATATTGAAGAACCTCGCTTTGATGCGAATCGTGCCTAGACGTTTATTCAAACGAATCACACACCCAATTTGCGCTCGTTTATATGGCCGTTGTAGTAGATGTCACAAGGACCCACCTTCTTCCGTCCTTGTCCCGTCAATCCCATTTCTTGGATGGTGGTGATGTCAGCCTTTACTCTTACGAGACATCAACCAGCTGGGCAGAGGCACCTTCCCAATTAAGGGTCCGGACATTCCAGGTGCATACCCTTAATTCGTAGTCCTTTATACGTTTGCACTGGTCGTCATGAAATTTGGGGTCTCTCATCCGAGGTTGTTTCAATGGGCTTTTTTTTTATGTGGTGGGTCCCAAACCCTACGCACAACCGCATACGCGGCGTTCGCCTTCTCACTTTAGCTCACCTCCAAACGGATGTTTGTTGGGTACCCAGAGGATACTTTGTCTAAGACCGGAAGTCGTGAGCTGCTTGAGCCACATGCAAAAGAATCGTTCCTGGCCACTCCCAAGTGAATGACAGTCAGGAACTTTCCTCACTTACGTGAACTTCTACACATGACCCCATCCACAAATTTCTTAACACAATCATAATATTTCACGGGAAAAAAATCAGAACACGGGAAAAAATTGAAAAAAAAAATGATACGCATGGCGACCACATGGCTATTATAATGGTGATCGGAAACTCACAGAGTAAAGAACACTCGCAAATCAGGAAATTACAAAATATAGGATGGAAAGCAGCAACTCTCGACGAAGACCACCGGAGTACGCAAACCTGCGCGAATGTTTCAGAAAGAAACGACTCGCCCTCAAGAAAACAATCAAAAAGAGCAAACTCTCCTGCTGCAGAGAGTTCTGCGAAAACACTGTCAAAAATCCGTGCTGCGATGCTCACAAAGTGATAATGGCAAAAATCAAAAGTAATAAAGGCCTAATTAGCTCCAACTTGTCCCTCATTATTGACAAATGTCGTGGAGACCATTTTTCATAAGCAAACGATCGAATGACCTCTACAAGCATATACGGCTGCGGTTGTAGATAATCCTGTCGTCACTGATGAGGAAGTAATGCAAGCGTCAGAAAGGTTTGGAAATACCAAAACGCCAGGTCTAGATGGAATCCCCAATAAGGCACTGAAAATTGGTATTAAGCACAAACCTGGCACTTTTTCAGAGTTTTTGTCCCGCTGTTTACGAGAGGGCGTCTTCCCGAAAATATAGAAGAAACAGCGATTAGTTCTGTTTCAGAAGCCAAATAAACCAGCTGGAGAACCAAGCTCGTATCGACCTCTTGTCATGCTTGAACGAACAAGAATATACAGTGATCCGCGCTTAAATGCCTCTCCATTTAAGTGCTTTCCCCGCTTATGTGTCAATATTTTACGGCATCTTTGTTTTTCTCTGCGGTGACGTGAGAGAAAGTACTCAGCGTATTTTCTTTACTTGCTCAAAGTACTATGTAGAAAAAAAGAAATAGAGAATAAAAGAACGCGTAACTACCGAAAATATTTTGCAATATATGATTCGATGTCAACTCGTGTAGAATAAAGTGAAAACATGGTTCCCAATGCCCTCCAAGAACTAAAAAGAAACGAACGACAACGTAGTGAATGTTCGTGGTCCGACATCGTTTAAACAACTGAAAGCTGGTAATGGAAAGCTGTGTGCGATTTACAGTGTGGCATGTAAACAATTACATTTACTTGAGAACGATTCGCACTATGATGATACGCTCAAGGATTCTGTAATATCTTCATCACCACATTAAGTACAGTTGATCTCCTTTTTACACGGTTTTTTTTTTACACGGTGTTTTTGAACACTTCCCAGTTATCATTTTTACACGGTTTTTCTTTTTTTACACGGATTTTTTATTTTAATTGTATACTTTTTTGCAATAAAATCAAAATTCCATCCGTCAATACGTCACAAATCCATTGCTGTTAATAGAATTTAATAAATTCTAAATTAGGTTTAAATTAAAAAATACAAATGTTAGATTCGAAAGCCATTGCAAAGGTTGCAAAAATTTCAATACGTAAACAAATAAATGAAGCTGTATGAAGAAGTAAGAAAAAAGAAGACACAGCGATTAATGACGGAACTTTGAAAAGTATTATTTTTTTACTATTCCCAGAATAGTTGTTGTTTGTTCCTTCTAACAGTAATATGTACATACATATAATACCAGAAAAGTCTATAACAACAACAACAATGAAAATTCTCACTGAACGAATAGATAGAATTTCATGTAAAATTAGATATTTTTTACACGTTTTCAATTTTTTGCGCGATTTTTTTCTTAAATTGGTCCCAATAGTGAGTTTTATATAAAAATTTGATTTTTTTTGCACGGTTTTCTTTTACACGAGTAATTTACTGTCCCAGTTAACCGTGCAAAAAGGAGATCAACTGTATAGAGATGTCATGTGTGAGGATGTAAAGCATCCTGTGCGCCGTCAAACTATGAATCCTACACTACAGGTTTCTGTAGAAATTTACAATGAGAAATTGATCATGATAGAAGATATGTCTTTATTGATTGCAAATAAAGTATTGTCGTATTTGGGAATGATAGCACCATGCATGATGCATTAAACCACGAGTTGCAAAGAGAACATTGATACGACAATGAAGCATTGGCCTAAACAGTTCTTCAAATGTTCAACAATTAAATGAAAAACAAATAATTGCGTTCAACTCTTTGATAGAAGGTGTGATTAGTGAATCTGAATAATGATGTTGCTCAAGCGTTAGCTTCATCTGGAGTAGTTACGACTATGCTAGAAGCGGGCGAACTGCACATTCTGCTTTGAAATTACCATTAAACATCCAAATCACAGAAACACCAATTAGCCCATAAGAGGTCACTGGACATAACGTTGAAAGATCTTCGTGACAACCAAATATTTTTGGTGGGGCAATGATTCTGTTATCAGGTGATTTTCGTCAGACTCTTCCAGTTATTCCCCGATCAACTCTTGTTGATGAATTAAATGCATGCCTAAATTCATCGAATTTGTGACACCACTATTAAGTCAGCAACATGATGTATTGAAAATAATAATAAAACTTCATGCTGCATTCAAAAATTGCTTTGTTTATTAACCCTTTTATGCCCAATGTTGCCTATTGGCAATTATGTAGACTTATGTGTTGTGCTGACTTCATTAACTTGATGCTAGAAAAAATTATACGAGCTGCAGAGCTAAATAGAGAAGGTACAATCTCCTATAAGAGTGTACAGCTGCTGGCGTACGCTGTTGACAGTCATAACTTCGAAGTCGTAGATAATTTCGTATACCTGGGAACCAGTATCAACAACACCAACAATGTCAGCCTCGAAATCCAGCGCAGAATCACTCTTGCCAACAAGTGCTACTTTTGACTGAGTAGGCAATTGAAAAGTAAAGTCCTCTCTCGGCGAACTAAAATCAAACTCTACAAGTCGCTTATCATGCCCATAGTTCATAGTTCATAGACATAGTTCAGCGAATAAAAAGACAGTGGCTACGCTGGCTAGGTCATGTTGTCCGAATGGACGAAAACACTCCAGTTCTGAAAGTGTTCGATGCAGTACCCGCCGGAGGAAGCCAAGGAAGGGGAAGGCCTCCACTCCGTTGGAGGGACCAGGTGGAGAGCGACCTGGTTACACTTGGAATCTCCAACTGGCGCGCTCTCATCGATTCGGCTATAACCGTCTAAACGGTTCAACACCAATCACATACATGCATGTGTTGTGCAAGCATACAGTTACATTTTTTGTTATGAGCTGTGCACGTATTCATTCAGTAGGCGTTCTCCGCAGAGTGCAATTGTCAAAATCGGTTTCGCGAAAAAGGTTATAATCAAGTGGTTAGACAAAAAGTGTTCAAAAACATAAAAATAATGGTTTTATTTTAAAACAAAGTGAACTATAATATACAAATAAGCAAAGATAAGAGAGTTATTAAAAAAAATGCATGAGAAAAGTGGTTAGTTTATTTATAATAATATAATTTGTGCCTATAAGCAACATCCTGTAACTAATGAATCAGAATACATAGGACTTTGAAATTTTTGTCACATCATATTTGAGTTGAGACCAATATATATCTGTCCTAAAAACATTTTAGCTTCGCCCATTTTAAACCGGGCATGAGAGGGTTAAAAAAAATCGTTTTGTTTGTTTTAAGATAATTTTATACAAAAGTTTAAGTTTTTTATTTGTCGATTGAGGCAGTAGAAGTCTGCCGGGTCAGCTAGTACTATATATATTAAATAAGTTTAAATAAATAAATTGCAGGAGCACAAAATGTTCGATTACACACTATGGGTTACGTACACAGTCTCTATATTGGCAGTAAGGGAAAGGAAAGAAATTGATTAACTATACATTAATGAAGCAAATGTCGCTGTAAAATTTTCACAAGAGTTGTTGTAACACAATTGCTTAGTACAGAAAGTGTCAAGGTTTTAGTAAATAATGAAAGAGTAAATGTTGTCATCATTAAACGATATTAAAATTGTATTGTTGTGTATTATACTCTCATTTTTATAACAGTCTGACATTGAAATTTATGTATGTGATGACTAAGTATTTTTTATTTTATATAGCATCGGCCCAAATAGTGTGATAGACGAATCGGAAAGCAGGAAATGTAATCTGGACCTGGAATTTGGCTAATCTAAAAAGTAAGCTAAAAAATTGTAGTCGGCAGGCGAAACGGAAATGAATGTTTTTATTTGGATGAGTGTTCAACAGTAAACGAGCAACAATTCGCGGGCTTTCTAGGTATATGCAACATATTCCGTCTAAGACGGCAAAGTGTGAAAGAAAGATTTGGTAGATATCGAGTTCTTCCACAAAGTACTCTCACAAAGGATAGATTTACTCAAGAAAACGGCCAAAAAACGAACAAGAAATTAACCATGGTGAAATAAAGGTATTGCATTTGGTGGATCAATATCCTAATTCCGGGTGAACAGTGTATATTATGCAATAGTTCAACTGTCCTCGTCCAATTTTGGACGAAAGTTCTGTTTCGATAACTTTCCTATTGCCTAATTTATAGATTACAAGTTAGCCAATTCAATGGGACTTCAAATTATGGGAAGTAGGCGTGGTTTAGAACCGATTTAAAACGCCACGCTCATTTTCAATTTTTATACAAACATAAATGCAGCACATCTTTAACAGCTTTGGGTGTCTGGTGGCCACGCCCACTTTCCCAAAAAAATGTCATCGAAATATGCACATTAGTGTGATTCTCTGTTCAAAATTTTGATTTCATAACTTTATTTATAAGTTAGGAGTTAGCTATAAAGAAACATTTCAAACTGCCAGACAACTGCAGTATATTTCAGGCAGAGATGTTTGCCTTGGGGAAAGCCTCTAACGCACTAACCCGATACTCTAAAGTAAACATCAACGTAGGCAGCCAAGCGACAATCAAGGTAATAACGTCTTTTCCAATATGGGCAAAAGAGTTTTAAGAAGCAGGGTGGTAGTGGAGAGTGTTGCCAGGATTATGCAACTACACTTCTATTGGGTGCCAGGCCACAAAGGCATCGAGGACCGAAAACATGATCGACATTGGGAAACCCATGCATTGTCTGTACCTGAGAACGGCATTTGCTGAATGAAAAACATTCGTACGCGCTCAACAGCCGAATAATCACACTGTTCGGATCAGCCGATCAAACTTGCCTGAGCTCACATTTTCGTTGTTGATTTTAAATTCACTCGTCTGTGTGCGATTTTTTGTTTCACTCCGAGTTTGTTCGGCTCGTGTTCAATATAATGATTTTGGGCGCTTGCTCATTCGGTTCAACAATCATTGTTTTGAACAAGAACAACACTCAACTCGCAAAAATCAACTCGTATGATTTTACTCATGCGCGCAGCAAGCGGCACTTTTTCTGCACAGATGAAATGTGAGAAGAAGAACAAGACAAGCTACAACAACAAACTGCATAGAAATTGTTACGGTACATGCAGTCGTAACGCTCACATCGTGCCGTCTTGTCGCCAATCGTTTACTCATAATCGATCAACTCAAATTGAACAGAATGATGCTTTCGTCAACATATGTTCATTTTATTGAACGCTGACTTTTGTTCAGTGAGTTGAATTGAGTGAGAAATTTTGAACCGAGGACTCAAAATCTTCGGAATGATGTGTACGGCAAAATGAGTTGATTTTTACTCATCACTCTGTTTTTTTCAGTGAGTTGAAGTGAATGAAGAATTTCGCGTATGAGTAAATCAAGAAAATAGTGATTTTTGCAGTTCTCTGGTCTGTACGATGACAATGTCAGGCGTATGACGAAGAGAATTAAAGTGCGATGGGAGAATCATGTGCAAAGCGGTGGATCAGAAATATACAAGTTCCTACTAGCACTGGGTAGAAAGGGCTGTAGGACCATGGTTATCATACTTACTTGTCACAGTGTAGTAGCAGCGTACGCCTATAAAATGGGGCTGCCAGATCGGAGGAATGCAGGAACTGTCAAGAGCATGTGGAACATCTCTTGTGCGTTTATCTTTCGCTAGCAAGACAACGTTTCAGGTATCTAGGGGCGCTACATTTCGATAAGCTGGAGGATATATCGGAAATGAGGCCTCACAATCTCTTAAAATTCGTGTCAAGCGCTGGCATGCTAACCGATGACTACTACTCAGGGAATACATGACGGGACTCCATCTGGTATCGCTATGGACCATAACTGGTATATGCGGGTCATTTTGACCCACTAGACAAATCTAACATAACCTTTATCTATGTTTTAGTTATAGCACTTTATAGGTTTTCGTTTATCGTCATATTATGGACACGACAATGTCATGGTCCGTCATCTGGCCTTTATTCAAGGCAGGACACACATGCTGCCATCTGTATAGCTTATTTCTTTTAAGGGCAAATAGGAGCTTTGAGGCCAATATTCGAAAATAGTAGGTCTTGTATAAAGAAATCCGTTATTTTTTTTCAAAGATAAGCTATAGTTATTTATATCTCGAGTTATATAAGTGCGATTGTTCAAATATCATTAAACATGCATTCTTTTATGCCTTAGCAAATCCGAGGAGCTACATATAAAACATAAATTTGTATACATAAATAAACACATAAACATATATACATTAATATGCAACAAGCATACATTATATGTTGCACGCATGCATACAACACACATACATTTATATGAGGCACGCATGCATCTATGTATATGCAACACGCATGCACTCAACTATTAATAAACAGACATATTTATATGTATGCACAAGATAACCTATTAGTTATAAAAATACATTTGGGCAATTGCTTGTGTGCATTTGAAATAACCCCTTATCGTGCAACATATAAAATATACATATAGACATACACACATACGCATATAATTAGTTCTTAAGATGTATTTAAAAATTGTATATAAGCAGTGACAAAATAAAAATAAAACTAGAATGAAATAATTTCTCAATAAGGCTAGACTATCACTTATTTTCCCCCACCAGCGGTAAGAAATATTTGACATAGCTAGTTTTAACATTTGAGAATGAATTAAATTCTCACTCAATGCAAGTCTATCATTGCCCCCCACCAGCGGTAAGGTTTGTTAGAAACTACATTGTTTTATAAAAATTGGTAGGCCGGATGTTTTTTACATTGGTCCTATCGAGCCTATGAAAGAGCTCAGCCAAAACAAAAGCCCTGAATTTAATACAGGCAAAATAAAAAGTCCTGTTATTTATACAGGCACCATAAAAAGCCCTGTTATTTACACAGGCAACATAAAAAGTCCTGTTATTTATACAGGCACCATAAAAAGCCCTGTTAGTTAGACAGGCGAAATAAAAAGTCCTGTTATTTACACAGGGAACATTAAAAGCCCTGTTAGTCATACAGGCAAAATAAAAAGTCCTGTTATTTACACAGGCAACATTAAAAGCCTTGTTAGTAATTCAGGCAAAATAAAATAATAATTGTAAGACGGGTGCATATTGTGAATTTTTGTTGCGAGAGTATAAAAATAAAGTTCTCCAAAATGTGGAATACTGAACCTAAATACCAATATCTGGATCGAAAAACGTCCATGATCATGAGGAAAATTGAAACCTTCAAAAATAAAATGGAAAATCTATGTTTAGAATTAACGATAAAGAATTATCAACTAAGCTATTTGCAATCATTATACAATGATATTCAGAAGTTGAAAAACAAATTAGATTTCAATGAAGAAATTGAAATCATATATGACCAAATAGGTGATGAATTTTTTCAAGAGCTTTGTTATTTTAATCGACAATTACAACAAGAAGAGTCAAAAAATACTTTTCGAAGTGATTTGGATAAAGAAGAATTTATAATAATTCCAAAATTCTCTTCATCTACCACAACAAAGCTGGTTAAAACAAAACCAATACAAAAAGAAAAAGAGGAATTGATAAATATTCCAAATTTAAAAAATAAATTAAACCTATCTCCTAACCTATCTTCTGAAGTCAGTCCTGTTATTTACACAGGCAACATTAAAAGCCCTGTTAGTAATTCAGGCAAAATAAAATAATAATTGTAAGACGGGTGCATATTCCCGCATATTAACAATATACAAACAAGAATTTTTGTTGCGAGAGTATAAAAATAAGGTTCTCCAAAATGTGGAATACTGAACCTAAATACCAATATCTGGATCGAAAAACGTCCATGATCATGAGGAAAATTGAAACCTTCAAAAATAAAATGGAAAATCTAAGTTTAGAATTAACGATAAAGAATTATCAACTAAGCTATTTGCAATCATTATACAATGATATTCAGAAGTTGAAAAACAAATTAGATTTCAATGAAGAAATTGAAATCATATATGACCAAATAGGTGATGAATTTTTTCAAGAGCTTTGTTATTTTAATCGACAATTACAACAAGAAGAGTCAAAAAATACTTTTCGAAGTGATTTGGATAAAGAAGAATTTATAATAATTCCAAAATCTCTTCTCTCTCTCTCTCTCTCTTCATCTACCACAACAAAGCTGGTTAAAACAAAACCAATACAAAAAGAAAAAGAGGAATTGATAAATATTCCAAATTTAAAAAATAAATTAAACCTATCTCCTAACCTATCTTCTGAAGTCAACGAACTAAGTTTGTTAAAACAAGTGATTCAGAAGAAGAAGAATTTATAATCGTTCCAAATCGCAATCTATTTTCTAAAACTAAGAAGAGACCAACTAAATTAGTTGAAGATAAGAAAGTAGAAGAAGAAGATTTTATAATAATTCCAAAATTCTCTCTATCTTCTGCAAATGAATTAGTTAAAAATATTAAAGTAGAAGAAGAAGAAGAGAAAGAAAGGAACGAAAACAAAATTACAGAATTACAAGAAGAAGCAAATAAAATTGAAAAGGAAGAGACTACTGAACACCCTACTTCTGAGGAAAAATCAACTGATGCGGTTGAAACCTCAGATGTAGACATACATAAAATTAAAAATGAAAAAGCTGAAACTGGAGATCAAGAAGTCGAGAGCAATATTCTCGCCAATGAGCAAATAACCTGGCATTTTTCTCCTCCGGCAGACCCACATTTTGGAGAAATGTGGGAAGCTGGCGTTACCGATCAAACATGCAAACTTTCAACATTATTAAAATGCGGGGACACCAACTACTGTACTACAACATTCGAAGACATCACTTCAATCGACATCAATCCGAAGCTGAACCCGATCGTAACAACTATAAAGGAAATTGCAGAAGACCAACTAACTACTCTTCAAATAAGTAAAATATACGACAAAGAAGAGCAGAGAAAGCTGCGAGAAGGCCTTGAGAAGATCAGCAACAACGTACTAAAATTAATATTATTCAAATATCAGCAACAACGTACTAAAATTAATATTATTCAATATTTATAAAATTCATACAGTCCACTAATCTTAAATAATAATTTCCTTCCCTTGGCAATATGTTCAAATATCATTGAACATGCATTCTTTTATGCCTTAGCAAATCCGAGGAGCTACATATAAAACATAAATTTGTATACATAAATAAACACATAAACATATATACATTAATATGCAACAAGCATACATTATATGTTGCACGCATACATGCAACACACATACATTTATATGAGGCACGCATGCACTCAACTATTAATAAACAAACATATTTATATGTATGCACAAGATAACCTATTAGTTATAAAAATACATTGGGGCAATTGCTTGTGTGCATTTGAAATAACCCCTTATCGTGCAACATATAAAATATACATATAGACATTATGTGTGTATATAATTAGTTCTTAAGATAATTCTAAAATTTGTATATAAGTAAGTAAAAAACCAAAATAAAACTAGAATGAAATAATTTCTCAATAAGGCTAGACTATCACTTATTTTCCCCCACCAGCGGTAACAAATATTTGACACAGCTAGTCTTAACAGCGATCGTTTTTTTTATGATGAAGCTCGAAGTATAATTGTCACACGAGTTTACGCAAAACTTCGTGGATCGACTTTATGGTATATTTGGGAATCGCTGCTGAATCGCAACAAAAGCGGTACGTTTTATAAGTGGATGCTTACTCTTCCTGAAAAGTAGTTCAGCAAGCAAATACCAAATGAAGTGGTCGTTTTGGAATCGCGGTGAGCAAACGGTGGGCAAGCAAGGATTGAACGTCAGTAAGGTTTTGCTATGTGTTTGACAGATAATAATAATATATTTCAGGTAAACCCCGAATATCCGCCGGAAGGAAGCAGTCAGCCAATAGAAGAAGAGTTGTGTTCCATCAGTACAACTATAGGCCAGACATATTGATAGTGGCTCGATACAAGACTTGGAGTATTGTTGAGAGGTTCTTTTGTATCCATTTATAGTCCAACACTATTTTTTAGTTGACACTACCTATTCCAGTCTATGACGAATAATGTAGCTCGTGAAATTTGTAGTTGAACAAAATGTTTCATATGTGTCATAAATCGGATCATTCTAACTGTGCTAAATGCTGAAATTTGTGGCTGATACTAATGTCAAGGCCGATTGGAAAACATAAAATTTGCGTGCATATGGATAAAAGTTATGAAATAATAAATGTGATTGAATACGATCAATAAGAAATCCTTGTTTCAAATATTTAACAATTTTACTGAATTTTTAACAAAACGCCTGCCAAATATAAATGTACATATTTTTGTGTGCTTACCACTAAAGTCAGGTGCAAAGGTATAGCAAGAATTAGTACTTTGGATTAAAACTAATACTTAGCATTCCGATTTTATACACAAATTGGATAGATTTTGGCATAACAAAAATTAACAGTGTCCATTTTTTACTTCATTTGTATATTAGGGTAGATAGCGAATATAAAGTCTGTTGCCTAGTTAAGATTTTTACGTATTTATACTCATATTCACCATACTAACCTGTTGTAACATTTGCGGAATGGGTATACATGCATACGTATAAATTATAATTTGTACGCTAGGGTTGCAAACACTATTTATCCAACAAGTATGTATGTACATCCAGTTGCTCGGTTCTGTGTAGATACGCATTACAGATATACTAAAATGTATTCATCTAGTAGACAGTACCTTTTCCTTTAATATTAATTCTTCTTCAACGTGTTGGATTTATGAATCGAAGCTACACTACCGCTCTTGCTCGACCGCCCAAACGAATGAATGAATGAAATTCAGCTGTCACCGATACAACCCGAAGTGAAAGCTAAGAAAAAACCATAAACTTCTCGCAGATTTTGTGAATAAATGAAATAGCCACCCCTAAAGCTGCTATGTATTTTAGAAAAGAGTGAATGACACAACGGTTGAAATGAAAAAGGTCATACTTCGTATGTTAGACGAAGTGCGGCATTCATGCATATGCACCTATATACATATGGTAAGTCTGCATTTATGTAAGAGTAATTTATTCACGCCGTTAGTTCTTCTTTTTCCAGACTGGATAAGGAAGCGAAGCGTATGGGTCTGGTGGTGAACGAGGACAAGACGAAATATCTCCTGTCATCAAACAAACAGCCAGCGGAACCGCGTCTTGGCTCCCACGTCACTGTTGACAGTCACAACTTTGAAGTCGTAGAAGTTCTTGAAATGTAAGGCATAATCACTCTTGCCAACAGGTGCTACTATTGACTGGGTAGACAATTGAAAAGTAAAGTCCTCTCTAGACGAACAAAAACTAAACTCTACAAGTCCCTCATCATTCCCGTCCTAATTTATGATGCAGAAGCGTCGACGATGTCAACATCCGATGAGACGGCACTAGGAGATTTCGAGAGAAAGGTTTTGCGGCAGATTTTTGGTCCCTTAAACATTGGCAACGGCGAAAACCGCAGAAGATGGAATGATGATGTGTATGTTTTATTCGACGACATAGACACAGTCCAGCGAATAAAAAGACAGCGGCTCCGCTGGCTAGGATATGTTGTTCGAATGGACGAAAGTGCCCCAGCTCTGAAAGTGTTCGATGCAGTACCCGCTGGTGGAAGCCGAGGAAGAGGTAGACCTCCACTCTGATGGAAGGATCAGGTGGAGAAGAACCTGTCTTCACTTGGTATTACCAATTGGCGCTAAACTGCAAAAAGGAGAGATGCGCGGAGAGTGGAGCGCAGTTGCGGACTCGGCTATAACCGCGTAAGCGGTATCTACGCCAGTCAAGAAGAAGAAGAAAAATTTATTCACTCGCATCCGTTAGCAAACACGAACGCTTCGTATATAAAAGACATGTGTATGTACATATAGTATATTTTATAAGAACCATATGTTCAGCAAGCACGTTGCAGCCTGATGAAGTTTTAAATAGCGCATCGTTTGGCTTACAATTTTGTAGGTGGCAATATATAATATAAGGAGGCTATGGCTTGCTGTTGACCTATTCAGATGGATATTCTATAGCTATACAGGATGTACTTTTAAATGTGTAACTACTGAGCTATTTGAGCCAGTCATTTTTATAATAGTATGGCATGTACACAATTTGGTAATGTACGTACGTATATATACAGTGGAACTTCTCTAACTCTAACAATTCAAGAGTTCTAGTTGTGGAGAACTTCGAGTTGTGGAAGTTCAACTGTCTATATATGTATATGTACAAAACTAACTACCAAATTCCATTCCATTTCAAAATGAGAAAAATTCTAATTTTCATACATATAAAATTTCTTGTAGCGGATCATGCCCTTAAAGATGAAGCGATTCAAGCGAAAAAAGTGTACGTAACTTAATGAATATTATAAACTGCAATAAACTCCCTACTTATTGTCCCAGGAAGTTGGAAGTAGCATACGAGAAATTGCATATGAATACCATCAATGTCTTTCGTGTATACAATTCTGAATGAGCGCATTCGCTCTGCCTGCCAAATTCCAAAGGATACTTGTCTAAATATTCAGTATGTACACATAGCTGTTGCTCCCACACGAATTGATGCGCAACTCCCACAGCTTCGCTCCATTGCTTTTCATAGCGCAACAGCAGCTCCCACACAATTCTGTATGTATGGAATTGATGCCTTCGATGCTAAATGTGCTTATGTACTTATATACAATTTCAGTTCATTCATTTATTCACAAATAGGCAGCATACCCAGCAGGGAAGTTTAAGGTCAATGCGTGAACGTACTTCTAAACTGGTTTCTAATTATTCGAATACATATGTATACACACTGGTGACAGAAATAATAAGGACGGACACTTTTAGAATAGTTGTTGGCGTATTTTCGTTTCTTTTTCTAGATGAACTAAATTAAACATTGATTTTATTTGATACTTTATATATTCTCAATTTTAACAAGACAAAAACATTAAAATATTAAATTCAAAGTGGCAAAATAAATAAGGACTAGGAAATGCTGAAAGGTCTGTATGTACCTCTTGGGTGTTCCAACGCTTTTATACTACTCCATAAGAGACCGACATAGTTATTCAGATAGCTGTGTATAATAACAAAAATACATTTTACAGGTAAATACATACATACGTTCGTACAACAAATAACTCTAGTTGCTGCTGATAAGAAGCCACTTATAACCCGGCGCCGACACTGCGCAGCCTCCGAACCCCCAGCTTCCTTCACGTTACAGTGAAGTTACTCAATTATAAATCACATACAATTTTAAGTTAATTTAACGCTTGACCTGCAGAATATTTTAGTTAAAAATTACTAAGCAGTAAATAAACAAAAATAAAACATAGTAGATATACCAGTACTAGTCAAGCACATTACTATTAAGTAAAATAGTCTGTACTATTAGGTACATAAATAAATAATATAATGATTGCTGCCTTTATATAATACCCGTAAGTATGTTAAATTTTTCATTCCAAAATATTGATGAAAAGCGCTTTTTGTTGTGATCGAACGAGTCGAAGCGAAATTTTTTTTATGCGCATAAACACACTGTAAACTTTTTCCATTCCTTGTAATTTGGTTCACGCAGTTTTACCGCCCACTCTGGTGTTCCTATTCCACCCGCAATGTTAGTTATGATTTGGTGTTTAATACACAACTACCACTTACTGTTGCTTCGCATATGGTACTTGTACAATGTGCCACGCATACAAACAAACATCCCGTAATTTATACGAATAATACTTAAGGTGTATCACTTTTCCGTGTTAGAGAAAAAGCGCAAGCAACATGAATGTTACGGTGAGTATGATGGCTGCCGACCTATTCGGGTGGCCCGAGCCCAATGCGCCAATGACTTTGACGTCGCAGCCACAACGGATACTCAGGCAGAAAACGTTAGCACGCTAATAGGCGCTCACGTCTGCACGCATATAGCGCATTAGTAGAACATCGCTGGCACAACAAATGCAGCAGCCAGCTAAATAGTCTAAAGCAGTAATCAACAAGAGTCACCTAACACATTCAACAGTATTCATTGATATCAAGTTAAAATATTACACAATGTCAATTAAGTGAAAAACTAAAACATTTTATGAATGTTAAATGTTGACAAAAAGCAAACAAACACTGAAATCGAAATAAAAGTGATCATTTAAAAAATAATTATAACTATAAAATACAAAATTGGTCTTAAAAACGAAACTATTCCCCTCCAGCTGTAAAAGTGACAAAATAACAAAATTGAATCGGGTGTTTCGGGTAAATAAAAAGATTGAAGACGAAAATACATCAATTCATAATATAATTAATAATAGTTTAGAGCAGTATCAATTATTGAAGCGCATTTAATGCTCCAGCTACTGGAATCAACAGCACTGAAGTGAACTGGCCAAATACTTAGAGTTCCTTATACCAAGAAAACAAAAGTAAGTCAAGCAGTGTTAGTGTTAATCAGTTCATTTATTTGTCATAAAACACAAAACGGCAATAATACATATTGCGACATAATCATTTGACAGCTAGCTAAATATTGAATGAAAAAAATCTCGAATATTTAAGATGATGTTGACAAAACTCCGGTACATCCAGCAATAGTTTATGTAACAAAGAACGCAGCATTCCTAAGGGTATTCATACAAATAGATATGTACTCGTATATATGTATGTATATAATAATAATAATTGCTTGCAGTTTGTTAGTATTTTGAGAGGTCCTATTTATGCTCAGGCGACTATTAGTTTTTGTAAGCAGCAATTTCATAGGAAGCATTTGTTTTCAATAATAGATTGGGTACCCAATGAACCCGGCTACGGCCAACGCACAACCAGTATGATATCAGCCGCATACTATGCGTTGAACTGAGTGCAGACATTAACTACATTGTCAACTTGGTATGTTCTTGCAACATGTTGCACAGTTCTCTGCTGATATGATATGATAGGCAAACTGCAACGCCAAAGAATGTTGAATATTAAAATATTATTCAAACTCTATTCAGATACATATACAGTATACTCTCGAAAAGTTAATTCTCAGAAAGTAAATAATCGCGGAAAAGTTAATCACCTTTAAGATTTCACATGCACCTCGAAAAAGTAAATTTTTTAATTTACTTTTCAGAGAGTGTGATAAAAAATTCGAAACGAAGCAAGCAGCGTTTTTTACGATGTTGCAAAAACACTTACTCTCTAGTTTATCGCGTCTTTTTAGTAAATAAACTCTCCTACTTGATCCACTGGTTTAAAAATGAAAACGATGCAAATCAGATGTCAGACTTTTTGAATTGTCGTACAAAAATGGTCAGAAAATATATTGCAGGAGAAAAAAAACAAAATAATATTCAAGATTTTTTCTCCTCATAGTAAATACATATGTATGTATGTAAATGTAAATATGTTTTTCATGTAAATCCATATGTTTTATTGAAGCAAATAAATGAATGAATTTTTTAAGTTTAAAAATGCATTTAATATTATAAAAACAGATAATTTATGTATATAAAGGGTGATTTTTTAAGAGCTTGATAACTTTTTAAAAAAAAAAAAAACGCATAAAATTTAAAAAAATCTCATCGGTTCTTTATTTGAAACGTTAGATTGGTTCATGACATTTACTTTTTGAAGATAATTTCATTTAAATGTTGACCGCGGCTGCGTCTTAGGTGGTCCATTCGGAAAGTCCAATTTTGGGCAACTTTTTCGAGCATTTCGGCCGGAATAGCCCGAATTTCTTCGGAAATGTTGTCTTCCAAAGCTGGAATAGTTGCTGGCTTATTTCTGTAGACTTTAGACTTGACGTAGCCCCACAAAAAATAGTCTAAAGGCGTTAAATCGCATGATCTTGGTGGCCAACTTACGGGTCCATTTCTTGAGATGAATTGTTCTCCGAAGTTTTCCCTCAAAATGGCCATAGAATCGCGAGCTGTGTGGCATGTAGCGCCATCTTGTTGAAACCACATGTCAACCAAGTTCAGTTCTTCCATTTTTGGCAACAAAAAGTTTGTTAGCATCGAACGATAGCGATCGCCATTCACCGTAACGTTGCGTCCAACAGCATCTTTGAAAAAATACGGTCCAATGATTCCACCAGCGTACAAACCACACCAAACAGTGCATTTTTCGGGATGCATGGGCAGTTCTTGAACGGCTTCTGGTTGCTCTTCACCCCAAATGCGGCAATTTTGCTTATTTACGTAGCCATTCAACCAGAAATGAGCCTCATCGCTGAACAAAATTTGTCGATAAAAAAGCGGATTTTCTGCCAACTTTTCTAGGGCCCATTCACTGAAAATTCGACGTTGTGGCAGATCGTTCGGCTTCAGTTCTTGCACGAGCTGTATTTTATACGGTTTTACACCAAGATCTTTGCGTAAAATCTTCCATGTGGTCGAATAACACAAACCCAATTGCTGCGAACGGCGACGAATCGACATTTCACGGTCTTCAGCCACACTCTCAGAAACAGACGCAATATTCTCTTCTGTACGCACTGTACGCATTCGTGTGGTTGGTTTAATGTCCAATAAAGTAAACTGAGTGCGAAACTTGGTCACAATCGCATTAATTGTTTGCTCACTTGGTCGATTATGTAGACCATAAATCGGACGTAAAGCGCGAAACACATTTCGAACCGAACACTGATTTTGGTAATAAAATTCAATGATTTGCAAGCGTTGCTCGTTAGTAAGTCTATTCATGATGAAATGTCAAAGCATACTGAGCATCTTTCTCTTTGACACCATGTCTGAAATCCCACGTGATCTGTCAAATACTAATGCATGAAAATCCTAACCTCAAAAAAATCACCCGTTATTTGGAAAAGTAAATTATTCGAAAAAGTAAATTACCCAAAATACCAATCGATTTACTTTTCGAGAGTATACTGTATTTTAATGACATGAAGTGAAGGACATAATATAGTTTGGTGCTTCAATTTAAATTCAATGAGTCTGTTGATTCGTTCTCTTTCCCTCTTAAGCCAATATATGATTTTCATTCAAAATTAGTAAGGAAGTGCTATTTTGAAAAGCGCTGCAGTTTTTTAATAGTTTGTTAGTTTGTTGGGAGAAAAAGTACATACAGTAATATACGTACAGTATATAAAATATACAGTACATACCGTATATAAAATATCGCGACGCAAATTGAAACAACGCAAGTATTATTAATTCATTCAAAAATATAAGAAAGTCTTAATATTCAATAAAAATTGAGAATGAGTTATGAGAAGCTAGCAATAATTTAAGTCAACTTCATCGATCCCTTCAAAATGTGACTCTAAAGTAAGGAATTTGCTAAAGTATATAACAAACAGTAAATAGGAACTGTCACTTCTTTTTTTTTTGCGTACACATATATTACGCCAAACACCGCAAATGAAATGTGGTTTCACAGTTTCAAAATCTGTAGAAATATCAACCAATTATTTAATAATTATCAAGCCAGACTTGAATATTGATATATATTTTTGCAAAAATGTTGGTTTTAATGTTGTGCAATAAGCTAGTATTTCGCAGAAAACATTTTGATTGCCAGTTTTCCCGACATAAGTTGGTGGTTTTGATTTTGAAAATTAAAACCCTTGTTGATGGCTTTAAAAATATTTCATTTTCAACTTTGTCAGACATATAATTAATTTAAACTTGAGTTCATGGTCTTCACTTTTATGTAATATTCTTGAATTTGACTTTGTAGATTAGAGAAATATAATGTATTCTAATAACAAGGAAAATTTTGTCTGTACTCTAATCTATTTTAACAACTCGATAAAAATACAACAAGGATACCCTTTTTCAATTTTGCTAATATTGAACAAACTTATATCATTAATTGTTATATTGATAATGTGCAGTTTAGAAGAATAAATATCCTTGGCGAACACTCATAAATTATGTTTTTATTGTACGTTAGCTGGAAAAAGCTGAAATATAAGAAGAGTATATGTAGCTGAAAATGCCCTTAAGATGACCTGTAATTCTGTCACCACTAGATAAGAGTTTTAATACAGCAGATTTATTTAATTCATAAAAGTTGTAGGTTCTGACATACCAAAACTAAATCTTTTTCACTGTTTTTCCTTTTCACTTTCTAAACCATGATCCAAATGAAGAACGCTCACCAAAATTTCAGCGAGATATTAAGGATGCTATTGAATTCAAAAGCAATTTATATAATGAAATCTTACAATTTTATTATTTCGTACCCGCATTGATAGCGTAATTTTTTGTCCAACTTTTATTTTCTGTATACTTCTTCGATCCAATTTATGGGTCATTATTTGTTTGTTTTTAAAATTATTACATTTACATATTTACATGAATAATGAAAAAAAGCCATGAAATTGTGAATATAATATGTATATCACCTTTCTGGCATTCAAAATATGCGTCGACTTCTGAGTATAGAGAGATTTTCTTCTTTTTTTTCTAAACAACTCGTATTTTACCAGCAGTTTTGTAGTTTACACTCAGATCACAAAAATGTAACCATTGTTTGTAAATTTAATTAAGTAATTCAAGAAGTATTTAAGTCGAGGTACATCTACCTATCTCTTCATAAATAGTATCTTAATTTAGGAAAGCAAACATTAATAATAAAAAAACATTTAAATATGAATACATACTAGTCTCTTCATACCAATCACATATGTATATATGCATCCACTTCAGTTGTAATTAAAGTTGGAAATCTAATCTCAATAAGGAGTTACGGTTGAGAAAACCTCAAGATTGTGCAAATGGTCTTAGCTGACAACATGTCCGTAAGGGTTCGCGAGCTAGTGTAAAAAAAAAAGAAAAGATTGTAATGATATTTATTTCTTATTGCTAGGGTTGTTACCTTCGTAAAAGTGGAAGTTGTCATTAAAAATACATACATATGTAGTTACCTCTTGGTATGAATGCTATACTTCCCTACGTCGACAATATGTACATATGTATTTACATAATATACCTTTATTAAATGCATTCAGCCTATTAAAAATATGGTGTCAGACAAATGAAAATCTTAAGCTAATTTATTTAGTTTATTCACCCCTACTCCTACTGTACTCAACCTATCCCTATGATAAGTGTGGGCAACCGATTGGACAGAGTGTGTGCATGCAGCATGTGGATACACCGCCAATGTTTTCATCTCATGGCAAAGGGTATACTGCCTCTGGAATCTGTACATGTATGCGTGACGTCAACAACGTCGATATAATGATGAACTTAAATACTTGACACCCACATACTACCCACATAATTGCGTACGTGATGAAGAAGACAAAACAACCAGATGAAGCTGTGTAAGTGTTATCCGAGAGATAAGCGTGGCAAACGGAAAGCAGATATGATTTCTCCTAACGCATAACATACAGTGTTCTTGCTGTGCGGAGAAACCGTTCAGCTTATAGCGACGTGAACAACAGGTGCTAATTTGATTTTCTTTAGCATACTTCACCCCTACTAATACATACATATGTACGCTGGCATGTACAACATATGTTGTATTTACCTTAGCACTTTTAACTTCAGCACTTATGCACACATAACTACTAATCAATTTTCAGCACAATGGCACTGAATGTATAAAAATTTATGAATCAAAAAAGTATATTTATGAATTATAGAAGAAATAATTAAAATATATATATTTTTTTATTTATATATTTATCAATTGGAGAACCAAGAATACATTTTATAATTGACGAGATTAGTTAAGTTCCTTATTCAGATCTCTGAATAATCTCGGTACACGAGCTCCGTAACAGTATGAGAATTATTGTTGGTTGTTTTGTTGTGTCATAACTCGTTAAAGTTTCTTCTTTTCGTTTCTATAATCATATGATTTTAAGATGGATGACTGATTAAGCTATCGCACCCAATCCCGGTGTTGGGTCTGCCAGCGAGTCTGCAGGCCAGCATGTGGGCAACAGAATTTGCTCCTTGCGGGTTGAAGGATATACCGCCTGTGTGCTCGGTCGACAGAACCTCGTTAGCGGTAACAGGGTCACCAAGTCTTTACGGATAGTGGATGAGGTTGTCATTCGGAAAGAAGAAGTTAATATTCACTTCACTCCCACATTAGATCCCCCTAGTATTCAACACTAGCCCGCGAAATAAAAAAAAGAGTTTTCGGCGTGACAAGCAAAAGTGGATCGATGTCATCACGAAAAAGGCTCAAGCTGCAGCCGCGACGAATCGCAGAAGAGACCCTTACATATACACAAAACAACTGTCTCTATGTCATTCCAAACCAACAACTAGGCCCCAATGAGATAATAATGGCAATATCACCACATGAAAGGAAACCCAGCTTGAGATTTGGTCAAATTTTTGTACGAAAGCATTAGCCTATACTCTTGACAACGCAGACCGTATATGCAAATGCAATGTACGGATAGATAACCCCCTCATTTCCGTAGAATGTCCAAATGTAGCCGAGATCACCATGGCTATAAGATTTATGAAAAACAACAAAGCGCCTGGAATCGGCAACATACCCCCAGAATTGATGAAAGCAGATCCAGTGACGATAAAAGAAGGTATCATCATCATTAATCTTCCAAAAAAGGGTGACCTCAATATGCAATTATTGTTGGGACTAACGCTATTAAGTTGTCTCAATAAATTTATCGCTGATATTAGAATTAGACTATCTACGGAACTAGGCGAAGGGTTTAGAATTGAACAGGCTTTCGTTCCATGTAAACACGCTGCGAATAATCGTAGACTAGTCGGCAGAGTTGCGCTCCCCACTATAAGTAGCTTTCATAGATTTTGGGAAAGCGCTCGACACGCTATGTTAACGTGCGATTTGGGGTTCTCTTGAAAGTAAAGGAGTTCCGGTTACCCTCATTACACTTATAAAGAGCTTGTACTCTGGGGCCAGTTGTTACGCGTGTTACACGATAGCCAACTTGGTAGCAGTGCGACAAGGGTGGGTTTTGTCGCCTTTACTTTTTAATAGAGTTCTAGATGTTGTGATGAGGAACCCAACGCTTAGAGAAAGAGGAATAAAGTGTGGACCGTTTGATCGACTTGAAGACTTAGACTATGATAATGACATGTGCGTTTTAACGCAGATATGCAAGCTAAATTCGACGACATAGCCGAAGCATGCTCAAAAGCAGACCTTAAAATAAATCTAAAAAAAACATAATTATGAGTTAGAGCACCGATAACAAGGATCCGCTGCTTGGAGAATATGGAGAAGATGTTGAATCATTCGTATATCTTGGCTGCACGATAACTGCTTCTGAAGGTTCCTCTGAGGATATAAGGAAAAGCTAAACAAGCATTTGGAATGCGCAAAAAAAATCTGTTTTGCTGTATGGTGTAGTTGGCAGACCTGCTCATACTTGGAGAAGACAGTCGGAAGACCTCAGGCCCACAGGAAAAAGTTGGGGTGAAATAAAGCGTAAGGCATGTGACAGAAATAGTTGGAACTGTTTCACTGTGGTCCTATGCCATGGAACTCATATAATATATATATAATTCGTTAAAGTAAAACATTAAAATAAATTTATTGACGGTGAAAATGGAATACTGTGAGAAATGGCATAAAAAATTAAAAGTGGGACTAGCACTGTTTAAAATACAGTTTGATTAAATATTATATAAAAAGTTCAGATATTACCAAATATTGTAATGATTTCCTCTCTCGATTTTGACTTGATTCACCTTTCGTATTCCCCATATATTGTATTTAGTCCTTTTTTTGTTTCTATCATATCAGCGTTTTCTTTTCTGGTTGTCAAAATTAGTGATATAAATGTATACTATATCTTATATAACTATAAATTTTAAAATCAACCAAATGAAGAGAATTCACTTATTATATGGTAGTTGAAAAAATTTGTTTATAAAACTCTGTGCAACAAACATGTAGTGAGCACTTTTTAACCGTACATTAGTGCTAAAAACTAAAAGAGAAGGTTTAAGTTTGCAAAGGAGCATTTAATTAAGACAGAAAGTTTGTGGCATTTTATTTTTGAACGCAAACATAAATAGTTATTAAATTGCCGTAACAACATTCAGTATCCTGATCATGTTCTAAACGACAAGTCCAAACCACAATTGATAATATATTAATAATTAAATTATATTTATTAATTATTGAAATAACTAAATTTTTTCTTTTGATGTGTATATTTATCAATATTTGATTTGATTTGATTATACGCACTGTCACAAAAATTACAATATATTATTACAATATATTTAAATTTAACATATATGCGTTTATTCCGTTAATGATGCAACAATAACAACGGGCAGTTCGGGATTACTCTTCAGCCGAAGCGTGGACGAACGTTTTTCGCCAAATATCATAAAAAGCTGCATTGAGCGACTGATCAGAGCTTCTGAGGGTGACAAAAATAAATTTATATTGGGATGGTGTCTTTTCATATCAAAAATATTCCGGTAAGTAAGCCAAAATCTTTACGTCAAACTTTAACTATATTTAAAGCAAATACATATTTAAATTTTTTCACATTTCACCAATATTAAAGCTCAAATCAGTATACTTGTCATTTTTATGTTAATATTTGGTGTGACCTCCTCCAGCGTCTATGACACTTTGTAACCTTCGGGGCATCCTCTTTGATGCACTGTATGAGAGTAGTTTTGTTGGTAGGACACCTTTTTGCCATCTAAATATACTTCCTTTGTCATATTGTATTCAATAATTTTGATTTCACCTTCACCTTTGCTACAAAACAACCCCATACCATTACACTCAGCTTTCCAAATTTTTCTGAAGGATAATATTCCTGTTTTGTTGGGCTGTTGGCGGCTTTCTCCAAACTCTTTGAGGACCATCGTGGTAGTATAGCATTATTTTTGTCTCATCACAAAAACTTACATCATCCCAATATTCCATTGGATGTGAAATCTGAGTTAGAGCAAACTACAGTCGTGTTTCAATGTTAATTTGCGATAGTAGTGTTTTTTCCTTGCACTTTTTGATAAATATTTGTGTTTTAACCCCTTGTTGACCAAACCAAGAATAAAGACAATTATCTAATAAGTTTTCACATATTTCCATTCGTAGTCATATATTATTAAGCAATAAAAACAACAAAAAAATGTAAAGGACGTCTTAGTATAAAAAAAGGATATGGTACTTAGAAGTACCGTCGGGCTTGAGAGCTCATATTTTCCATACATTAATGCCATGATACTCGGAAAAACAGTTCTTTTTTTCATTGCAGCACAAAAATATTCCGCAGTGTTGACATTTTGAATGCAGCTTTGACTGAATTTTTTTTAAACTGCACATTCACATCTTCCTCGACTTTCACCAAATGTAGGCCAATGTATCCCCAAATTACCTAATCGGACATCTTTCGGTACTGACTCACTTTTACCACGAAAGTTAAGTTTGTTAGCGTATGTTGGTGCAAGACTCAACCTGCGTTTGTTGGAACCAACATCCTTTTGCGTCATGAAGCCTTGTGCAACTGACCGCCTATATTCTAGTAGAGTAATCTTAGCATGGATTTGACAGTATACAATGTAGGAATTAACAAAAGTTATTTCCAACAGCCCCCAAAACAATCTATGCCACCATATCGCCTGCCTATACCGTAGGCACAACGCAGCTGATCTGCATGGTCCACTCCACCCATAAAAGAGTTATAATCTTTAATCACAGTTGGGCATTGGATTTGTATTGCTTGGCGTTAACGATCTCTTCTCTGGACACTCGTTTTTTCAGTGCCATGGAAATTGGATGCCAGTAGTATCGGCTTTTTGTCGATCCATTTGAAGAAAGCTACACCGTTCATAGTTGTGAATCGAATTCTCCTCTTTTCATTTTCTTGTCCTATTTCATGTTTGAAGGAAGTCCTTTCCGATTTCCTCTAATTGTTCCGCATGCAAATACTTTCCGCAATTGGAGAAATTCGAGTAGCCTAACTGACGTAAAATAATTATCAAAGAACACGTACTTGTTCTTGCCCCATTCCTCTTCTATGAGAGATAAAACTACTCTCTCCCCGAGACCATATCCTTCGTATTTTTCTTCGACAGCTTCATCCTTTCCTTGGTATACAGAGATCTTTTTGATATAACCCCGTTGATCCGCCAAGCACCATAATTTATAACCACGCTTAATTGGTTTCATAGGGCAATATTGTTTTATGGCACTTCTACCCTTGAAAAGAATCATGGATTCGTCAACTGATAGCTCCTTCGTTCCATGGTGTACCTGCTGAAAACGTTGATTTAGAGCTTCAATCATAGGGCGAATTTTGAATAGCCGATCCTTATTGTTTTCCGGAATTTTAGAATTATCATTTACATGCAAAAAACGTAAAATCAAATCAAATCTGTTTCGGCACATGGCTTTTGATACTTCGGGGACTGCCAGATCTTCACTGATACTCCAATAATGACGATAACTTAAGATACGAAAAAATGTGTTGGCGTTTCCATATCCTCAAAAAAACCAGTTACTGGTCCCTCTACTGAGTCAAATTGTGAAACCACGGTGGGTTTCTCAACATTTTTCCATTTTCGCAACGGTTCTTCAAAAACTGTGCCTCGGAAATTTTCCGGCAAAATATTTGTCTCTTCAATTTCTTCTTCCTGAATTTGATTTAGAACTTCAATCAAAAACTGATCTTCATCGTTCGGTGAAGTCATCACCTCTTCATCTTCATCTTCATCGTCACTCTCAATATCCGTATCTTGTGCATTATCAATTGTAATTTCTTCTAAAATTGAAGCAATTTGATTTTATGTAAAAAATCTGCCGTGAACTCCAGCCATTATATTTTATTATCTGTATAAACCTGTATATAAGGAAATCAGTGTTATGTGTAAAAAACAAGGGCCAACAGAGCCCGACGGTATTTACAAGTCTCCTTCAGAATATCAAATATCACTGGTAAACAAAAAAGTTAGACTCCTTTGCGTCTTCAATAATAAATGCCAAATTAACAAAACTTTAAGTTTCTCTTTATTTCCTGTAGAAATTTTAAGAATTTTGCAATATATAAGTAATATAATACAACACTTTTTTTTTACGACCGCACTATGGAAAACACTAACTTGAAATGAGCATAGAGAGGAGAAAAATTCACGAATATTACAAAAAGTACTGTTATATGTGTGCTTTATTTTGTACTTTAAAGTACCGTTGGTCTGCTTGCAGCAAGAAGTTCAGCGATTCTGTTTAAAACAGAAAAATTCGAAGTGGTACTGGAGAGTACCGTCAGACAACAAGGGGTTAAAAGAACTCCTCGCACTGTTTCATGGCCTACTTGATCATTATTACATATGTTCCTTAAACTCTGTGTCTATCAGTCAAAGTCTGCACTGTGGTTTATTATCAATTTTTATACTCTCCCAACAAAATTGCTAAGAGAGTAAAATAGTTTTGTTCACATAACGGTTGTTTGTAAATCCTAAAACTAAGGAGTTAGATAAACGGTTATATACATATACTAAAGTAATCAGGGTGACGTGTAGAGTTGAAATCTGTCAGACTGTCTATCTGTCAGTCTGTAATTTGAGTAAAAATTTAGATATTTTATTGAAACTTGGTACAAGTGTTTCTTAGCACCATAAGAAGGTCGCTTTCGTAGATGTGAGCTATTGCATTGTATGCGAAATCGGACCACATAAGGCGTCAGAACTAAGCCATAAATAAAAATATGAAAATAAAATTTAGTACACAGGATCGCACTAGGAAGGGGCATATTTGGATGCAATGGGCGTGGCCCGCCCTCAATTAAATTGTTGGTACATATCTCTTAAACTAATACTTCTCATACAAAGGTTATTTTGGATATGATTTAATGCTTTAAGTAAGAAAAATCATCGGAAACATTAAATTTGATGTTAAAGATGGTACAGAAAGGCTACACTTAAATTAGTATACAACCAATATCACTCGACCAATTTCGAAATTCGGTTTGTACCATTTCCTTGGCATCCCAATGCTATAGTTTGAAAATAGGATAAATCGGTTCACCACCATGCCTACTTCCCATATACTACAATTTTGAAATGTATGTGATCCGTTCACTTATATATATATTTGGCGTAGGAACCGCTTTAAGCGATTATAGCCGAATCCACCAGAGCGCGCCACTCATTCCTCCTTTTTGCTTTTTGGCGCCAACTGGAAACACCAAGTGAAGCCAGGTCACTTTGCACTTGGTCTTTCCACCGGAGTGGAGGTCGTCCTCTTCCGCGGCTTCCTCCAGCGGGTACTGCATCGAATACTTTCAGAGCTGGAGTGTTTTCTTCCATCCGTACAACATGACCTAGCCAGCGTAGCCGCTGTCTTTTTATTCGCTGAACTATGTCAATGTCGTCGTATAAATCGTACAGCTCATCGTTCCATCGTCTGCGGTATTCGCCGTTGCCAATGTTTAGAGGACCATAAATCTTGCGCAAAACCTTTCTCTCGAAAACCCCAAGAGTCGTCTCATCGGATGTTGTCATCGTCCACGCTTCAGCGCCATACATCAGGACGGGAATAATGAGCGACTTATAGATTCGTTCACTTAGCAATCTATAAATTAAGCGCCAGTGAAGATATCGAAAAAATATAATATAAATTCAAAGAAGATATGCTCCTTAAGGCCAATATTTCCCTATCCCAATACTCCATATTCGGATTTTTAAACTTCCGATGCACTTTATGTTGTATATATCGGTTAATATGTTAGATATCTTAGTAAAATTTAGTGAACGTAAAATCTTGAATATAATATAGCTTGCAATAAAAAATAGTTGAAAGCGGTCCTGGTATTACTCCAGTCCCCATATACTATATATATTGATGTTTGTCAATCCAGTGGACTTTATGCCAAATATGTGGGTCAAATTGTGTGTTCTCTTAATAAAATAAAATAAAACAAGTAAGGAAGGGCTAAGTTCGGGTGTAACCGAACATTTTATACTTTCGCAATTTATTGATGTGATTTTATTGAGATAACACACAATTTGACCCATATTTTCGGCATAAAGTCCAATGGAATAACGAAAATCATCATATATGGTATATGAGGGCTGATGGCACTTTTTCCAGAAGTGAAGCCACAGATGATATACAATAAAGTAAACAAAAGTTAAGTTGTATTCCACTATCTTCATCGGTTCCTTATGTTTACATTATAATGTGAAGGAATCATAAGGAATTCAGAATTGAGTTATATGGGAAGTAGTCATGGTTGTAAACCGTTTTCTCCAATTTTTTATCCGTGTTATCAAGGTGTCAAGAAAATATTACATACCGTATTTCATTGAAATCGGTCGAGTAATTCCTGAGATATGGTTTTTGATCCATAAGTGGGCGACGCCACACCCATTTACCATTATGTAAAAAAATCTGAGTACAGCTACTTTCTGCTATTTCTTCTGTAAAATCTTCTGACTTTTTCGTTAGTGAGTTAACACACTTTTAGTCATATTCTACCTAAAACCTTTGTATGGGAGGTGGGCGTGGTTATTATTTGATTTCAACTATTTTCATGGCATGTGATGTTGTACATAAGAGAAACGACTGCAGAATGTTTGGTTTTTATAGCTTTACTGGTTTGCGAGATATATATAAATAAACGATTTGGGGGCGGGGCCACGTCCGCTTTTTCAAAGAAATTACTTCCAAATACGCCCCTTCCTAGTGCGATCTTTTATACTAAATTTTACTTTTATAACTTTATTTATGGCTTAGTTATGCCACTTAAACTTTGGTTTTTTTCAATACCAACCTCCTCAGAGTGCCAAGGAATATATGTACCAAGTTTTGTTCAGATATTGTAATTTTTACTAAAGCTGTCCGTTGCACGGACAGACGGACGGACAGACAGACATCCGGATTTCAACTCGTCTCGTCATCGTGTCGTCATCGTCTCGTTTAGTTTCATGACTGACAAACTACCGTTATGTGAATAAAACTATTATACGCTCTTAGCAACTTTTGTTGCGAGAGTATACAAATTTCGCCTCAACAAAGAAATCTTTCAAACAAGTAAGGAATGCCTATGTTCGGGTGCAACCGAACATTTTATACTCTCGCAATTTATTGATATGTTTTTATTAATATAACACACAATCTTAATATATAAAAATCCAGTGTCCGTGTGTATGTTCCGAATGAACTCAAAAACGAGTCAACTGATATTCATGTAAATTGGAATACACATGTAATTTTATCCAACTTAGATGATAGGATAGTTCTTATTGAAATTAATCGTCTCCACAATTAATAATTAACATTTAGTTTTACTTCTAATTTACAGTTACATATGTAAATGTAAATATAATATAAAAATGAATTGCTGTTCGTTAGTCTCGCAAATAGTCGAGAACGGCGAAACCGATCTGGCTAATTTTAGTCTTAAAATTTTCGTGGAAGGCCAGGAAAAGATTAGAGAGTATGTAAATATGAAAAAATTGCGAGGAAGATAATAATAAGAGAATTTTATTCGAGTTGACAAGAAAAATATAAAAAGAGAAAACAATAAAATAAAATTTTGAAGGTTGTCATTGTTGCTTTGTTAAAATATTTTGTTTTTTTTTTTTAACAAATAAGGAAAGGCTAAGTTCGGGTCCAACCGAATATTTTATACTCTTGCAATTTATTGATGTAATTTTATTAAGATAACATTCAATTTGACCCATATATTCGGCAGACAATATCAAATTGACGTAGTCAATTATCCCAAACTATTTAAAATTGCCTGTACTATCACCACTTACTTTGCAATTAAAAGTAGTGTGAGTTGTCTTCATACTGCATAAAATCGACCTCGAGTAACAATATCATCGCCGAAGCCAAGATTGGACCAACTTAATTTAATGTATACCTTAGCCACAACAACGTGTGGTCGGATCTGCTAGTTTACCCATATATTCGGAGTAAAGTCCAATAGAAAAACGAAAATTATAATTTATAGTATATAGGCTGAGGTAATTCCTGAACCGATTTCACCCATTTTGGTTCACCAACATACATTATATCTGAGAGTACATGATCACTTAATTTGGCTAAGATATTTCACATATTAACCGATTTATAAGCTATTAAGCCCATAGTATTTTTGAAAATCCTATAATTAGCTAAGTATATCAGAGCTAGGGGAAGTTATGACCTGATTTTAACCATTTCTGATACAGATACACATTATTACAAGAAAACTATTGATCTGAATTAAATTGAGAGATTTACCGATATTTTCATTGAAAAATTATCATTGGACACTGAGTTCTTCGTATTCGATATCCGGGGCATTGAAAAGTTATAGTCCGATTTCGACAATTTTTTCACAAGTGATGCCACGGATCATATACAGTATTTGTGTAAAGTTTTATTTCGCTATCTTCATTGGTTCCTTATGAAGGAATCAGATGGACTTCAAAATTGAGTTGTATGGGAAGTTGGCGTGCTTGTGAACCGATTTCATCCATTTTCCATTCGTGGCATCAGGGTGTCAAGGAAATATTATATACCGAATTTCATTGAAATCTGTCGAGTAGTTCCTGAGTTATGGTTTTGACCCATAAATGTTCGATACCACGCCCATTTTCCGTTTTGTAAAAAGATCTGAGTGCAGCTTCTTTCTGCTATTTCTTCAGTAAAATTTAGTGTTTCTGACGTATTTCGTTAGTGAGTTAACCCACTTTTAGTCATTGTCAACCTAACCTTTGTATGGGAGGTGACCGTGGTTATTATCCGATTTCATTCATGGTGTGTGGTGGGGTACGTAAGAGAACCGACTGCAGAAAGTTTGGTTTATATAACTTCATTGGTTTGTGAGATATATACAAATAACCGATTTGGGGGCGGGGCTACGCCCACTTCCCTAAAAAATTACATCAAAATCCTGGTGCGATCCTTTGTTCTAAATTTTATAACTTTATTTATGGCTTAGTTATGACACTACGGTTTTCGCCATTTTGTGGGCATGGCAGTGGTACGATTTTGCCCATTTCCGCAACCAAAGCAACCCTCTCACGATCCTAATGAACATGTGTGCCAAGTTTCGTCAAGATATCACAATAGTTAGGTACTCAAGTTATCCGTTGCACGGACGGACGGACAGACAGACATTCGGATTTTGACTCGCCTCGTCGCCCATATCTAACTATGACATACAACAAACAGTTATGTGAACAAAAATATAGTACTCTCTAAGCAACTTTTCATGCTTAACCCTTTCATATCAGAATTAAAATGGGCGGAGCTAACATTTTTTTTAGGACAGATATATATTAGCCTTAACTCAAATATGAAGTGATAAAAATTTCAAAGTCCTATGTATCCTGGTTCATTAGTTACAGGATGTTGCTTACAGGCACAAATTAGATTATTATAAAAAAACTAAACACTTTTCTCGTGAAAATTTTTTTTTAAATAACTCTCTTATCTTTACTTATTTATATAGTTCATTTTGTTTTAAAATAAAACAATTTTTTTTATGTTTTTGAGCACTTTTTGTATAAACACTTCAGTATAACTTTTTCGCGAAACCGATTTTGACAATTCCACTCTGCGGAGAAGGCCAACAGAATGAATACGTGCACAGCTCATTACAAAAAATGTAACTGTAAGCTTGCACAACACATAAGTCTACATAATTGAAAAAACCGCTGGTCAAAAATATTTAAATAACGAGAGTTAGAAGCCGGTAAGTACAATGTTGCCTATAGGCAACATTTGGCATGAAAGGGTTAATTTCCTTGCACCATTTACTTTGGTGGTATATATGTACTTAAATATGCGATATACAATAGGAGCCAAAGAATATAGCGAAATAAATCACATGTAGAAAAAATGTCGAAATCAGATTATAACCCGGAAGACAGGGAAATCTAACGTGAAGAATTCAGTTCTCTAGTCGGTAAATCTCTCAGACGTTTTAATGTAATTAAGGGGGAATCTTATAAAGACTTTTAAGTACTGCGTCTCATCTTTTCATTTGTCCATTATTCTTCAACCAACAGTCCAACTATTCTTACCAAACTAACTTCATTCGCTTAGGAATAGATCAAAGTTTTCAACAAGATAGCATTTTGTTGCTCTGCAGCAACCACAAAAAGCTTTTTCGGGGAAATTTGTAAAAATCGTTCGATATGTAAATAATTTTGACTACCTCTGAACATATATATATGTATGAATATTGTATGAAGACTACAAATTGTTTGTATGGGCGCGCAGAAAAGGGTTGTTTTTAGACGTTTCAGGCAATTATTTAATTTTCACTCCGTAAGAACCATCCTTGTACTTCAAGGAGTATACCAAAACAGAATAAGCGAAATCGGTTCAGCTGTTCTCAAAATTTGCGTTTAGCAACACATTCAGCGTTTCATTTTTATACTCTCGCAATATGTTGCACAGAGTATTATAGTTTTGTTCACAAAACTGTGTTTGTATCACCCAGAAATAAAATAGTTAGATATGGGGTAATATATATATAAAAGATCAGAATGACGAGTGAAGTTGTCTGTCCGTCTGTCCTTGGCCTCCTGAGGAGGTTGCTTTCGAAGATGGGCAAAATCGGTCCACTGCCAATAGGTTTTTTGTATATATATATTGCAAACCAATTAAGCTATATAAACCAAACTTTCTTTATGGGTCAAAAATCATATCTCAGGAGCTACTCGACCGATTTCATTGAAATTCGGTATATAGTATTTTCTTGTCAACCTGACAACACGGATGAAATGGGCGAAATCGGTTCACAAGCACGCCAACTTCCCATATAACTCAATTTTGAATTCCATCTGATTCGTTCACTTTATAATATATACATAAGGAACCGATGAAGATAGCGGAATAAAACTTTATACAAATATAAATATGTATATCATCTGTGGCTTCACTTTGGGAAACATTTTCGAAATCGGACTATAACTTTTCAAGGCCCCGGATATCTACATGAAGAATTCTGTGCCTAAGGGTAATCTTTCACCGAAAATATCGGCAAATCTTTCCGACATTTTAATTTAATTCAGAGGAAATTTTTTTCTCCTAATTGTGTGTCTCTGTTCAGCCCTCATACATATACCGTATATGATGATTTTCGTTTTTCTATTGGACTTTATATGCGAGAGTATAAAGTGTTCGGTCGCACCCGAACTTAGCCTTTCCTTACTTGTTATATTATAGATAATAACAGTGAACTTAATGTTGTGAGTGAAAAAAAGCCGTCATTTCATCTGGCCTGCTTACATTTCTAAATACATATACTGATTCTAAATAAGACATTAGAATAAGATATTTATAAAAAAAAATTAGTAAAAATGGAAACAAGGAAAAATAATAATAAATAATATTTATAATATAGTGTCTTTTATGAGTTCATATGAAGGTTTTAAAAGTTATGATTTTTTATTAGATGACATTAGATGATTTTATTAAATGGATCTGAGCTTGGAAGCAAGGTATTTATCAGATCCGTCTTTGCACCAATCCAATTTGATGCCCTTTTTCTGGACTCTGCAGATTCTTCAGACAATTCACCAATGGACGTCATTGTGTAATTTAAAACATCTGTTGTTATCAAGAGCAGTAATTTCAGCTGCCAAACACACACAAATACACTGAAAAAAGAAATCTAAGGGGAAAAACAACAAATAACTTGAGCAAAAAATAAGATATCATGATAATACTTGGTACACATATTATCTGACACCATATTTGGTACAGAGGATCATATTAGAGATGGGCATATGTGGATGAAATTTTTTTGGGTAAGTACGGTGTCAACATCCGATGAGACGGCACTAGGAGTTTTCGAGAGAATGGTTTTGTGGAAGATTTATGGTCCTTTAAACATTGGCAACGGTGAATACAGCATGCGATGGAATGATGAGCTGTATGTGTTATTCGACGGCATAGGCATAGTCCAGCGAATAAAAAGACAGCGGCTACGCTAGCTAGGTCATGTTGTTCGAATGGACGAAAGTGCCCCATCTCTGAAAGTTTTCGATGCAGTACCCGCTGGTGGAAGCGGGAAGAGGAAGGCCTCCACTCCAATGGAAGGACCAGGTGGAGAAGGACCTGTCTTCACTTGGTATTACCAATTGATGCCAAATTGCCAAAAGGAGAGATGCGTGGCGCGCTGTTGTGGACTAGCCATAACCGCGTAAGCGTTGTCTACGCCAGTCAAGAAGAAAAAAATATGTGGATGAAATTTTTTTGGGTAAGTATGCGTGACGCTGGATCTTAATAGATTTTTTGTATATACATATCTGGTTAACTACTAAAACTATATTATATCAACCAAACTTTTTGGAGTTTTGTTTAGGTATTTCGTAATCTAGCATGAGAATTTATGAAATCGGATTATAACCGAAGTGATTTAATTTAGTAAAGAAAAACACCCGAAACTAAATTTTATGGTGAAGATGCTACGGACACACACTAAGACTACTAGATCAATTTCAGCAAAATTTGGTTCATACATCGTTATCATATATAGTATATAAGGGCTGATGTAATTCCAGAACCGATTTCACATTTTTCCCCACCAACTTTTCATATCCAAGATCCAAATTCATATCCAAAGATATCTCACATATTATTCGATATATGCAGAATAAAACCCACCGTATTTTTGAAAAACCTATAATTAGGTATTAGAAGGAAGTTATGACCCGGTTTCAATAATTTTTAATTTATTAGTAGAAAATAATTTCATCTGAATTAAATTAAAATATCTGAGAGATTTACCGATATTTTCGGTGAAAAATTACCCTTAGACACTGAGTTCTTGATATTCGATATCCGGGGCCTTGGAAAGTTATACTACGATTTCGACAATTGTTCCACAAGTGAAGCCACAAATGACATGCAGTATTTGTGTAAAGTTTTATTCCGCTATCTTCATCGGTTCCCTATTTATACATTATAATGTGAAGGAATCAGATGGAATTCAAAATTGAGTTATATGGAAAGTAGTGGTGGTTGGAAACCGATTTCGCCCATTTTCCATCCGTGTCATCAGGGTGTGAAGAAAGTGTTATTTACAGAATTTCATTGAAATCGGTCGAATAGTTTCGGAGATATGGTTTTTTACCCTTAAGTCGGCGACGCCACATATTCCATTTTGTAAAAAAAATCCGAGTGCAGCTCTTCTTTGCCATTTCTTCCGTAAAATTTAGCCTTTTTGATGTTTTCCGCTATAGAGTTAACGCACATTTAATAGTTTTCAACCTTTGTATGGGAGGTGGACGTGGTTATTATCCGTTTAAATCAATATGTATGGTGTCAGAAAGAAAACGACTGTAGGAGGTTTGGTTTATATTGCTTTATTGGTTTGCGAGGTATTCACCAACAAATTATTTAGGGGCGAGACCATGCCCACTTAAAAAAAACATATGCCCCTTCCTTGTGCGGTTCCTTATGCCAAATTTTACTATTTATTTATGGATTAGTTATAACACTTTATAAGTTTTCGGTTATCGCCATTTTGTGGGCGTGTCAGGGGTCCGATTTGGTCCATTTTCAATACCAACCTCCTCAGGGTACCAAGGAATATATGTACAATGCTTCGTCAAGATATCTTAATTTTTACTCAAGTTATCCGTTGCACGGACAAAGGGACGGACGGACAGACAGACAACCGGATTTCAAATGATCGTCATCCTGATCATTTTGATGTACATAAACCTATATCTAGCTCGTTCAGTTTTATGATTTACAAACAACCGTTATGTGACCAAAACTATAGTACTCTCTGAGCAACTTTTGTTGCGAGAGTATAAAAAGATATAATTTTCCTTCAATAATTTCGGTGGTTTAAAACATTTAAATGGATATATAATACATATATGAATCTTCACGTGGCTGGCTTTATGAAGAAAATGTAAATACATATTTACGATTTTTAAAATTCAATTTATAATAAACTAGTGGAATCCCAAAATTAATTTGATCAAAATCAAAGGTCCTAGAATATTTAATTATTTCATGTACAGAAGTCATAAAATAACAAGTAATGAAGGGCTATGATCGGGTAAAACCGGACGTTAAACACATTCGCAATTTATTTATTTAATGTTATTGAGGTAGCATACAATTGAACCCATATATTCGGCAGTCTGTGACGTGGGAGCCGAGATGCAAAGACGTTGACTGTTTGTGTGATGACAGGCTTATCAAGCCTGAAAAGCAGAATTAACAACGCGGTCGTTAAGGCCAATAAGTTTCCCAGGCTACCAAATTTAGCTCTTTTTCAGGCATCTTTTAAATCCATGAAAAGGTTGTGTGTATCGATTTTTTTTCTCTCGGGTATTTTCCAAGACATGGCGAATGTCTGGCCCATGGTAGATCTGCCAGGTCGAAAGCGATATTGATAAGGACAAATCAATTCGTTCTTTTGTCTCTCACATAGTACAGAGCAGAGAGCTGCAACGAGTATGATTAAATCAGAACAAACAGTGGTGCCAAAAACACAATCAAATTAATTCAGTTCAGCATAGACAACATTGTTAATCAATTCAAGTAGCCGCCAGCGTCAACTGATCTGATGCAACACGAACAATCTGTTCTTCGGCAATCACGATGTAAACGGTATGGCTGGCCTCGGTTGCAATCGTATCATGTCCGTTCATAGCGTTGCGACGATTGTTTGAATTGAAATGAAACCTTGGGTAAACTATAAGTAAATCTACGAGTAAATCTATGGGTAAATCTATAAGTACAGCAAACAACAACAATTTTCTGCTGAACTGATTTGAATCATGTGTGGCAAAAAATGTATCAGCTTTGAAAATGTGCGCATTACACGCTTTACTTGCCATCAGAACACAAAGAACTTGTAAATAGAAGTGCTTGAGTAAATCAGTGTTTAGGGGTTGATATACAAACCGAACGCTGTCGATCATTTCAATCATTGAAGCATTAGTTTGTATCACTTCGGGTATTTGCTGCTGATGCGAACATTCATAAACAAATCAGGCATAACCCTGCAAGACAGGTACGGGCGAATTCTTCGGTGAAATGCCAGGGAGCGGTACCCGAAGTTTCAATGAAAGTTTCTATGCCATTCTTAAGGGCGAATTGACAAAAGTACACGAAACTCTTATGTACGTGTGATCGTTCACCCCTTTCTTGCACATTACATTCATCATTTACAATGTATATATACCTCTTGCACAATTTGGGGAATGGTATTGGTACAATCACGGATGAAAGACCCAAAACTGCGAACCAAAACAACATGTGCACTTCCAGTACTGTTCTTGGTACTATCACAGATGAAAGACCCAAAACTGCGAACGAAAACTCCACGTGCACTTTCAGTACTGCGACCCACAAAAACCTTGAAACAATACCCGCTATTTTCGGTTAGTTCTACTAAAACCCGAAATGAGAATTTAATAACAATAACAAAATAATTAATTATATTACATATTTATTAAAAATATCATGCCATTTAGATGTTATTATTATATTTACTTTACACATGTATTATCGTACTACACTATATACATATATATAACATATTGAATAGTTGAACAATTTTTGCTATCGGACAAGGCTGAAGGAAGAGTGGCAAATATCAAATACCCCGTGCGGCTTGGAAGTGTAAGCTGCGCACATTAGGTGAGGACTCTTTTGGTTTCTTTAGGAGTTTTTATAAGATCTGTTCTTTCATTAATTTCACTAGTACTAGATTCATCTGGGAGGAGGGTTTCTATGAAATATAAAGTAAAATTTGATTTTTTACAAAGTTTGTAATAATTGCCTTGTTTCAGGAATTCTAAATATAGCACGGGCAACGTTCTAGTCTTAACATCCATGCTCCTACTACAGCAGGAGTTCCCATTGAACTAATTTCGGTGAAATCATTTCCTTGTAAAGCGATACAAGAAGGTTATGATTCCTCAATACAAGGTGAAAATGAATCAAAAAAGTCCTCCTAATTAAACATACAAAAAGTTTTTAAATTTATATGAGAATAAACATTCACTTAAATTTAACCTTTAATTTCTGTGTTTTAGCTGCTAATGGCACGGCCAAGTGCCGGTAATGCCAAAAATACTGAAACTGCTTTGCCCTCTAGCTCATTGGCAAAACCCAGTTGACACACGTCGTGATAATAAACGGTTTCAAAGGCACCTAAACCATGTCGTTCCAGTTCTCGTGCTTGTGTTGACCAAATTGCACGTAAAAAAGTGACATTAAACTTAATATCTGTTGTGTAAATGATTTGTGTTCCATGTAGCAGCGTTTGCATCCATATTCCATCGCTTCGAAAGTTCTACGCTGCTACAATAAGTGACACCAATAAGCTTGCGTACCTTTAACGCGCCATATGAGGTTTGAAATATCAGTGTGGAAAATTAATTAGAATTTAAGGCAAGATAATATTATTATAATTTATTCAACAATTATTTACGTATTCAATGGTTTCCCTTGATGTTAACCATTGTTGGCGTAGCTTCTATTGCGTGCTTCGAATTGACAGTGCAATGAAGTCTTACTGTATCACCCTCTTCAATTCCATATTTTGGTTTTAGAAAACTTTTATTTTACGTTTTACTTATTTAAAAATGCGTGCTTCAATAATTTAAACTTTAATTAGGCTTCAGATCACTGAATTAAATAAAACACGCAAAATAATACTTCACAAGCAGCCATTATATAGCTCAAAACAAAATTTGTTCAAACACGAGAACTTTGGTAGTTTCTTTCTATCATTCAGGGTGCTGTATGAGAGAAGAGTTGAGTTAAATGTTTATGCCCATTTTACCCTTTGTTGCGTATGTGTGTATGTAGTGGTGTTATTAAAATGTCTTTGAATGTGTTGGAGTTTCAGTACCCATGACTTGCTGGGAAGCTTATCGCTAGAGATTTAAATTTGTTCTCTATCGCGATTTGAAACGGTACGCTTCGTGTACATGAACCGAAGTGACAGAATTAGACAGAGTAACGTATCAGTACTTAGTATACACAAACATTTATTACTCGTTGCAGTTCTCTGGCTCAGTATATACAGTAGAAAACCTTTTGTTTACATTATTTACATTAATTTTCATCTTTTAACACACCACCGAGGCGTACTTGGGTTGTGTGCTACGCTTTTTTTGCTACAATTGCGGTAATTCGGGTGTTGTGCTAGCATTTAATCTTCACAAAAATTTTAAAGTCCGATGAACAGTACTTAAATAATTATTAAATAAAATAAATGTTTTCATTATTATTGGTATTATTTTAAATTTATGGTGGTATTAAATGTTATTTATTGGTAAGTTAGTTATATTTTAGATACAAGTGTATAACGCGATTCAATAAATTTTTAAATTTTGTATTAAAATAAATGCATCCCTGGGTTAGTGACATTGCATTTTGCGGTTTCAAATTTTAAAAATTTTAATATTACTATGAAACAATTTTAATAATTTTCACTAAATAACCTTTGGCAATGTCTTCCATAGATAGTAAGCAATCTATTAGACATTGTATGTAAATTGATATAATTGAAAACGATTTCCTTCAGAGAAATTCATTTTCATATTTATATGGTTATACTAGCAGACCCGGCCACACGTTGTTGTAACTAAGGTATACATTAAATTAAGTTGGTCCAATCTTGGCTTCGGCGCCGATATTGATTACTCGAGGTCGATTTATGTTACGCAGCATGATGACAACTCACACTACTTTTAATTGCAAAGAGAGTGGTGATAGTACAGGCAATTTTAAATAGTTTGGGATAATTGACTACATCATCCTGGTTTGTAGCTGTGTCAACTCTCCTGGGCCGAAATTCTAAATTGTCACATTAAGATCATCGATATCTTTGTTCTTTTTTACCACCAATATAAGTCATTCAATCAGTCATTTTTGGTTATCATATTGAGGTTTCATGTCAGGAAAACTTCTCTTTCAAGTCAATGAAGTGACAGAAATCTGTTGGAAATGCTATTAATCCATCGAGGTGTCAACTGTGACCCTACCATTTCCAACTGCTTCTACAATCGTAATTTGATATTGTTGCAAAAACACTCATATGTTAGTGGTTAATTGGCGATACTTTATGTGTCGCCACAAATTAAATGACTTTAGGCATGCGATTAGCCCGTCAGTAACAGTTGATCCAGGAATAATTGGAAGAGTCTGGCATAAATCACCTGTGAACAGAATCCTGGCTCCACCAAAAACGTTTATCGACAATCAAGATCTTTTAAAGTCCTGTGCAGTACCTCCAGCGACTTCTTGAATATTTGGAAAATCTTCGTTATAGCGCTATTTTTGACGATTGGTGTTTCGTTCATTTGCAATTTAGGAGTAATTTCAAGGCCGAATGTGCCGTTTGTTTGCCTACTAACAGGTGCCTATTCCCGTTAACCTTGGAACCTTGGTGAAAATGAGTGAAATTGGTTCTGGAATTACATCAGCTCTCATATACTATATATGATGATTTTCTATTGGACTTTAAGCCGAATATATATGTCAAATTGTGTGTTATCTTAATAAAATTACATCAATAAATTGCGAGAGTGTAAAATGTTCGGTTGGACGTGCACTTAGCCTTTCCTTATTTGTTACAAATCATTTTGGGCTATCGACACAACCTTATACAATTGAACAATAACAAAAATATTTTAACAAAGCAACAATGATAACCTTCAAAATATTATTTTTTTGTTTTCTCTTTTTATATTTTTCTTGTCAGCTCGAATAAAATTCTCTTATTGATATCTTCCTCGCAATTTTTCCATATTTACTCACTTTCTAATATTTTTCTGGCCTTCCACGAATATTTCAAGACTAAAATTAGCCAGATCGGTTTGAACTTCAACAACCAATAACTTCCAGATTTTAAAAAATTTTTAATTTTCTTCGCGGAAAGTTAAAAAATATGCACGCTAAGATTCACGAAAATCGGTCGAACGGTTTCAGAGGAGTTCAATAACGTACACCGTGACACGAGAATTTTATATGTTAGATATATGTATGTATAATGAATATTTTAAAATTCACAATTGTTTGCTGTCTTTAACACTATTCGAGAAAGGGTAGATCTCTGAATACGCCTATACTTTTACAAAATAAAAAGTGTAGGATTCGTCAAACTTGAGCTTTTTACAAATTTCATAAAAAAAACTTGTTTTTTCTTGTTACCTTGGACCCGATGGTTTGAACAACCTATTCAATAAGATCATGACATATTTTGTTTTAAAGATGTTTAATAAGGAGGCGACATCGTATCATTTTAAGCTCATGGGTACTTCAAAGCTTTGCCATTCAAAGCTTTTTAAATTAAAATATTAAATATAAATTTAAGTAAAACTAGCGAAATTGGATTTTATTTTTAATTTTATGGCAGTAAAGTTTAAATAAATGTAGCCAAAAATAACGTACCACAGAGAAGTACTTGTCTGAGAGCTGAATTTTATTCTCACCACTTATAATATATCTCATCTACATTAAATACAATTATTGAATATAGTATGGCACACATTGATGTTAAAATCTTCTATAAGTGAAATATAGCATAAATAAATAATTTCGCTTTATATAAGACAGCAATATATGTAATATTTGCTATTTTATGACTAAGGTTTTACTAAAATGAAGTACTCAATATATACAGCGCTGTGTTTTTCCAAGATGGCGGCTATCTTACCACCGAGAATTCCCCACGAATAAGGTACTGTGTTCTCTGGTGTTTTGATATATGCGGTACAGAGTTATACGGTAGAATCCCGATTATCCTGATTAATTAAAACCAGCGGTAGTCCAGATAATCGATTTCAAGGCAAATCAAACAGTATTTCAAATTTATTAATATTTATTATGTAAACGGTTTTAGAAGCGTCGTTAAGATAATACGATAATAAAACACGAGCTATAGCGATAATAAATACCTATTTAATTTAAAATTTTGATCTTTTGTTCTGTTCCGATATTTTCTCCAGTACACTATATCGAATACTATATGCTCACTTAATTTGGTTAAGATATTTGACATATTAACCGATTTATAAGTTATTATGGCATGGTATTTTCGTATCGTGCTGAAAAACCTACAACTAGCTATGTGGGAGTTATGATCCGATTTTTACCATTTTTGGTACAGAGACAGACTATTAGATAAAGAATCACTGTTAGTACAGTAGAACTCCAATTATCCAAACTCCGACTATCCGAATCGCCGATTATCCGAATCACAAAAAAATGTCCAAAAAAGTCTAAGTGCGCTATTATTTTTACCCCCGCGAAGCCAGTGTTTGCGCGTCAAGTCTTGACTTGACTTGTCTTAACTTGCCGTTGTGCCTACACTGACTTCCCCCCGCGAAGTGGAAATGGAAGAAGAACTTTCTGCTGATGTCGAAGTAGACGTTGGACCATCAGCTTGTGAAGCATTTGCCGGCCTCGAGACTGCTTTGAAGTGGATGGAGCGTCAGGCCGAGTGTGACCACTTGCACCTGCTCAAGCGAATGCGAGACCTGGCTGCTCGAAAACGGTTGAAGACCACAAAACAGCTTACATTGACGGAGATGTTTAAAAAACAATGATTTTTATTTCTAAACTTGTACATAAGAACATTTTATTTATATTTAAAACATGTGAAAATTTCATGTTTCTTTCATTTAATTCAATAAAAAAATAGTGTAATAAAATCAAAACGTAGCTTTTATTCTCTCCAATGGCAATTTAAAAAAAAAAATCCGATTATCCGAATATTTGATTATTGGAATGGGTCCCGGTCCCCATTAATTCGGATAATTGGAGTTCTACTGTATAATTAAATTTTCTGTGATAAGGATGAAATATATGATATGAAATACCATTTTGAAAAAAAAAAAAAAAATATTGTCGAACTTTAATTAAAAACAAGTAAGGAAGGACTTGGAGACATATTATTAGAAGAAACACATTCCCTCTGAATTTCTACAAAATATATGAGAGTCTTACCTATATTTTCGGTAAAAAAAAACATTAGAAGCACTGAGGTCCTCATGTTCGATATAAGAGGCCTTGAAAACGTATGGTCCGATTTCGGCGATCTTTAGAAAGAGGGTGTCACACTATAAATGTAGTATTTATACAAAGTTCTGTTCTGATATCTTCACTAGTGCTTATTTTAGATATTGTAAAGTAAACGATTCAGATCGACTTCAAAGTTCTGGTATATAGGAAGTAGGCGATGTTGTGAACCGATTTGTCCTATTTTCACAAAATATCATAGGGATGCATGGAAAATATTACAAACCGAATTTCAAATTTGGTCGAGTACTTTCAGAGAAATGGTTTCTGACCCATAAGTGAGCGGAGCCACGCCCATTTAAAATTTTGTATACCAATTTGAATACAGCCCTTCTGTACCTTCTTTATGATAAAATTTAAGTTTTCTGGTGTTTTTCCTTGCTGAATGAAAACATTTTTAGTGGTTTTCAATATAACTTTTGTATGGGGGGAGGTGGGCGTGGTTATAATTCGATTTCCTCCATTTTTGGACTGCCTAAGGTAGTACCTAAATGAAACGACTGTAGAAAGTTTGGTTGATATAGCTTTAATTGTTTACGAGATATGTAGGAGACGGGGCCACGCCCTCTTCCCAAAAAAAATTACATCCGGGTATGCCCCTTCCTAGTGCGATCCTTTGTACCAAATTTTACTTTCATAACTTTATTTATGGCTTTTTTATGACAATTTATGTGTTTTAGGTTTTCGCCATTTTGTGGGCGTGGTGCAAAGGAATATGTGTTGCAAGTTTCATTAAGATATCTCTATTTTTACTCAAGTTATAGCTTGCTCGGACAGACGGACAGACAGACGGACGGAGAGACATCCGGATTTCCACTTCACTCGGCATTCTGATCATTTATATATATACTAGCAGACCCGGCCACACGTTTTGTGGCTAAGATATACAATCAATGACGATGACGATACAAAGTTCATTACAAAGTCGAGGTTGATTTATGTTATACAGCATGATGACAACTGATGCTACTTTTAAATGTAAAATTAAGTGGTGATAATCCAGGCAATTCCAATGATTATAAAATTGATTGATCTTGTTGCAAAAACACTTGTATGTATAAATAAGATTTTTTATGCGCCGTACTTCCCAAATTATCAACTTGCATATCTGGAGAATCTTCGCTATAGCACTATTTTTGGCGAATTTGCAAACTGGTGTTTCGTTGATTTGCAATTTAGGAGTAATTTCAATGCCGAATGTACAGTTTGTGTGCCTACTAACAGGTTGTCAAGTTGCCCCTATTCCCGTTATGCTTTGATAGTGAAAATTAGTGAAATCGTTTCAGGAATTACCACGGTCCTCATATACAATATATGATGATCTTCGTTATTCTATTCTTCTTTATGATTATATGGGTCAGTATTGTGTGTAATACCTTAATAAAATTACATCAATAAATCCCGAGAGTATAAAATGTTCGGTTGCACCCAAACTTAGCCTTTCCTTAATAATTGAACAATGACAAAAATATTTTAACAAAGCAACAATGACTACATTCAAAATATTACTATTTTTTGTTTTCTATTTTTCTTTAACTTTGTTGTCAACTCATATAAAGTTCTGTTATTGCAATCTTCCGCGCAATTTTTCTATATTTACTTACTTTCTAAACCTTTCTTGGCCATGCTCGAATATTTCAAGACTAAAATTAGCCAGATCGTTGTGGCAGTTCTCGACGTTTTGTGAGACTAACGAACAGCAATTCGTTTTTATATCTATAGAATACAAATTGTTTGTATGGGAGATTAGAAAAATGTGAATTTTAGACTTTTTCAGGCAATTTTTTTCTCTCGGTAAGAACCATCCTCTATCCCCCTGGAATACACACAAAAAAGAGTTAGTGAAATCGGTCCAGCCGTTTTCATGCTATGTCGTGACTCTTGTGCAACATGTTTCGAGAGTGTAAAAACATCTAATGACGGGCTAAGTTAAGGTGTAACCAATCTTTAATACTCGCACAAGTTATTTATTAATTGTTATTAAAATAACTCACAATTCGACATAGAGTACACTAGAATATCGAAAATCACTATATAGGTGTTCCATTGCCCGACCGTGGAGACTATCGAAGAGCAATTACCCGCTTGAAGCACAACAAGGCGGCGGGGGCCGATGAACTACCGGCCGAGCTATTCAAAAACGGCGGCGAAGGGCTGATAAGGTGCATGCGGAATATGGTCAGAAGAAAGCATGCCTGAAAATGAAGTCTCAATGTACTCTGCCCAATACACAAAATGGGAGACCCCACAATTTGCGCCAATTACCGTGGGATAAGCCTCCTCAACATCGCGTATAAGGTTCTGTCGAGAGTACTGTGTGAAAGACTAAAGCCCACCGTTGACAAATTGATTGGACCTTATCAGTGTGGCTTTAGACCTTGAAAATCTACATCTGACCAGATATTCACCATGCGCCAAATCTTGTAAAGACCAGTGAAATAAGGATCGACACACACCATCTCTTTGTCGATTGCTGCTGCAATTCTGCTTTGTACAGCGCGAAAAGGAGTTGCCTCTATGCCGATATGTCTGAATTTGGTATCCCTGCTAAACTAATACGCCTGTGTAAGCTGACGTTGAGCAACACCAAAAGCTCCGTCAGGATCGGAAAGAACCTCTCCGAGTCGTTCGATACCAAACGAGATTTCAGACAAGGTGACTCACTATCGTATGATTTCTTTAACCTGATTCTGAAGAAAATAATACGAGCTGCAGAGCTAAATAGAGAAGGTACCATCTTCAATAAGAGTGTACAGCTGCTGGCGTACGCCGATGATATCGATATCATTGGAAACTACACCCGCGCCGTTAGTTCTGCTTTTTCCATACTGGATAAGGAAGCAAAGCGTATGAGTGGTGAACGACGACAAGACGAAATATCTCCTGTCGTCAAACAAACAGTCAGCGCATTCGCGTCTTGGCTCCCTCGTCACTGTTGACAGTCATAACTTTGAAGTTGTAGATAATTTCGTCTATCTGGGAACCAGCATTAACAGCAATAACAATGTCAGCCTGGAAATCCAACGCACAATCACTCTTGCCAACAGGTGCTACTATGGACTGAGTAGGCAATTGAAAAGTATAGTCCTCTCTCGACGAACAAACACCAAACTCTACAAGTCTCTCATCATTCCCGCCCTACTTTACGGTGCAGAAGTGTGGACGATGTTAACATCCGTTTAGACGACTCTTGGGGTTTTAGAGAGAAAGATTCAGCGCTAGATTTATGGTCCTCTTAACATTTTCAACGGCAGACGATGGATCGATGAGCTGTACGACTTATACGACGACATAGACATAGTCCAACGAATAAAAAGACAGCGGCTACGTTGGCTAGGTCATGTTGTTCGAATGAACGAAAGTGCTCCAGCTCTGAAAGTGTTCGATGCAGTACCCGCTGGTGGAAGCCGAGGAAGAGGGAGACCTCCACTCCGATGGAAGGATCAGGTGGAGAGGGACCTGTCTTCGCTTGGTATAACCAATTGGCGCCAAATTGCCAGAAGGAGAGGTGCGTGGCACGCTGTTGCGGACTATAACCGCGTAAGAGGGGTCTATGCCAGTCAAGAAGAAGAAGCTACACATAACTAAGATTTTACAATCACTTAATTGTGCTAAGATATCTCACATATTAATCGATATATACCTTATAAAGTCCACCGTAGATTAGGTATTAGGTATTAGATTTTATTCAATTTTGGCACAGTGGCACACAATTATAAGGAAACATATCCTCTGAGTTTCTGAAGATTTACCGATATTTTTTTTTTTATTGCCTCAAGTCCTGAGATCCACATGTGCGGTATCTGGGGCCTTCGAATGTTATAGTCCGATTTCGGTGATTTTACATAAGGGTGATGTAATAAAAGAAACGCAATATTTGAGGAATTTTTTGTTCTGATCTTCACTGGTTCTTAATTTATAGATTGTAAATCGCTTACGGCTGTATTCGAAATGTCCTATTGGGATGCCAAGGAAATGTTATGAACTGAAATTTGTTAAAACTGGCTGAAACTCATAAACGGCTGAGATATGGTTTTTGACGAATAAGTAAGTGGGAGGAGTCAGGCCTATTTAAAATTGTTTATTTTGTGTGCAGTAATTCTGTATCATCTTTATAATGAAATTTAACGTTTCTGGTGGTTTTCCTTACTGAATTTTTAATAGTTTTCCATAAATTTTGTGTGGGATGTAGGCGTGGTTATAATCCTATATCATCAATTTTTTTAGCTGTATAAAGAAAACTCTATAGGGTTTAGTTGATATAGCTTTAATAGTTTACGCTCGTTTTCGCATTTTTTTCATGTAAATGTCATATTTTGATAAAAAAAATATTTTAAGCTATTGTATATAGTTACATAACAAAAATACTTAATATTTAATGTGTCAAAAAAGTGTCTTGACATTGCACTTTAACAAAAGAAAAAGTGGAACAAGAAACAAAAACTTCAAACTAATATTTTGTGTGGCTTCCATTTGCAGCATACATAGTCTGTAGTCGAGTTTTCATAGAGTTAATAAGTTTTTCTACGTCATTGTTGCTGGGTATTTTGTGCCACTCTTCCGATATTATGGTTTTCAGCTTCGCTCGATTTTTAGGTCCGCTTACATATTCTTTTCTTTAAATAAACCCACAAATCGATGGGGTTCATGTTTGGACTATGGGTTGGAGTTTCAATAACTTTCCCGCAGTTATAGAGCAACCACATCTTCACAGTATGAGCCTTATGTTTTGGGTCATTATCCTGGTAAAATTTAAATTTCGGCTTGTTGTCTTCAATAAAACCAAACATTTGAGGACTGCTTTTCAAATAGGGTTTTAAAATGCATAAGCATTGAGTGCCATTTATGGTATCGTCGATGAAAGCCAAATCGCCATTCCATTTGCTTGAAATGCAGCCCCATACTATGACAGATAGTTTACCAAATTTAACAGTTGGGGGTAATGTTTCGATTTTCCAATGCTTTTAAAGGCTTTCTCCATATGTAATTTGGTCCATCATTATAGTAGAGCATGACTTTGGTCTTGTCACAAAATATGACATCATCCCAAAATGTAATTGACTTTTCCAAATACAACGTTGCGAACGTTAACCGACTTTCAATATTCTTAACTGAAAGCAGTGGTTCTTCCTTGCAACTCAGAATGTAAACTCATTCCTGTCTTACAGTTTCATGGGAAATAATGACACCACATTCATTCAAGAGATCAGTTCCAAGGATCCTTGTCGAAGGGCTTCTTGTCGATATTCGTGGGTCGTTATGTACACGCATTTGTAAATTTCGTAGAATTGTACGCTTGAGGGTTTCATACGATAAAATCCTAGTTCCAGTGAAATACAGTTTGCATTGCCTTTGTTTGACTTGTGTCAAAACACTTTCTTGACTCTTCAAATTTTGGAAGTTTCTAATTTTTAAACTTTTTATACGATTTTCTTCCGAATTTTTGACAGTTTACTTTTGTATATCATTTTAATTGTTATAAAGAACTACAATCCTAAATAATTAATAATAATTTAATCTTATACTTTTTTTCACTTGTCCGAATTCGACCATGTGCAATATGCTGCCAAGGAATATGTATGTATACCAAATATCCGAATTTTTACTCAAGTTATCGCTTGCACGGATAAACGGACGGATTTCAACTCCACTCGTCATCCTGATCACTTATACACAGTGGCTCACAGCTTGTTTTATGCAGCGCATATTTCCGATTTTAATACATTATAACTTAGCGACTATAAGGAATACAAAAATAAAACTAGTACCATTAAAAATATAAAAAAATCTGCTTTACCAAAAGCACTTAATTTATTGTAAAAATTGTCGAATAAGATGGTATCACCTATGTTTGGCGAAAACCAAATACGGTGCTAAATAAAGAAAACTTGTGAGCAACGGTGAATCATGGTTTGGGCCTGCATGTCAGCTGTTGGTACCGAAAAGTTGGCTCTTATAGAAGCAACAATGAACAAAATTTGGGCACTTACAAATTTTGAAGGATAATCTGTTGCAGAGTACCGAGAACCTGGGCACAAGGTAAAATGTGTACTTTTATCAGGATAATGACCCGAAGCACATATTGCCCGCACCTGAGGGCACCACCACAATCGCCAGATATAAATGTCTTTGTGGTCAATATTGGAAAATAATATAACTAAATAAAAATAGTTTAAACAAGTAAGGAAAGGCTAAGTTCGGGTGTAAATGAACATTTTATACTCTCGCAATTTATTGAAGAAATTTTATTAAGATAACACAGAAATTTACCCATAAATTCGGCATAAAGTTGAATAGAATAACGAAAATCGTCAAATATAGTATATGAATGAGGGCTGAGGTAATTCCTGAACCGATTTCATTAATTTTCACTAGCAAGGTGCACTATATCCAACACTATACGCTCACTTTATCTAAGATATCTCACATATTAACCAATACATATATGCGGAATAAATACCACCGTATTTTTGTAAAAATTTAAATCGGTCGGGTAGTTCCTGAGATATGGTTTTTGACCCATAAGTGGGCGATGCCACGTCTATTTATCATTTTGTAAAAAAAATTTGAGTGAAGCTTCCTTCTGCCATTTCTTCTGTAAAATTTAGTGTTTCTGATGTTTTTCGTTAGTGAGTTAACCCACTTTTAGTATTTTTCAACCTAACCTTTGTTTGGGAGGTGGACGTGGTTATTAACCGATTTCAACCATTTGTGTGTGGTGTCGGATTTCAACTCCACTCGTCATCCTGATCATTTATATATATATAACCCCATATCTAACTCTTTTATTTCTTGGTGACACAAACAACCGTTATGTGAACAAAACTATAATACTGTGTGCAACATGATGCGAGAGTATAACAAATAAGGAAGGGCTAAGTTCGGGTGTAACCGAACATTTTATACTCTCGCAATTTATTGATGTAATTTTATAAAGATAACACAAGTCGACCCATATATTTGGTATAAAGTTCAATAGAATAACGAAAATCATCATAAATAGTATAAGGGGACTAGGTAATTCTTAAACCGATTTCACTCGTTTTCACCACCAAGATACAATGTATCGAAGACTATACGCTCACTTAATTTAATATTACTTATAATTAGGTATATGGGATCTGGGGGAAGTTATGACCCGATTTTTACCATTTCAGGTACACAGAGAAACTGTTATAAGAAAAAAATTCAGAGAGAATGAATTACATTAAAATATCGGCGGGATTTACCTATATTTTCGGTGAAAAATTAACCTTAGGCACTAGGTTCTTCATGTTCGATATCAGGGGCCTTGAAAAGTCATGGTCCGATTTTGACAATTTTTCTACAAGTGATGTCACAGCTCAAATACAGTATTTGTGTAAAGTTTTATTCCGCTAGCTTCATTGATTCCTTATGAATACATTATAAAGTGATCGAATCAGATGGAATTCAAAATTGATTTATATGGGAAGTAGACGTAGTTGTGAACCGATTTCGCCCATATTCCACCCGTGTCATCAGGGTGTCAAGAAAGTGTTATATACCGAATTTCATTGAAATCGGTCGAATAGTTCTTGAGATATGGTTTTTGACCCATAAGTGGGCGACGCCACGCCCTTTTTCCATTTTGTAAAAAAATCTCAGTGCAGCTTCCTTCTGCCATTTCTTATGTAAAATTTGGTGTTTCTGGTGTTTTTCGTTAGTGAGTTAACCCACTTTTACTAATTTTCAACCTAACATTTGTATGGGAGGTGGGCGTGGTTATTATCCGATTTCTTCCATTTTTGGACTGTATTAGGAAGTGGCTAAAAAAGAAGACTGCAGAAATTTTGGTTTATATTGCTTTATTGGTTTGCGAGATATATACAAAAAACCTATTTGGGGGCGGGGTCACGCCCACTTTTTAAAAACAATTACATCCAAATGTGCCCCTCCCTAATAGGATCCTATGTTCCAAATTTCATTTTCATAACATTATTTATGGCTTAGTTATGACACTGTATAGGTTTTCGGTTTCCACCATTTTGTGGGCGTGGCAGTTTACCGATTTTGCCCATTTTCGAAAGCAACCTCCTCAGGGTGCCAGGGAACATGTGTTCCAAGTTTCATTAAGATATCTTAATTTTTACACAAGTTATCGCTTGCACGGACAGACGGACAGACGGACGGACAGACATCCGGATTTCAAATCCACTCGTCATCCTGATCATTTATGTATATATAACCCCATATCTAACTCTTATATTTCTTGGTGACACAAACAACTGTTATGTGAACAAAACTATGACAAAACAAAACTCTGTGCAACAGGTTGCGAGAGTATAAAAATTAACAAGTAAGGAAAGGCTACTTGTTAATCGCAATTTATTAAAGAAATTTTATTTACATAACACACAAATTTACATTCGGCATAAAGTTTAATACAATAACAAAAATCATGTAAATTTTCTCGCATAATTGGACTCGGTTAATTGATTTTCCCGCTTAGTTCGTTCAAAATATATGTCATTAAAAATCATTTTCTTTTTAATGATTTTAATTTCAATGAAACTTGGTTTGTAATAGGTTCCTTACATACCAATGATATGTTGTGAAATTAGGCCAAATCGCTTCACAACCACGCCTACTTCCTATATACCAGAACTTTGAAGACAATCTGAATCGTTTACTTTACAATATATAAAGTAAGTATTAGTGAAGATATCGGTGCAGAACTTTGCACAAATACTATGTTAATAGTGTGGCAGCCCCATTCTAAAAATCGTCCAAATCGGACCATAGGTTTTCAAGGCCCCATATATTGAACACGAGGACCTCGGTGCTTCTAACCTAATATTATGGGTTCCAACTTTCAATGGACTTTATACAATATATATGACGAATATGTGGGTCAAATTGTGTATTATATAATATAAATAAAGTTAAATAAATAAATTGCGAGAGTATAAAATGTTCGGTTAGCCCTTCCTTACTTGTTTAATAGTAAATTTGAACAACAAATATACATGTAGAAGTCACCAGGCGTGGGGATCAGTTGAAGTGTATAGCGGTATACAAGTATGTACCAATGTGAATGCGTAGGTACGAGTTGGCGCGAGAACAAATAAAAGATGCTTACTGCTTGACGTCCAAAATTAGAGAGAGTGAGTTTATTGCAAATCCTCGCTTAAGTACAATTGTGAATATAATAATAAAAGGAATAAAGGATTAAAAGCTAGGTTTGCATTTTTTCCTACAATGGTAAAAAATATTCCAATATTTGAAAAACTTTAAATGCACATATGGGTGGGTTAAGAGGTTGAAAAAATGGGAATATAAATTTTTTTTTATGTGTACAATCATATATTTTATTGATCATATAAAAGATACATATTTGAACAGTATTTTGTGAAATTTATATTTACAAATTCCGAAAGCTTAGCCGTTAATACCTCATCTTCCATGAAGTGTCCAAAAAAAGGTTCTTGCCATGGACATCATAACTCTTTATTGGTTCATCCAAATCCACAAACCAAAAATATTTGTTGTTAATGAACGAAGGACAAAAGAAAATATTAAAAACTGAATGCTTGATAGATTTTGAACCAAAAAACTAACTTTTGTGATCGAATTTTCGTCATATACTGACTCGAAAAATAGTTGTATACAGATGTGTGGAAATTTTTTAACAGAATAGCTTCATAACTTTTCAAGAAATTGTGTCCACTGACTTCGAAATTCGAGTTTTGAGATAAATCCGTTTAAACTTTTACATTTTTGAAATTTTAATCATATCGATTTCATTCTATTGGATAATATTTTAATATTGTACTATTTAATCCCACATAATCGATTAACGGTCCAAAAAAGCGCGATTCCTGTAATTGAACAAACTGTTCATTTAAACGGGATTCTTTGAATTGAACAAATTGTTCAATTAAGCGAGTATCTGTTAATTGATTCCCCGGTAGATGTAATTCCTGTACCGATTTCATTCATTTTCACCAGCAAGGTACACTATATCCAATATACGCTCACTTAATTTTGCTAAGATATCTCACATATTAAATACATACATATATGTGGTTTAAAATCGTGTTTTTTAGTTTTTATACTCTCGTAAAAGAGAGTCACATAACGGTTGTTCGTAACACCCAAAACTAAACGAGTAAGATATAGGGTTATATATACCAAAGTGATCTGGGAGTTCAAATCCGGATGTATGTCTGTCCGTCCGTTAGTCCGTCTGTGCAATCTATAACTTGTGTCAAAATTAAGATATCTGGATGAACCTTGGCACACGTGTTTCTTGGCACCATAGGAAGGTTGCTTTCGAAGATGAGCAAAATCGGACCACTGCCACGCCCACAAAATGGTGAAAACCGAAAACATATAAAGTGCCATAAATTAAGCTTTTGAAGTAAAATTTGGTATGAAGGATCGCACAATGAAGGGGCATATGTGGATGTAAATTTTTTGTGAAAATGGGCCCCGCCAACAAATGGGTTTTCTGTATATATCTCGTAATCCACTAAAGCTATACCAAGGAAACTTTCGAAAAACGTTTCTTTTAGGTACTACTTTATACAGTCCAGTCAATGGAGGAAATCGAATGATAACCACGCCCTTCTCCTTCTAAAAATGCTTTAATTCAGTAAGGAAAACCACTAGAAACCTTAAATTTCATTATAAAGATGGTACTGAAGAACAGCACTCAAAGTGATATACAACATTTTAAACGGGTCAAAAACCATATCTCCGAAATTACTCGACCAATTTCAATGAAATTCGGTTCATAATATCTCTTTGGCTTCCCAATGATATGTTTTAAAAATAGTTCAAATCGGTTCACAACCACGCCTACTTCCCATATACCATAACTGTGAAGTCGATCTGAATCGTTTACTTTACAATATATAAAGTAAGCGCAAGTGAAGATATCGAAACAGAACTTTGCAAAATTACTGCATTTAAAGAGTGACATCGCCCTTCTAAAAATCGTCGAAATCGGTCCATAAGTTTTCAAGACCCTATATATCGAATATGGGGACGTCAGTGCTTCTTAAAAAAATTTGTTTGTTATATAATAAAATTAAATAAATAAATTGCGAGAGTATAAAATGTTCGGTGACAGCAGAACTAAGCCCTTCATTACTGGTTTAAACTCTATTTATTTTTATACTCTCGCAACCTGTTGCACAGAGTATCATAGTTTTGTTCACATAACGGTTGTTTGTGTCACCAAGAAATATAAGAGTTAGATATGGGGTTATATATACATAAATGATCAGGATGACGAGCAGATTTGAAATCCGGATATCTGTCCGTCCGTCTGTCCGTCTGTCCGTGCAAGCGATAACTTGAGTAAAAATTAAGATATCTTAATGAAACTTGGAACACATGTTCCTTGGCACCCTGAGGATTTGCTTTCGAAAATGGGCAAAATCGGTCCACTGCCACGCCCACAAAATGGAGGAAACCGAAAACCTATACAGTGTCATAACTAAGCCATAAATAAAGTTATGAAAATGAAATTTGGAACATAGGATCCCATTAGGGAGGGGCACATTTGGATGTAATTTTGTTGGAAAAGTGGGCGTGACCCCGCCCCCAAATAGGTTTTTTGTATATAACTCCCAAACCAATAAAGCTATATAAGCCAAACTTTCTCCAGTCGTTTCTTTTAGCCATTTCCTTATACAGTCCAAAAATGAAAGAAATCGGATAATAACCACGCCCACCTCCCATACAAAGGTTAGGTTGAAAATTACTAAAAGTGGGTTAACTCCCTAACGAAAAACGTCAGAAACACCAAATTTTACATAAGAAAAGGCAGAAGAAAGCTGCACTGAGATTTTTTTACAAAATGGAAAATGGGCGTGGCGTCGCCCACTTATGGGTCAAAAACCATATCTCAAGAACTATTCGACCGATTTCAATGAAATTCGGTACATAACACTTTCTTGACACCCTGATGACACGGGTGGAATATGGGCGAAATCGGTTCACAACTACGTCTACTTCCCATATAACCCAATTTTGAATTCCATCTGATTCGTTCACTTTATAATGTATTCATAAGGAACCAATGAAGCTAGCGGAATAAAACTTTACACAAATACTGTATTTGAGCTGTGACATCACTTGTGGAAAAATTGTCAAAATCGAACCATGACTTTTCAAGGCCCCTGATATCAAACATGAAGAACTCAGTGCCTAAGGTTAATTTTTCACCGAAAATATAGGTAAATCCCTCAGATATTTTAATGTAATTCATTCCCTCTGAATTTTTTTCTTATAACAGTTTCTCTCTGAACCTGAAATGGTAAAAATTGGGTCATAACTTCCCCCAGATCCCATATACCTAATTATAAGTAATATTAAATTAAGTGAGCGTATAGTCTTCGATACATTGTATCTTGGTGGTGAAAACGAGTGAAATCGGTTTAGGAATTACCTCAGTCCCCATATACTATTTATGATGATTTTCGTTATTCTATTGAACTTTATGCCGAATATATGGGTCGAATTGTGTTGTCTTTATAAAATTACATCAATAAATTGCGAGAGTATAAAATGTTCGGTTACACCCGAACTTAGCCCTTCCTTACTTGCTTACTTTTTAGTTTGATGTTACGCTGTATACAGTTCTGCTAAAAGGGGAAATCTCAAAATCGATAATTAGGCAGTATTCAGTTTTTATGCAGAACCTTTCTGTTACTAATTGGCTTTTATAGAGATGTTTTTGAACATATGAACATATGTTATTCAAATAACTTATAGGTAGGCTTTACATACTTTTAGGGCACTTCCTTACAGTGTCGCTCAAATATTTTAAGTTTCAGTACCACTAAAAAAAGTTACAACCATTTAAAGATACAGGTGGAAAAGCATGTTAAAATGAGTTTTCTATTGGAGTTGCTTTTCGGAAGTGTTTAATGTAGACCTTGTTTTGATGACCACCAAAAGTTCTTCCTATTATAAGCCTAACTTTGCAATTTCAAAACTAAATTTTATTACCTGAAAGCCAATGGATTTGCATAATTTCATATTATTTCTGTTGGTGTGCTTTTATTTTTACATTTATGTTATCACACAATTTTGTTAAGTACGTCTTTGCATTTTAAATTCCCCGCTATATAGCTATATATGCACAGCTTTTCTATAAAAGTATACTTCCATTAGGGATATTTATTTATATGCATATGTTGCATACTTTTAAGCCCATCTTTTTGCTGACTTCCTCACACTTTTGATCACCTTCTTTCAGTGTAAAAGGTTACAAACATACAAGCAATCATACATACAAGTGATGCTAATAGAATCGTATTAAAAATTAGTGGAATCTCTTCCAAAACTCCTTAAGGCCGTTATAGATAATAATCGTTATCATACCAAATACCGTAGTACCGAGTTTATTAAAAAAATATGACGGAAGGTACATCATGGGTGGTGACTTTAATGCAAAACACGCTCATTGAGAATCACGTTTAACTACAACCAAAGGTCGAGAACTACTGAAAGGTATACAAGTTATTGGATAAAATGTCATTTTGACAGTGAGACCCACTTATTGGCCTGGAGATAGTAAGAAATTACCAGATCTACTTGACTCTTTTGTCATCAACAAAGTATCGAAAATCAATATACGTATTGAAGATAGCTCAGATTAAAGCTCTGATCATTCACCAGTGTTACTAACTTTATGTGAAAAACCAGTAATTTCGTCCGACACGTGCTCTTTATCTAATAAACATACTGATTGGTATAAATTTAAGACTATACTGAAAAAAGTCAATTTTAAGGTAAGGCGCATATCGACAGGTGCTGACTTAGGTTGTGAAGTTGAATCTTTCACAAAAGTAATTCAAAATGCTGCGTGGAACAGTACACCGAATATTTGCGTGAATCTAAGTGGAAACAAATTCCTAAAATATTTACATCTTAGATGGTATCCATAAAAAACGCAAACTTCGGCGAAGATGGCAGCAAACTAAGTCGGCTGCTCTCAAAACAGAGCTTAAAACAGTTTAAAAACTATTCCTTCAAAACGTATTTGTCCAAACCCACTGTTGATAAAACAACCGATTATTCGGTCTGGAAAGCTGCAATGGATATTAATAAACAAATGAAACATGTCGCACCAATAAAATTAAACAAAACTGAATGCACAAAATGCAATTCATTTGAGAAATATGTTTACACCTAAAGATGGACATTAGCTAAACTGTGAAAATAGTTGGTTGGATCCACTCGTCAGCATTTCTCCAGTTACTAGTAAAGAAATTAAAAGACTTATCAGGAACGCAAGGCTCAAAAAAACTCCTGGGTTTAATTTAATAACCGGAAAAATATTACGCAATCTACCAAAGAATTGCATAAAAACATTGTAAACATTGTAGACAGTGCATTATACTTAAGATACGTTCCATCGCTTTGGAAAGTATCTGAAGTTATTATGATACCTAAGCCGAGTAAACCACTACATGATGTCACATCTTACAGGCCAATATCGCTGCTGCCGGCTCTATCGAAAGTCTTCGAGAATGTTCTCATAAAGAGGCTCAAAGCAATAATAGATCGAAAACACCTTATACCAGTACATCACTACGGCTTTCGTGATCATCATTCAACAATTGAACAGGTACACCGAATCGTTAATTTCGTTGAAAATGCTATGGATAACAATATTGCGAAATTATTGCTTCCTACCTAAAAGATATATACTTTCGCATAAAACAAGAGGACTTGCAACCGATAGAAACGGGTGTTCCCCAGGGAAGCGTGTTTGGGCCAATTCTTTACTTGCTTTTTACAAGTGATATCCCCACTAACTCAAGTTATATGAGAGCGACATTTGCGAATGAGACAGCCCTGTTAGCAGCAGGAGAGTCAACCTTAATATCTACCCTTCGAGTGCAAACAGCTGCAATTACTAAATGGGCTTCCAAGTGGCGCATTAAATTAAACGATTCCGGATCAATGCACGTAGACTTTACTTAAAAAAAAAAAACAATCATACCATCCCATTTATATAAATGGTACCCCTATACCACATCACAATAATGTAAAGTACCAAGGAATCACCCTAGATGCTAAGCTTCGATGAAAAGAGCATGTCAAGAAAAAAAAGGTGCGAGCTTGATTTAAATTTGCTAAGTTTTACCATCTGGTTTCAATCGAAAACAAGCTGTTTATATAATCAAGTACTAAAGCCAATTTGGGCCTATGCAGCTCAACTATGGGGTTGCTCAAGTCAAAACTGTATTGCCTGCATGCAGCGCTTCCAAAATAAGGTACTAAGAAGTATAGTTAATGCTCCTTGGTGAGTTAGATCTGCTGACCTTAACCGTGATATTGGTGTTAATTCAGTAGTAAACGAAATAACCAAACTTACAAGGACTCACGAAATGAGGCTTATAGAGCATGCAAATGAAGAGGCAGCCAGACTCATCGGTACTGCTGAATGAGATAACCGACTGAAACGTAAGAGGCCTTCAGACTTAGCAAGGCCAATAATTAATTAATAATAATTAAATTTTTAAAAAATTTAAACTTTTTAAACAAAAATTCCGAAAATAACATTTACAAACGATGTGTGTCACTTCATCGAAAGAGGAGCTTATTCATTGTGATTTTCCTGGCATTAACCCATTTACTTATATTGGAGATAAAAAACAAAGGTGTCCATGATCTCAATGCGACAATTTAGAATTTCGTTCCAGCAAAATTGACACAGCTACAAACCAGGATGACGTAGTCAAATATCCCACAGGCTATTTAAAATTGCCTGGACTAACACACAATTAGAAGGAAAAGATTCCCTCTGAATTAAATGGAAATATCTGAGAGATTTACCTATATTTTCGGTGAAAAATTACCCTCAGGCATTGAGTTCTTCATGTTCTATATCTGGGGTCTTGAAAAGTTATGGATTTCGACAAGTGATGCCACACCTCAAATACATTATTTGTGTAAAATTTTATTTCGCTATCTTCTTCGGTTCCCTATGTATACGTAGTGGTTAAAGTGTTATTAAATGAAACACTAGTTAACCATTTACTTTATTAAACTTAATTTATTTACTCACAAAGTTCGATTTACAAATATGTGCATTATTACTATGAATATAATTGTTTAACGTTGAGCTTAGCAGAACACGTGTGGTCTCGTCAGATGATCAAAAGGAATATGGCGAATAAGAGAAATGAATATGAGATTAATATTGTAACGGGATTAAATATTTTAGTTGCTGAATACAGCTTTACCAGAAAGGAGTTAATTACAATATTAAGAATAGTTATTAAATAAATCTATTACAATTAGGAGTGATGCTAGTCGCTACAATACTTTACAATTTAGTGTTTTTAAGAAGAATTTAAAATTTTACGAATTAGTTTAAAATATAAATGATCTTATTACTAAACCTTACTCTAAAATGAAGAGTTTTCTCTGCTGCTGTAGAGGATTCCAGTTCGCCTACCTCGTTATAAGCTACGTAGACTGGTTTAAGTCTATCCACTGAAATAGACGTAGGGTTTCCTCGATAATCTACGATGAAACTTTGAACGATGGGAATTAAATTTCAATATGACCATTTCGTGGCAAAATATGAGAAGTCTTTAAAATAGAATATTGATTTATTTCCATGTCTTTCACATTTCTGCTGGTGCTAGATTGGAATGATTATTTAAATTTTGTAAAAGTTCGGCAGTAGTAATTTGTTTGTTTGAAGGTGTGATGAATTCTCCAGGCAAAAGTATTGGTTCACCATATGCGAGTTTCGCGATGACAGAGGAGTGCAGATTTGAGTTGGCGATGAAAACGTCATATAATTGCGGATGATATGGAGAAGTCCTTAGATGTTTGATGCCAAGGATCAGTGACCGTGAGTTAAATAGTTCGGACTCAAATTGTCGTCCTTGATCAGATGTAATTCGTTTTGGTACACCGTACCGTGCAATCCAGTGGCTGAGTAGTGCTCGGTCTACTGTATCTGCTGTTTCGTTTTCCAAAGGTATTGCTTCCGGAAAGCGTGAGAAACGATCAATGATCGTTATTGATTAAATCTTTTAGAATATGGTATAGAAACCAAGTCAATATGTATGTGCTCAAATCGTGGAGAGGGTGCTTGAAAAGTAGCGATAGGCGTTGAAACGTGTCGTTGAACTTTGTTACGTTGACAGTCGATGCAAGCTTTTGCCAATGTGCGACAGTCTTTGTTTATAGATGGCCACACAAATCGTTTGTTCAAAAACTTTTGCGAAGCTTTGATTCCGGGCTGTGCTAAAGAATGTAGAGAATCAAATATGCGTTTTCTAAATGATACTGGGACTTAAGGTCGCATAGATCCAGTAGTTATATCACGGTACAAGTCTGGTTCGTCGGTATCTATCTTAATGTTCTGCAGTGATGTTGATTGATTGGTGTGCAGTTGTTGCAATCCTGTGTCGTTGCTAGACTTTGCGTAGTACTTGATTCAAGTATTGCGTTGACGCTGAAAAGCGTATCTGCAACGATGTTCTGATATCCTGAAATATGTCTGAATGACCGATGCAATCCAAACGGCGGAACTGCCAAGGCGAGGCTCGTTCTGTGCGTTGTTGGAAAGCATGCTGTGTATGGTCTGTAAAGAAGATTACGTGCCCTAAAGTCCGACCGATTAATCGGCCACAAAATTCAGCATCGGCATCGGCCATATTTGGCCGATTTTTCCTACTTCTTTTGAATTACATTTACATAATTATTTTTTTACTTTCTTGATTTCTTAAAAGCTAGTCTTCTTAAAATATATATTTTTTATATCCTTATGAAACACAGTTTGATTCATATTTGCCTCAACCAATCATTCCTCACGATGATAATATTAGGTTTTCAAACATCTTCCTTCCGCCTTTTATCTTTGGAATTTCGGGGCTATGTATAAAGCTCGTATCTGGCAATACTATACATCATTGAAAGGTCTTGACAGAACCAACAAAACGACGCTATGCATGATTAGTTTGGGCGTTCAACAGTTATAAACGTTTTAAAGTTTTCCTTCCTAGAGAAACGTTCCGTGAGATTAATGGTGTTTGGGGGATGGTACGCTATCACTTCGAACTGCGGAGGAATGGTTTCGATGATTCAGAGCGGGTGAAAACGACACCATGGATAAGTCAGCCAGCGGAAGACCTATGACGACGAATACCGATCAAATCATGGAAAACATGGGGTTAGACCGGCATGTGGCATCTCGTGACATCGCCCAGAAGATGGGAGTTAGTCACCATTTTAAACCATCTGCAGAAGGCTGGATACACAAAAAAGCTTGATGTTTGAGTGCCGCATGATTTGACGCAAAAACACCTTCTGCAAAAACTGCCTTCGAATCAACGCCTGCGATATGCTGCTGCAACGGAACGAACTGGACCCATTATTGAAGCGCATGGTGATTGGTGACGCAAAATGGATCACATACGACAATATCAAGCGAAAAAGTTGGGATTGAAAGGGAATCATTCACTATGAGCACTATGACATTTAATTCTACCATCTACTTGGCCAACAGGAAAGTTGTAGAGTTCCACCAGGACAACGCCAGACCACTTCGTTGATGACTCGTTAGAAGCTATGCAAGCTCGGATGGGAGGCGAATACGTTCCCGTACCCATTCCTGTCCATGTCGAACAACCCCTTGGTGGTGTAAAGTGAACTCAAAAGAGGCTTGTGAAAAGTAGCTAAATGGGAACAGATTATGGAACGAAGCGGCGTATATTTCAACTAAATCAGAGCAAATACGCGGAAGGGAGATATTTTTTGCCAACCTATTATTAAGTGTAGTGTAAAGAACTTCATTATTTAATATATAAAATTCTCGTGTCACGGTGTACGTTATTGAACTCCTCTGAAACCGCTCGACCGATTTTCGTGAATCTTAGCGTGCATATCGGCTAGGATGGAGAATCGGACAACATCTATTTTTCATCCTCCTAAATGTTAAGGATGCTCCACCCCTAATTTTTTTAACTTTCCCCGAAGAAAATTAAAAATTTTCTAAAATCGGGAAGTTATTGGTTGTTGAAGTTCAAACCGATCTGGCTAATTTTAGTCTTGAAATATTCGTGGAAGGCCAGAAAAAGATTAGAGAAAGTGAGTAAATATGGAAAAATTGCAAGGAAGATATCAATAAGAGAATTTTATTCGAGTTGACAAGAAAAATATAAAAAGAGAAAACAAAAAAATAATATTTTGAAGGTTGTCATTGTTGCTTTGTTAAAATATTTTTGTTATTGATCAATTGTATAAGGTTGTGTCGATAGCCCAAAACAATTTGTAAAAAATAAGGAAAGGCTAAGTTCACGTCCAACCGAACATTTTACACTCTCGCAATTTATTGATGTAATTTTATTAAGATAACACACAATTATGACCTATATATTCGGCATAAAATTCAATAGAAAATCATCATACATAGTATATGAGGGCTGATGTAATTCCAGAACCAATTTCACTCACTATTCAAGAAGTCGCTGGAGGTACTGCACAGGACTTTAAAAGATCATGATTGTCGATAAACTTTTTTGGTGGACCCAGGATTCTGTTAACAGGTGATTTACGCCAGACTCTTCTAATTATTCCTGGTTCAACTGTTACTGACGAGCTAATCGCATGCCTAAAATCATTTAATTTGTGGCGACACATAAAGAATCGTCTATTAACAACTAACATATGAGTGTTTTTGCAACAATATCAAATTGCGATTGTAGAAGCAGTTGGAAATGGTAAGGTCGCAGTTGACACCTCGATGGATTAATAGCATTTCCAACAGATTTCTGTCACTTCATTGACTTGAAAGAGAAGTTTTCCTGACATGAAACCTCAATGTGATAACCATACATGACTGATTGAATGACCTATATTGGTGGTAAAAAAACAAAGATATCGATGATCTTAAAGCGACAATTTAGAATTTCGGCCCAGGAGAGTTGACACAGCTACAAATCAGGATGACGTAATCAGTTATCCCAAACTATTTAAAATTGCCTGTACTATCACCACTCACTTTGCAATTAAAAGTAGTGTGAGTTGTCATCATGCTGCGTGACATAAATCGACCTCGAGTAATCAATATCGTCGCCGAAGCCAAGATTGGACAAACTTAATTTAATGTATACCTTAGCCACAACAACGTGTGGCCGGGTCTGCTAGTTTTTGTATAAAATTTATAATTACATTATTTAGAATGATCCGATTTATTTCAAATATGCACAGTTTTGTTCTACAACTTGTTGAGATTTTGAAGATAATTTAATTAGGAGAGTCTATTTTTAAAAGTTTCTCTTGAGACAAATTCTCATAATCAACCTCAGGAACAGGTACAGGAAGGAACAGGTAATAATCATTTGGTTTGGACTATGAGGTGCATGTAAAAGAAACTCCCAAAAAAGCTTTCTTTCTGTCCTTAAAGGAAAAAAGCTATATTGCTGACGTAGCAACTTGTTTTGAAAAGAAAAAGAATAACTCATTTATCCTATCTATATATTATCAAAATATGTTATTTACTTTTGAATATTAATTGAATTAATAAACACCTTCATATTTACATATGGACTGATTTGTTACTTATTTTGTGATGTTATTTGCTTTTGTTTTTCTTTTGTTACTATACTAGTTTACTTAATAAACTTATTCATGAAAGAATCGGCATCGGCATCGGCCGATACTTTGCCAACTGGCCGATTAAGCGGTGATGTCTTGACGTGACGTCTTTTAAAAATGTGTCGAAATTACTTTACGCCTTCGAATATTGCAAGTAGTTCTCGATAATATGTAGATTGTTTCTGTCTTGGTGTATTTTTTTTACTGAAGAATGCCAATGGTTGTCAAGTGTTATTGACATATTGCTGTAGAACAGCGCCTATGCCGTGTTCGGTGGAATCTGTAAAAATGCCCCACTGTGTGTGTATAAATCTTTAGGTGCATACCCAGATAGGTAATTTCATTCGCTTGGGGCACCAAAATATTGTTCATTTTTACTGCCGGACAAATTTTTGGTCTTAGCGAAAATGTAACATGCTTACAATTTTGTTCATTCAAATTTATACGCCAGTTGGCTAGCCATTCTTCGACAGATCATAAGTGCTCCTCTAATATTCTTGAAGCTATAATGGGGCATTTGTTATAGCTCACTAAAGCTGTGTCATCCGCAAAAGTTAATGCCAAAACATTATTAGCTGTTGGGAAGATCAGCTGTAAATATATAATTTACAATGTTGGGCGTAAAACACCTCTACAGCAATATTTGGTAACTCAGTTAGCATTTTTGAGGTTAATATAACCTCATGTCCTGGCATCTTTTTTGATTAAGTTCTTTCATGTTGCAATTAATTTCAAAAGGTGAAGTCTTAAAAAACTCGAACGACTCATTTGCTGTGTTAGGTAAGATTGACAACTTAAAGTTGTTCTTTGGGCAATTTGATTGAAATACTTTTTCCAGGGGATTTGCAAAACAATTGGACATTTCCTCGTCACTTCGAGCCCAATTTCCACCCAAGACTCGTATAGGCATATTGGAGCCGACTGGTGGCTTCATGGGCTTTCCAAAGAGAATTTTCCTTGCTTGAGTTTGGACATAGCTTCTTTATATTCATTTCATTTCCTCGCGTTTAAGCGCTTTCTTTAATTTTCGTAGAGCAGATTTCAATTGAAGTTAAGCGGAAGGGGAGCGATTTATCTGCCATTCTCGTCTAGCACGCATTTTTTTCACTTTCAAGCTTTTATATTTCTTTATTAGTGATTTTCCTGAGACCAAGTGGCTTACAGTTTCTGTTCTGGTGTTTGGCTGGCTGGCTTATAACATTGAGTTCTCTTATGCTTTGGTCAATATCTCTTCCTTTATTTATTTTGTACTCAATGTTAAGGCGTGTACTACGTATTTTATATATTTGAACCAGTTCGTTTTATAAGATGTTAGACCCACTTTTGGTTCGACGAATATGGGTTGTTCACATAGCTTTATTAGTACAGGAGAATTATCAGAAGACAAATCAGTACATGTATCAGCTGTCATAAGCGATCTATCTATATATATGGTTACAGCGAAATCAATTAAATCTGGTATTTTGTTACGATCACTGCGCCAATAGTCGGCTTGCTAGGTGATATTATATCAAGGTTATTGTGCTTATTCATAAATGTGTTGAACAGCTGCCTTCCTGTAGGGTTAATTAGACGTGAACCCCAGTACATGTATTTTGCATTGTAATCTCCTTCTTCTTCTTGACTGGCGTAGACATCGCTTATGCGGTTATAGCCGAGCCCACAACAGCGCGCCACACATCTCTCCTTTCGGCCGTTTGGCGCCAATTAGTAATACCAAGTAAAGACAGGTCCTTCTCCACCTAGTCCTTCCATCGGAGTGCCTCCCTCTTCCTCGGCTTCCACCAGCGGATACTGCATCGAAAACTTACAGAGCTGGGGCACTTTCGTCCATTCGATCAACATGATCTAGCCAGCGTAGCCGCTGTCTTTTTATTCGCTGGACTATGTCTATATCGTCGTATAACACATACAGCTCATCATTCCATCGTCTGCGGTATTCGCCATTGCCAATGTTTAAGGGACCATAAGGGACCGTCTACGCTTCTGGACCATAAAGTAGGACCGGAATGATGAGGGACTTGTAGAGTTTAGTTTTTTTTTTCGTCGAGAGAGGACTTTACTTTTCAATTGCCTACTCAGTCCATAGTAGCACCTGCGTTGGATTTCAAGGCTGACATTATTATCGGTGTTGATGCTGGTGCCTAGGTATACGAAATTATCTACAACTTCAAAGTTATGGCTGTCAACAATCGGGCATGCTTTCTTCCGACCATATTCCGCAAAGAAGCTGTTGCATGCACCTTATCAGCTCTTCGCCGCCATATTTGAATAGCTCTGCCGGCAATCCTTCTTCGGTATCTTTCCCATCCCGCTCGTGTTGCGGTTGATCGCAACATTGCGGGGTAGGCAATCTGAAACCTCGTTTGGTATCGAACGGTTCGGAGAGGTCCTTCCCGATCCTGACGGAGCTTTTGGTGTCGGCCCCCTCCGCTTTTTTTTTTTGTTCTTCAAGCGGGTAATTGCTAATCGACTTTCTTTATGGTCGGGCAATGGAAGATCTATTCCATCGTCATTAATTGGGAAATCGGGTTCGCCATTTCCTGGTGTTATACTTTCACTGCCATTCAGCAGGTGTTCTCTCCTTAATCCCCGTATGTTCTGGACATCCGTTACCCGATTACCTCCTCGGTCCCTACATGATAATGCTCCGGTCTTGAAACCTTCTGTAAATCGCCTCATCTTTTCATAAATTTTTCGAGCGTTTTCCATTTCGGCCAGTTTTTCAAGCTTTTAATACTCGCGCTTTTCGGAATCTTTCTTTTTACGTCTGCATATGCGTCTCGCTTCCCTCTTCAGTTCTCGATATCTATCCCACCCCGAACGTGTTGTGGTCGATCGCAACATTGCGAGTGAGGCAGTATGTTTTCTCTCCACTGCGGAACCACAGTTCTCATCGTACCAATTGGTTTTTTGTCGTTGCCGAAGACCAAGTGTTACGGCTGCAGCGGTATGCAATGAGTTTGAAATGCCGTTCCACAGCTCCCTTATATCGAGGGGCTGATGAGTGCTCTCAGAGAGCAGGAGTGCAAGTCGAGTAGAAAATCGGTCGGCTGTCGGTTGTGATTGCTGCTTTTCGACGTCGAACCTTTCCTGTGTTTGATGGCGGGCGTTTTTTGCTGCACAGAGGCGAGTGCGTATCTTTGCTGCTACTAGATAATGGTCCGAGTCAATATTTGGTCCTCAGATCGTACGCACGTCTAAAACACAGGAGACATGTCTTCCGTCTTTCACAACGGGATCGATTTCATTGCGCGTGTTTCAATCAGGGGACAGCCATGTTGATTGATGAATCTGATTGTGCTGGAATCTGCTACTACAGACAATCATATTTCGGGCCCCGGCGAAGTCGATCAGCCTAAGGCCGTTTGGGGATGTTTCGTCATGGAAGCTGAATTTGACTCTTGACCAAAGACACCTTCTTTACCCACAGTGGCGTTAAAATCGCCAAGCACGATTTTGTCATCGTGGCGGGGGCAGCGCTCATAGGTGCCAAGCTCTACGCCCAACCGCAAAAGCGGGCTTCGCCTTCTCACTTTTGCTCGCCTTCAACCGGATGTCTGTTCGCTACCCAGAGGATACTTGGTCTAAAACCGGAAGTCGTGTGCTGCTGAAGTCATATGCAACAGAATCGTTCCTGGCCATTCTCAAGTGAATGGCAGTCAGAAACTTTCCTTACTTGCGTGAACTTCTACATATGACCCCATCCCCCACTATATCCAAGACTATATGCTCACTAAATTTCGCTAAGATGTCTCATATATTATAATATATAAGGTATATGGGAGCTAGGAGATGTTGTGACCCGATTACACTTAATTACACTAAATTATCTGAGATATTCATCCATATTTTCGTTTAAAATTTACCCTTAGGCGCTGAGTTCGTCATGTTCGATATCTGAGGCCTTGAAAAGTTATAGTCCGATTTCGAAAATATTTTCACAAGTGAAGCCATAGATTATATGTAGTATTTGTGTAAAGTTTTATTCCGCTATCTTCATTGGTTCCTCATGTATATATTATAAAGTGAAGGAATCAGATAGACTTCAAAATTGAGTTATGTGGAAAGTGGTCGTGGTTGGGAACCGATTTCGCCATTTCCATTTTCCATTTTTTATCCGTGTTATCAGGGTGTCAAGAATATATTATATACCGAATTTCATTCGAATCGGTCGAGTAGTTCCTGAGATATGGTTTTTTGTCCCATAAGTGGACGTCGCCCATTTTCAATTTTGTAAAAAAAAATTGAGTGCAGCTTCCTTCTAGTATTTCTTCTGTAAAATTTTGTGTTTCTGTTTTTCGTTAGTGAGTTAACCCACTTTTCGTCATTTTCAACCTAACCTTTGTATGGGAGGTGGGCGTGGTTATTATCCGATTTAAACTATTTTCATGGTGTGTGGTATGGTACGTAAGATAACCGACTGCAGAAAGTTCGGTTTCTATAGCTTTACTGGTTTGCGAGATATATACAATTAACCGATTTGGGGACCGGGCCACGTCCACTTCCCCAAAAAAATTACATCCAAATATGCCCCTTCCTAGTGCGATCCTTTACACCAAATTTTACATTTAAAACTTTATTTATGGCTTAGTTATGACACTGTATATGTTTTTGGTTTTCGCCATTTTGTGGGCGTGGTGTGTGGTATGGTACGTACGATAACCGACTGCAAAAAGTTCGGTTTCTATAGCTTTACTGCTTTGCGAGATATATACAATTAACCGATTTGGGGACCGGGCCACGTCCACTTCCCCAAAAAAATTATATCCAAATATGCCCCTTCCTAGTGCGATCCTTTACACCAAATTTTACTTTTAAAACTTTATTTATGGCTTAGTTATGACACTGTATATGTTTTTGGTTTGCGCCATTTTGTGGGCGTGGCAATGGTCAGATTTGGCCGTTTTTCTATACCAACCTCCTCCGGGTGCTAAGGAATACGTGTTCCAAGTTTCGTTCAGATATCTAAACTCAAGTTATTCGTTGCACGGACAGACAGACATCCGGATTTCAACTCGTTTCGTCATCCTGATTATTTTGATATATATAACACTATATCTAACTCGTTTAGTTTTATGACTTACAAAGAACCGTTATGTAAGCAAAACTATAATACTCTCTTAGCAACTTTTGATGCGAGAGTATAAAAATGTTTTTACCATGCAGTGTTGTGTTAAAGTCTTCAAGACAGCGTTGTCTGGAATTGTCCGGGCATTTACACTACGGTAGTCTCCACATGGTCGGCATCTTCCAGTGTTTTTGGCTGTAAGGTGTAATGGTATTGAGCATGGCCTGCTAAGGTCGAGCGTTTCCCAGTTTGATCATGTTATCAAACTCTTGGCGTGCAGTTTGTAGTTTATCCAGTGGAATACGGCGTTCTTTGTTCGTCACTGGTGGTCCTTTTGATGTGCGTATGTGGTGGAAAGTGTAGTGCTTCCTCCCTCTTGTAACCCCATCTGGATTTGTAATCTCAGGGAATTTACTTAGTAATTTGTGAAATATCTTGTTTCATTGGATTGCACGAATGGAAATCGTGACCGTTACGGGAGCAATGAGTTCAGGTGATGTTAAACCGTTGCGTCCATCTAGTAGATATTTTCGCTTGGAGTCGACTAGTAAGTCAAAGTGACTCAGGAAGGCAGCCCCAATGATTGGTTGCGGGACATCGGCGATAATAAAATGCCACCAGAAATCGCGGCGAAGTCCTATATTGAGTGACAGTAGACTTTTTCCATACTTATGGTGCCATTTGCTGCTTGTAGCGTGTAACCAATTGTTGGTGTTGCATTTCTGGACCATTCTTTTGGGAAAACCGATAGATCGGAACCAGTGTCCACCAAATATTGAGAAACACTGTCCGTCATTAGCGTTTCTCTTTTGCGTTTCCCGAAAATGTGCAACCTGGTTTGCACCGTATAGCATTTTGCCTGTATTTCGTGTGGTAGCAAAAAACCGTTAGAGCTCAGCCGTCGTTGTTGGCAATGGTAACCTCGGCTTGTTGTTGTGCTGTCGTGTGTTTCACCTAGATTGCCGTTTGTTAATAACGGCTGACTACTGTAAAGATTAGTCCGGTATTTGTTGGACTTGTAAGATCTCGTAGAGCTTGTCTGTACTAGCGCCTAGATTTTCCAACGTAGTGTTTGTTTGTAATGCTAATATGGCGCGAGTGTCTTTTGGTAAAGCGGATAACCATTTGGCTTTAGTAGATCTTCGGCGACTCCTGAAACCAGCGCTTTGAGATGGCGTGCGATCGCTATCGAGAAGTTTTTGTAACTTCGCTTCCTTTGATTTAGAAAAACTGCAAATAAGTGCCATTTATGGTGCAATGAAAGGTGTTGACGTTGGAGGATCAACGATGATGTCTTTCATTTCTGCCGCATGTCCCGCGTCGAAACCAGATAGAAACCGCGTGGTATAATTTTTGCAGTGTCTCTTACTCCCAGAATCCTAAATTGTGCATCACTTACACTGACCAATACAGTTGTGATAATTTCCTCATCACACAAATCCATCGTATTGGTGATTAATGTAATACAGTGATCCCCGCTTCAAGTTTTGACATTTTATTATTGTCATTTGTAAAGTATATTTCAAAATGGGCCGCCATACAAGTAGTATTAAAGTGTGCGAGTTAGTCATAAGTATTATAAAGACGGAAAAAGTCAACGCAACGTCGCGAAAATGGCGAAACTGAGTCTAGGAACAATTCGTCATTTCATTTAATGTTATGTTCTTGAAAATCGTGTCGCAAATAAAATAAATAGACCCATAATAAAACAGTTAACGAAAGTGACTCCCGTTGGCTTGTAAGGAAGCCCACCAGGAACCTTAAATGGGCGTGATTCCGCCTACCTATGGGTCAAACCCCATATCTCCGAAACTACTCAACCAATTTCAATGAATTTCGATTCATAATATCTTGGCTGGCTTGCCAATGATATCTTATGAAAATAGTCCAAATCGGTTCACAACCACGCATACTTCCCATTAACAAGAACTTTGCAGTCGATCTGAATCATTTACTTTACAATATATAAAGTAAGCACTAGTGAAGATAACGGAACAGAACTTTGCAATAATAATGTGGCATCGGCCTTATAAAAATTGCCGATCTCTTTGGCTGTGAGCCACTGTATAAAATTCCCCCCTTAAGAGCCTCGCTCTGTAGCCTGTAATATATAAGCCACGAATACAACATTGTTTGTAATTTTCCTATCTTTTAATGTATTGCACATTGAATGCGCTGAGGAACAGTAAGGAAAACATATAAATAGATTTGTTATGTTTTTTTATTTATTGTTATTAATAAGAAATAAATCTGACTTTCATTCTAAAAGAAAAAATATTAGATCGAAATATTTCAGAAAATTATTGGTAAGTACCTCTAGGCACTTAAGCGAGATTCATTTAAGTGCCTTTCCCGCTTAAGTGTCTCAGAAGCTTTGCATGTTAGGAAGGGGCACTTATGCGGGAATTACTGTATATATTTGGTTCGAAATTTAATCATTTATTGATTAAGCTTGAATTATTAGTTCATTTGTATACCAAGATATCTCAAACCGACGGACATATTATGTACATACATCTATACATTTTTATACTCTCGCAACAAATGTTGCTAAAGAGAGTATTATAGTTTTGTTCACATAACGGTTGTTTGTAACACCCAAAACTAAACGAGTTAGATATAGGGTTATATATACCAAAGTGATCAGGGTGACGAGTGGAGTTCAAATCCGAATGTCCGTCCGTCCGTCCGTCCGTCTGTGCAAGCTGTAACTTGAGTAAAAATTAAGATATCTTCATGAAACTTGGCACACTTATTTCTTGGCACCATAGGAAGGTTGCTTTCGAAAATGAGCAAAATCGGACCACTGCCACGCCCACAAAATGGCGAAAACCGAAAACACATAAAGTGCCATAACTAAGCCATAAATAAAGCTATGGAAATAAAATTTGGTATGAAGGATCGCACTATGAAGGGGCATATTTGGATGTAATTTTTTTGGGGAAGTGGGCGTGGCCCCGCCCTCTACTAAGTTTTTTGTACATATCTCGCAAACCAATAGAGCTATATAAACCAAACTTTCTGCAGTCGTTTTTTTTTTGCCACTTCCTAATACAGTGTAAAAATGAAAGAAATCGGGTCATAACCACGCCCACCTCCCATATAAAAGTTAGGTTGAAAATTACTAAAAGTGGGTTAACTCACTAACGAAAAACGTCCGAAACACTAAATTTCACATAAGAAATGGCAGATGGAAGCTGCACTCAGATTTTTTTACAAAATGGAAAATGGGCGTGGCGTCGCCCACTTATGGGTCAAAAACCATATCTCAGGAACTACTCGACCGATTCCAATGAAACTTGGTTTGTATTAGTTTTCTTACATCCCAATGATATGTTGTGAAAATAGGCCAAATCGCTTCACAACCACGCCTACTTCCTATGTACCAGAACTTTGAAGACGATCTGAATCGCTTACTTTACAATATATAAAGTAAGTACTAGTGAAGATATCGATGCAGAACTTTGCACAAATACTAGGTTAATGGTGTGGCAGCCCCATTCTAAAAATCGCCAAAATCGGACCATAGGTTTTTAAGGCCCCATTGATCGAACACGAGGACCTCGGTGCTTCTAACCTAATATTATGGTTTCCAACTTTCAATGGACTTTATACAATATATATAACGAATATGTGGGTCAAATTGTGTATTATATAATATAAATAAAGTTAAATAAATAAATTGCGAGAGTATAAAATGTTCGGTTACACCCGAACTTAGCCCTTCCTTACTTGTTATTTATATACTAGCACACCCGGCCACATGTTGTTGTGGCTAAGGTATACACTAACTTAAGTTGGTCCAATCTTGGCTTCGGCGACGATATTGATTATTCGAGGTCGATTTATGTTACGCAGCATGATGGCAACTCACACTACTTTTAATTGCAAAGTGAGTGGTGATGGTACAGGCAATTTTAAATAGTTTGGGATAATTGATTGCGTCATCCTGGTTTGTAGCTGTGTCAACTCTCCTGGACCTAAATTCTAAATTGTCGCCTTAAGATCATCGATATCTTTGTTTTTCTACCACCAATATAGGTAATTCAATCAGTCATTTATGGTTATCATATTGAGGTTTCATGTCAGGAAAACTTCTCTTTCAAGTCAATGAAGTGACAGAAATCTGTTGGAAATGCTATTAATCCATCGAGGTGTCAACTGCGATCCTACCATTTCCAACTGATTCTACAATCGCAATTTGATATTGTTGCAAAAACACTCATATGTTAGTTGTTAATTGGCGATACTTTATGTGTCGTCACAAATTAAAAGACTTTAGGCATGCGATTAGCTCGTCAGTAACAGTTGGTCCAGGAATAATTGGAAGAGTCTGGCGTAAATCACCTGTTAACAGAATCCTGGCTCCACCAAAAACGTTTATCGACAATCAAGATCTTTTAAAGTCCTGTGCAGTACCTCCAGCGACTTCTTGAATATTTGGAAAATATTCGTTATAGCGCTATTTTTGGCGATTTTGCCGACTGGTGTTTCGTTCATTTGCAATTTAGGAGTAATTTCAAGGCCGAATGTGCCGTTTGTTTGCCTACTAACAGGTGCCTATTCCCGTTAACCTTAGAAACCTTGGAGCCTTGGTGAAAATGAGTGAAATTGGTTCTGGAATTACATCAGCCCTCATATACTATATATGATGATTTTCTATTGGACTTTATGCCGATATATAGGTCATATTGTGTGTTATCTTAATAAAATTACATCAATAAATTGCGAGAGTGTAAAATGTTCGGTTGGACGTGAACTTAGCCTTTCCTTATTTTTTACAAATTGTTTTGGGGTATCGACACAACCTTATACAATTGAACAATAACAAAAATATTTTAACAAAGCAACAATAACAACTTTCAAAATATTATTTTTTTGTTTTCTCTTTTTATATTTTTCATGTCAACTCGAATAAAATTCTCTTATTGATATCTTCCTCGCAATTTTTCCATATTTACTCACATTCTAATCTTTTTCTGGCCTTCCACGAATATTTCAAGACTAAAATTAGCCAGATCGGTTTGAACTTCAACAACCAATAACTTCCCGATTTTAGAAAATTTTTAATTTTCTTCGCGGAAAGTTAAAAAAATTTAGGGGTGGACCACCCTTAACATTGGATGCAAAATAGATGTTGTCCGATTCTCCACCCTAGCCGATATGCACGCTAAGATTCACGAAAATCGTTCGAGCGGTTTCAGAGGAGTTCAATAACGTGACACCGTGACACGAGAATTTTATATATTAGATATCTTTTGTCAATGCGCCACATATATTTTATTTACATATACACAATGACCAAGTTATCAGAGTGATTATGTTTTACATACTATTATGAAATATTTAAATATAAAATATCCACCCGCTTAATTTACTTAAAATACGATTATTATTAAGTATACTTTTCACATTTACTAGCTATGGCGGCACCTGCTATTGTTTTTCGTATCCAGTATCTTTCAATTCAACCACCTATGGCGCGGGGCTGAGGCCGGGTCCATAAAATACATTCATGGACCACTAGTATCGGCACTAAGTGCGCGGTCTCTAGATTATGGCACGCCGACGAAAGTGGCAGCTAGTTCGCCGGGAGTGCTTGGAGTAGACTCTAATAATGCTGGTCTTGGAACGGCAGTAAATAGTGCAGCCACATCTGCCGCTTCTCTCGGTAGCACGGCCGACACAGGCGGCGAAATTGTCGTACCAAAAACATTTCCTTTGAGCGCACAAGAACCAACGTGCGAACAATTACGTGCAATGTGGATGTAAGTATGACATACTTTTGAATATTGTATTTTATCTTAACACAAGTTTCTTATTATTTTTGCAGCTTTTCCAAGAGACAATCCAGAGCCGCAGAAATTACAAATGAAATTCCAACCTATCGCGATCCATTTGCTTACAATATTTGGGAACCATATTATTCAACTACTCGCAACATGGGAGGAGGGTAATATAATTAATCAATTTACAGATCTTACAAGCGTGCGTCACCACCAGATTGTGAACAGTGATTGTGTCAACCATGTTCCTACAGGACCCCCTCTCTAGCAGCAGTAGTAATCTCGTGTATTTTTGATCTACCGCTGCACACATAACTTCAGCGGTTTATCATACCGGTAGATCATTCCAACGCGTTTTGATATTTCTTGTCATGCTCTTGTCAGATCATCGTATAGGCAGGCATGGGTTAGCAAATCTCAGCCACGATTCCGAAAGACAGCTGTACGCCACTTTTGGTAATCTCGCCCAGTATCTCGTTACCCTCAATGCCTTTGTGGCTTTCAGTTGAAATGAACTCGCTTGTCCACTAATACGCTGCAACCAAAAATACTTTTGGCCGATCTGCTGAACGAGATTATTACCATAATTGCTGCCTGACTGTCTACGTAGATGTTAACATTAGACCAAGCTGCGGAATGCTCAATTTCCATCCCCAATTTTCGCCTCATCTTTAAAGATGTTCAATGGGTGGCGTGCAGCTACCGTACCTATACGCCAAACCATATCTGTTTAAGTTTACTTTGAACCTTCTTTCCATAATGAAGAGTGGGATTAAATAGTCTGTGCCTGCCAGATTATCATTATTCGAGCTATGCCCCTGTTCTATGTGTGAATTCTCCTGCAACCAATAGTCTTCCGAACGTTGTGTAATTATCCAGAAATGTCCAGGCGCGTATTCTTTACATTCAAGATCCTTTTCGATGTCACGTGCAGTCTTTACGGATCGGTATTGTTTTGTAAGCATGTTGTGCTTTGAACAAACTGCTAGAAAGCAGTATTCGCGTATTAAAAATAAAATATGCGTATTCGCTATTTTCTCCAACGTTTTTAAAAGGAAACATACTAAACTTATGGGCTTACACTTTTTCGAATAGAATGGGTGCCTACGGTATGAAAACTACCCAGTTGGTCGTTGGTCGATTCCAAACTGCTAAAAAGGACGTTTAACAAAATCTTCCGAAGAGTTTTCGCAGGACTGACGTTTGGTCCTGCGAAGCATTTTTTGTATTTCCTTAAAAGAGCCTCATAATCGTTCCAACAGTCCTTGCTCCACTTGCTCGACCCGTCCTCAATTTTTCCACCAAGGAGGCTTTAATTTGCGCTTGAGTCCCAGAGTAGGATAAGCGGAATGAAAATATATTAAAGATAAAAAGTATTAAGAGCATTCGTGAACCTCTTTATGAGCAACTGTAGTCCATGGCGATATACTTTGCACTATTCAGTTCTCCATAATTGCACCTCTATACGATTCTTGAGGGTGGGTCCTACATAGTTAGGTTTCTTACCTCGATTGGCTACCATTATACTGTTTTATAGTTAAGATCTACATCTATCTAGATATCTCAATTCATGGATAAATTAATGCTTGCACGACTAGTTAGATAGATAGTCCAATAACATTTTGCGAGAGTATAATAAAATTGTTTGTTTAATTAATTTGTCTCTTTATATCCGATTGGTATCCGATACTGAATCTGTCGGTATATGTCCAAACAGAAATATACTCTTCGGAAGATTTTGTTAAACGTCCTTGTTTTGATAAACAATTTGTAATATTCTACTAAGTTCTTCTTTATCCAGAGGTGGTAACTATATTTCACAACAAATTAAATTATAAACACTTCGACTGATTTACTTTCTTTGTTTCAAATCTTTAATATCGTGGAAACTAGTATATTAGATAATATTTTTATACTCTCGCAACAAAAGTTGCTAAGAGAGTATTATAGTTTTGTTCACATAAGGTTGTCTGTAAGTTATACAACTAAACGAGTTAGATATAGGGTTATATATGTATATCAAAATGATCAGGGTGACGAGACGAGTCAAAATCCGAATGTCTGTCTGTCCGTCCGTTCGTCCGTCCGTGCAACGGATAACTTGAGTAAAAATTGAGATATCTAAATGAACTCAAAACTATACAAAGAGATTGGTAGAATGCTGAAACAAATGAAAGCAGTTATTGATAGTAAAGGGCATCCCAAAAAGTACAAATCAACCTAAAAATTTAGTTGTGACCTTAAAAAGTTCAATATATTTTGTTTTTTTTTTTGTTACTATATTAATTTCGCAGTGAGGTGCAATATTATACTGCAGTTTGTTTTCGTTTTAGAAAAATAAAATAACTATAAAATCTAAATTTTGTATACTCTCGCAAAAAAGTTGCTAAAGAGAGTATAATAGTTTTGTTCACATAACGGTTGTTTGTAAGTTCTAAAACTAAACGACGAGTAGAGTTGAAATCCGGATGTCTGTCTGTCCGTCCGTGCAAGCTGTAACTTGAGTAAAAGTTGAGATATCTTGATGAAACTTGGTACATATTTCTTGGCACCATAAAAAGGTCAGATTTGCGAAATCGGACCATGCCACGCCCACAAAACGGCGATAACCGAAAACTTATAAAGAGCTGTAACTAAGCCATAAATTAAGCTATGAAAGCAAAATCGGACTCTAGCCACGCCCACAAAATGGCGAAAACCAAAAACACATAAAGTGTCATAACTAAGCCATAAATAAGGTTACAAAATTTGGAACAAAGGATCGCACCAGGAAGGGGCATATTTGGATGTAATTTTTTTGGGGAAGTGGGCGTGGCCCGCCCCCAAATCGGTTATTTGTATATATCTCGCAAACCAATGAAGTTATATAAACCAAACTTTCTGCAGTCGGTTCACTTACGTACCCCACCACACACCATGAAAATGGTTGAAATCGGATAATAGCCACGCCCACCTCCCATACAAAGGTTAGGTTGAAAATTACTAAAAGTGGGTTAACTCACTAACGAAAAACGTCAGAAACACTAAATTTTACAGAATAAATTGCAGAACTTCCCATGTAACTAAATTTTCAACTCCATTTTATTCCTTCACTTTATAATATATGTGGGATGGCCGATTAACTTGACGAATAAAAACATCGCGTTTTATATAAAATGATTAATAACAACTTTATTCAAATTATCTAGCTAATATGACCGCAAAGAAATAATTGCACTGGCCGGTAAAAAGTAAAAAGATTAATAGCGATCACGTCCGCTGTGATCTGCCGTGGTCTTGCGTGGTACGTGGTTGCCGGTGGTCTGTCTGTTTGTCTGTCCTTATTTCGTCTTCGTCCCTACTGTTTCGTTGTCATTCGAGTCCGTTCGCTACTGTCACATCTGTTCCCTACACAGTGTTGCATTTCTATTTCAGTTTTATTGTCCGTTTACACAATCCTACATTCGGCTATCCTGACTGTTCATTCGGCCCCAATTCTTCATAAATTGGGTTCCAATTCTTCATAAATTCAGCAATTGTTATTGTGTCCATGTCCATGTCCTATATGGCCCAAAGAATTTTGCTTTAAGTCTCAGTCCTGCTCCATACTGCGTTCGCTTGATGGCTACTAGCTCGTTTTTATTATAGTCGACCTCTGCTCTTCGCCTTTTGTTGAATGTTCTCCGATTTTCCTGCTGAATCCTAGCAATATTGTGTCGTGTCTCCTGACGAATTACCTCGCGTTCTGCATCGAGCTCTTCGATGGCTGATTCCTCCAGCAGTTCGAGAAAATGTGGTATTCCTTTCAGTCGCATCTCAAGTCCAGTCAAAAGGTGATTGTTTGGTTTTGTTCAGTTTCCAGAACTCTCGTTTCCCAACTTAGCTATCATCGGAATAATAATCTGGTGCATGCGCTCTACTTGCCCGTTTGCTCGTGGCACTCCCGTAGCAATTAATAAATGCTGGATTTCCTCATCCTCGCAGTACTGTTTAAACAAATTCGACGTAAAGGCTGCGCCTCTGTCTGTTATGACTCGTCTTGGATTTCCGAAAGCGGCTGCTCTTTTCTTTAAGAATTCGACGACTGCATCAGTTCCTGTGTTCTTAGTTGGATATAGCCAAACGAACTTGGAGAATGCGTCCACCATCACAAGGATGTAGTTATATGCCTTCTTTGTCGACTCCAGCGGTCCAACGTGATCGAGATGTATTGTTCCCAAAGGCTTGTCCTCTTTACTAATTGGATTTAGGAAACCTTCTTTCTTTCCTGACTTCGTGTCGTTGACGATACACTCTACGCAACTTCTTACAACCATCGTTGCCTTCCTATTTAAATTTGGTATATAAAATTATTTTTCTACTGCTTCTTCCGTTTTCTTGATGAAAAAGTGTCCTTGCCTATGTGCCATGTTGATGATTTTGTTCTCCATAACTGATGGAACTACCACGAGTTCTCTTGTTGAATCCTTATACAGTACTCCATGTTTGATATAAAAGTCTTCGTAGTCGCTCTTCTCCAGAACTTTCAAAACAGCTCGTATCCAATCGTCCTCTTCCTGTGCTTGCTTCAGCCGGTGTATTAGGGAATCTTCTATAATGAGACAAGATACCCTACTCAACGCGTCTACATGTCGCATTTTTGAACCGTTTCTATGTTCTATCTCGTAGCAAAAGTCTTGTAGGAACATTGCCCAACGAGATACTCTTAATGGCACATCTCGTTTCCGCATCGTCATTGCGAATGCATTGCAATCTGTTCCTATCTTAAAACTTATACCCAACAAATATACTCTCCACTTCTTAAGTGCTTCTATAATCGCTAGTACCTCGAGTTCATACGAATGGTACTTTTCCTCTGCCGGTTTTGTCTTCCGACTCATGTATTGAACTGGATGGAACGCTTGATGGTCGAAATCATTCTGAAGTAGCACTGCTCCGTACCCGGACATACAAGAGTCTGTACAGTCAGCGTCATATTTCATCGTACGGCACTCTAAAATCAAATTTATATATATATAAATTATATAAAATTATTTACAAACTAAATGTAAAAACTCAAAAATTTGCCTAATGTTCAAAGTTGATGCGTCATAATTCATCGTACGGCATTGTTTATCCTTACTTTTAAGAGTTTCTTGTTTTCATTTTAAAACAAAATAGCTTCAACATAGAAGTGGAATCAGTTTATCACGTGCTGTGAAGTGGACCAGTGGTTATTTCCTATTTTGACAATAATGGAGAAAAGATATGAAACTTCCTCAGATTTTAGAGAAATTGTGATATAATAACGAAAAGAAGCAAAATCAATGAGAGAAATTGATAAAACTACCTCTAAATATAAGTTTACAATACAGCACATACTAGATTTATTTATAAAAATAATAATAGAGAATAAAAAAATGGATCGAGAGGCGCGCGAACACTTAATGAAGGACATAATTGACATTTGACAGACAGTGCTTTTACAGACGAAAGCATATTTAATCTTTTCGGCGATGATGGACCATAAAAAGTTTAGTGAAAACAGGACCCAACGCTTCTTACTAAAAATTTGCGATGTACTGTTAAATATGGTTTAAGAAACTTGATTCTTAGGGGATGTATGACAGTTTCTGGAGTCGGAAAGCTGATCTTTATTAGAAGAAAAATTGACAATGACCAATATTAGAAATTTTGAAGCAAAATTTAAAGCAGTCAGTTGAAAAAAATGGGCTTAACTGATGCTTATGTTTTAAAACAACTCAACGACCCAAAGCATACTGCATATTTGGTTCGCCTCTCCACAAGGCCTGGACCTCAATCCCATTGAATATTTAAGCGATTACATGAAAAAGAATTTTTAAAAACATACAATTTCGTATGTGTCACTTCAAAAAAGGGCTTAATCTTATCTTCGATGCTAAATAGAATGGAAGACCCACAAACTACTATATTTTAAGTTTCTAAACAAATGTATCGCGTATAACATAATAGTAAAGATATTGATAACATAAATGTGTAACGTACGATAAAATATGGCGCAAAAAATTTGTTCAATTTAAGCTTTTTTTTATTTATCATTTTTATTTTGAAATATATTCAATCAATTTGCATATAAATTATACTATTTCCAAGTTTTCTGTTATCTATAGAAGAACATTTTTCATTTGAGTGGATTAAAAACGGAAATTTTCATTTTAGAGTACCGTACGATGAAATATGACGCTGACTGTATGTACCTCAGTCACTGCTTTCGGATTGTACAACATTAGGACTGGTGCACTGATCAATGCTGACTTCAACTTCTGGAATGCCTCCAACTGCTTGTCGCGCAACTCGAACTTAGCCTCTTTCCTGAGTAGATCCGACAGCGGTTTGGCTATTACTGCATATCCATCGACAAATCTTCTAAAGTATGATGTCAATCCCAGGAATCTCTGCAAAGTCTTCTGGTCATCAGATGGTTTTATCGAACCGTCTTCTATAGCATAGCCTAGAAAGTCTATTTTACTTATAAGAAACTGACATTTGTCCCATTTCATCCGCAAACCATATTCTTCAGCCCTTCGTAGAACTCGTTCCAAACAGTGTACGCCTTCAGTGTAATCCTTGGAGGGAATAACTAAATCGTCCATGTAAGCCACCACAGTATCGTCTTGTATAAGATCTCTAAATCTTCTTCTTAACTGGCGTAGAAACCGCTTACGCGGTTATAGCCGAGTCCACAACAGTGCGCCACGCATCTCTCCTTTTGGCGGTTTGGCGCCAATTGGTAATACCAAGTGAAGACAGGTCCTTCTCCACCTGGTCCTTCCACCGGAGTGGAGGTCTCCCTCTTCCTCGGCTTCCACCAGCGGGTACTGCATCGAAAACTTTCAGAGCTGGTGCACTTTCATCCATTCGAACAACATGACCCAGCCAGCGTAGCCGCTGTTTTTTTATTCGCTGGACTATGTCTATGTCGTCGAACAACACATACAGCTCATCATTCCATCTTCTGCGGTATTCGCCGTTGCCAATGTTTAAGGGACCGTAAATCTTCCGCAAAACCTTTCTCTCGAAAACTCCTAGTGCCGTCTCATCGGATGTTGACACCGTCCACGCTTCTGCACCATAAAGTAGGACGGGAATGATGAGGGACTTGTAGAGTTTAGTTTTTGTTCGTCGAGAGAGGACTTTACTTTTCAATTGCCTACTCAGTCCATAGTAGCACCTGTTGGCAAGAGTGATTCTGCGTTGGATTTCAAGGCTGACATTATTATCGGTGTTAATGTTGGTTCCTAGGTATACGAAATTAACTACAACTTCAAAGTTATGACTGTCAACAGTGACGTGGGAGCCAAGACGCGAATGCGCTGACTGTTTGTTTGATGACAGGAGATATTTCGTCTTGTCCTCGTTCACCACCAGACCCATTCGCTTCGCTTCCTTATCCAGGCGGGAAAAAGCAGAACTAACGGCGCGGGTGTTGTTTCCGATGATATCAATATCATCGGCGAACGTCAGGAGCTGTACACTCTTGTAGAAGATTGTACCATCTCTATTTAGCTCTGCAGCTCTTATAATTTTCTCCAGCATCAAGTTAAAGAAGTCGCACGATAGCGAGTCACCTTGTCTGAAACCTCGTTTGGTATCGAACAGCTCGGAGAGGTCCTTCCCGATCCTGACGGAGCTTTTGGTGTTGCTCAACGTCAACTTACACAGCCGTATTAGTTTTGCGGGGATACCAAATTCAGACATCGCGGCATAAAGGCAGCTCCTTTTCGTGCTGTCGAAAGCAGCTTTAAAGTCGACAAATAGATGGTGTGTGTCGATTATTTTTTCACGGGTCTTCTCCAAGATTTGGCGCATGGTGAATATCTGGTCAGTTGTTGATTTTCCAGGTCTAAAGCCACACTGATAAGGTCCAATCAGTTTGTTGACGGTGGGCTTTAGTCTTTCACACAGTACGCTCGATAGAACCTTATAAGCGATGTTAAGGAGGCTTATCCCACGATAGTTGGCGCAGATTGTGGGGTCTCCCTTTTTGTGGATTGGGCAGAGTACACTGAGATTCCAATCGTCGGGCATGCTTTCTTCCGACCATATTTCGCAAAGAAGCTGATGAATGCACCTTATCAGCTCTTCGCCGCCGTATTTGAATAGCTCGGCCGGCAATCCATCGGCCCCCGCCGCCTTGTTGTTCTTCAAGCGGGTAATTGCTATTCTAATTTCTTCACGGTCGGGCAATGGAACATCTGTTCCATCGTCGTCGATTGGGGAATCGGGTTCGCCATCTCCTGGTGTTGTACTTTCACTGCCATTCAGCAGGCTGGAGAAGTGTTCCCTCCACAAACACAGTATACTCTGGTCATCAACCACTAGATCACCGCTGGGGGTCCTACAGGAGTGTGCTCCGGTCTTGAAACCTTCAGTTAGTCGCCGGATCTTTTCGTAAAATTTTCGAGCATTACCCCTGTCGGCCAGCTTGTCAAGCTCTTCATACTCACGCATTTCTGCCTCTTGCTTTCTTTTTCTGCAAATGCGTCTCGCTTCCCTCTTCAGCTCTCGGTATCTTTCCCATCCCGCTCGTGTTGCGGTCGATCGCAACATTGCGAGGTAGGCAGTCTGTTTTCTCTCCACTGCGAGACGACAATCCTCATCATACCAGCTGTTTTTTTGGCTTTTCCGAAAGCCAATGGTTTCGGTTGCAGCTGTACGTAAGGAGTTTGATATGCCGTCCCACAGCTCCCTTATACCGAGATGCTGATGAGTGCTCTCAGAGAGCAGGAGTGCAAGTCGAGTAGAAAATCGTTCGACTGTCGGTTGTGATTGCAGCTTCTCGATGTCGAACCTTCCTTGTGTTTGTTGACGTGTGCGCTTTTCTACACAGAGGCGGGTGCGTATCTTAGCTGCTACAAGATAGTGGTCCGAGTCGATGTTGGGACCACGAAGCGTACGCACATCAAAAACACTGGAGACATGTCGTCCATCTATCACAACATGATCGATCTGGTTGCGAGTGATTCGATCCGGGGACAGCCAAGTAGCTTGATGGATTTTCTTATGCTGGAATCTAGTGCTACAGATGACCATATTTCGGGCCCCGGCGAAGTCGATCAGCCTCAGACCGTTTGGTGATGTTTCGTCATGGAGGCTGAATTTTCCGACTGTTGTGCCAAAGACACCTTCTTTACCCACCCTAGCGTTGAAATCGCCAAGCACGATTTTGACATCGTGGCGGGGGCAGCGCTCATAGGTACGTTCTAGGCGCTCATAGAAGGTATCTTTGGTCACATCGTCCTTCTCTTCCGTCGGGGCGTGGGCGCAAATCAGGGATATGTTGAAGAACCTCGCTTTGATGCGGATTGTGGCTAGACGTTCATCCACCGGAGTGAATGCCAGGACTCGACGACGGAGTCTCTCTCCCACCACGAATCCCACACCGAATTTGCGCTCCTTTATATGGCCGCTGTAGTAGATGTCACAAGGACCCACCTTCTTCCGTCCTTGTCCCGTCCATCGTATTTCTTGGATTGCGGTGATGTCAGCCTTTACTCTTACGAGGACATCAACCAGCTGGGCAGAGGCACCTTCCCAATTAAGGGTCCGGACATTCCAGGTGCATGCCCTTAAATCATCTCTAAATACTGCTGAAATAAATCTTGAAAAAACTGGCGAATTCGATATACCAAAAGGCACGTATTGAAATTCATATTGCCCATTGTATGTAACGAATGCGGTGTACTTCCTTGAAGTAGGCTCCACTGGGACGTGGAAAAATCCATTCCTAAGATCCAGTGTCGTAAAAACATTAGCACCCTGTAACTTTTTGATAACATCGTCGATATTTGGCATCGGGAAGTTATCGCGAACTATCTTTGTGTTTAATCGCCGATAATCGCAACACAAGCGTCTCCTTCCATCTTTCTTCGAAACTAACACCACTGGTGACGCATAATTTGAATTACTGGGTTTGATGATCCCATCCTTCAACCACTCCTTAACTTTTTAATCCACTTCCTGTCTATCGGTATATGACATCCGTTTGGGATCTTCGTATACTGGGGTGTCATCTGACAGTAAGATCTTCATCTCCACTGGCGAATTCGAATTGCTTGTAGGCTTATAATTCGCTACCAATCTTCTTACTATAGTTGCTTGCTCTTTGTTGAGGTGTGAAAGATCGACTTCGTCCACAGGTACCTTCTCCATTCCTGCGACCATACACAGGGTTCTGAACTCTTCGCTCAGTTCAGCAATCCTGTTATCACCTTCATCAATTGCGTTGTTCCTAACGTCAGTGCCCATCACCGTAGTCTCATGAACCAACTTCGAACTCGCTTCTGAAATCCTGAACTCTCTTGGCTCCTTAGCCACAACAGCGCCCTCGCTCTCATTGTTTGCTACTTCCAAAGCCCTTCTATCACGGATTCGCTTGCGATACTTCCTAACAGCTTCCATATACTGCTCCTCATCTTCCTTCACATCAATCCTCTTAGGCTTCGCTGACCCAACACTGCGATCTTTCCTTACTGCTCCAGTATTCACCTCCTCCTTAATCTGTGGCTTTTCCTCCACCTTCTTCTGCCTGAACTCGGCGCCATCTTCCGTAACAAATAAATCCACTTGTCTCAGAACGTCGTTACCAATCACGAGCGCATATTTAATGTCTCGCTCTCGCACTACGTGAAATTTTACTTCCAACTTTATGTTGTCTATCTCGATGGATGTGGGAAAAGCTACCTATTGTTATAAGTTTGCTGGTACCGATACCCATCAACTGTCGCTGTTCACTACTTAAGTCAACGTCCAGACTAAGTATGTTTAACGTATCGTAACGTATAATACATAAGTCGCTACCTGTGTCGATTAATGCCGACGCAGATTTTCCGTTGAAACTTACATCCTTAAAAATCAATCCACTCCGCTTCTCCGATTTCACGATTTCTCCTTCATCCGTCATATTATTGACGCAGCTTCGCTCCGATTTAGGAGTTTTCCTTCCTGCCTTACAGTCAGCTGCACGATGACCCTCTTTACCGCAATTGTAACACGATCTCTTATTGCGTGGACAGCTTCTAGCGAGAAGTGATGAATCCCCGCAGATAAAACATTTCCTGCTAAATGGAACTGCTTTCTGGAAGTCCTTGTTTGACGACGATGCCTTCTCCTGGTTCCCATTCACGGGTTGTGACTAGCTGTAGCGAATCTTCTCATACACCTTGATCTGCTCCTTCAAATCCTGTATAGTTTTCGCCTGGTATAGGTTGCTTTTGTTCGACCTTGAGTCCGGTATGCCTTCGATGAAATATTCTATTAGGCTTGAGTCATCTAGCCCTATCGGTTTCCTCAACTCCATTAAAACGTATAAATATTCTCGAAGATCTTCCCCATGTCGCTTCCGACGACTACGTAAAGTACGGTGTACTTCAATCGATGACAATGCTATACCAAATTCCTGCCGCAGCGCTAGTTTTAGTGAACTCCAGCTGCTTATTCCGCTTTGACTTCTTACAAAAATCTTTGCCTCACCCTTCAACAATTGTTTTGCGTAGATGAATTTCTGCAGCTCGTTCCAACGCACTGCTGATGCGTTTGCCTCAAAATCCTCAAGCCATTGTTCGAAACTTGGACGACCTGTTCCTTTAAACGAAGTCATTGAGTCCTCAACATCTCGGAGAGTAAAGTTGTGGTATTCGACTCTAACCTCACGCACACTCCGTTGGCTTGCTACCTCTTCCACATGTAGTGTCGCTTTCCGTCCAATAGTCGATAGCCCTAAATCGCCTAACCTAGACCGTCAACAGTCAGCTCAAAAATTTCGTTGCGGTTCATAATTTACAATGTTGTACAAAAAATGGATAATATTCTAAAAATCTTAATTTTAATAATAATATTTCTTTTTAGCTTGCGTTACAATATTCACTTTATCCGCATACAATTCTGATAACTTTTATGTTATTCAATTCGATCGCAATATCCGCTTTTACAATTTCCGTGTACAATTTTAATAACTTGTATGTTAACGAATTTTATTACAATATTCGTTTTAATCTTTCGCATACAGTTTTTGAAGTAAAATATTTTCTATAATTCAAATTTTATTACAATATCCGCTCTATACTTTTTGCAAGATTTTAATAACTTTTATGTTTAACGAATTTCAGAACAATATTCGTTTTAACTTTTCCGCATAAAGTTTTTACAGAGAAATGTTTTCTATAAATCGAATTTTATTACAATATCCGCATTTAACTTTTACATAAAACTGTAAGTTATTCGGATTTTATTGTAATATTTTCTTTAACAATCTCACGTAAAAAGTCTTAAAACGTATTTTCACCAATAAAAGTTTGTTGCGATATTCGCCATAAATTTTCACAAAAGTATTCAATAACTTATTTTACGATATTCAAAAAATGTACAATTGTATATCAAAAGACTTAGCTGTTTCTCCAATGAAATGTAACGCCACCTCCAACGATGTACTGTACTTTACCACACACACTGTGTATGCCCTCCGTTACTACTGCTGCTGCTGCTACTGCTACTACTGCTACTGCTGATGCTGACGCTGATGCTACTGCTGATGCTACTGCTGATGCTGCTGCTACTGCTGATGCTGCTGCTACTGCTGCTGCAATTTTCGCACACCAAAGACCACTTGTTGAAATTAACGCGTTTGAAATTTATCAAAAAAAAAATTCACTTTAAATCGCAAGTTTTTACGCAAAATAGCACTTTATTCCCGAAATTTCACTTCTGATACCACTTGTGGGATGGCCGATTAACTTGACGAATAAAAACACCGCGTTTTATATAAAATGATTAATAACAACTTTATTCAAATTATCTAACTAATATGACCGCAAAGAAATAATTGCACTGGCCAGTAAAAAGTAAAAAGATTAATAGCGATCACGTCCGCTGTGATCTGCCGTGGTCTTGCGTGGTCCGTGGTTGCCGGTGGTCTGTCAGTTTGTCTGTCCTTAATTCGTCTTCGTCCCTACTATTTCGTTGTCATTCCAGTCCGTTCGCTACTGTCACATCTGTTCCCTACACAGTGTTGCATTTCTATTTCAGTCTTATTGTCCGTTTACACAATCCTACATATATACATAAGGAACCAATTAGATAGCGGAATAAAACTTTACACAAATGATCTGTGGCATCTCTTGTGAAAAAATTGTCGAAATCAGACTATAACTTTTCAAAGCCCCAAAAATCGAAAATGAAGAATACTGTGCCCCATGGTAATTTTTCACCGAAAATTTCAGTAAATCTCTCAGGTATCTTAATATAATTTAGAGGAAATATTTTCTTCTAATAGTGTGTCTCTGTTCCAGAGATGGTTAAAATCGGGCCATAACTTCCCCTAGCTCTCATATACCTCATTATAGAATTTTCAAATTGGGGCAAATTGTATGTTATATTGATAAAAATATATCAATAAATTGCGAGAGTATAGACATAGCCATATATCTTGATCATTGGCATAGACAGATTGTACTTAGCTGCAGAAACGGGTAAAATAACGCTTTTCCAACCGTACAGTCTAACGTAATTTGCCTAGATAATTAGCGATGTGAACTAACTTAATACATGATATCTATGACATATATTTTATTGTTTTCTAGCTCATATGCTTAATGCGAATGTATGATTGTATTAGACCACTGAAAACCACAGAGTTCACTTCAAAGTTGGTAAACGGCTTATCTTTCATTCTTGTTAAAAAAAAGAATAATTACTTCCATTGGCTTATTTGCAGTTATTTAATACATTTTATTTGGTTTATATATATAAGGAAAACGTTGTTAATAAATACATTTATGTTATATACACCTAAATAACAAGTAAGGAAGGGCTATGTTCGGGTGTAACCGAACATTTTATACTCTCGCAATTTATTTATTTAACTTTTTTTAATATTATATAATACACAATTTTACCCACATATTCGTCATATATATTGTATAAAGTCCATTGAAAATTGGAAACCCTAATATTAGGTTGGAAGCACCGAGGTCCTCATGTTCGATATATCTTCTTCTTGACTGGCGTAGACACCGCTTACGCGATTATAGCCGAGTCCACAACAGCGCGCCACGTATCCGTCCTTCTGGCAGTTGGTTATTCCAAGCGAAGCCAGGTCCCTCTCCATCTGGTCCTTCCATCGGAGTGGAGGTCTCCCTCTTCCTCGGCTTCCACCAGCGGGTACTGCATCGAATACTTTCAGAGCTGGAGCACTTTCATCCATTCGAACAACATCACCTAGCCAGCGTAGCCGCTGTCTTTTTATTCGCTGGACTATGTCTATGTCGTCGAATAACACATACAGCTCATCATTCCATCGTCTGCGGTATTCGCCGTTGCCAATGTTTAAGGGACCATAAACTTTCCGCAAAACCTTTCTCTCGAAAACTCCTAGTGCCGTCTCATCGGATGTTGACATCGTCCACGCTTCTTCACCGTCAAGTAGGACGGGAATGATGAGAGACTTGTAGAGTTTGGTTTTTGTTCGTCGAGAGAGGACTTTACTTTTCAATTGTCATCAGGTTAAAGAAATCACACGAGAGTGAGCCACCTTGTTTGAAACCTCGTCTGGTATCGAACGGCTCGGAGAGGTCCTTCCCGATTCGGACGGAGCTTTTGGTGTTGCTCAACGTCAGCTTACACAGCCGTATTAGTTTTGCGGGGATACCAAATTCAGACATAGCGGCATAAACGCAGCTCCTTTTCGTGCTGTCGAAAGCAGCTTTAAAGTCGACAAAGAGATGGTGTGTGTCAATCCTATTTTCACGGGTCTTCTCCAAAAGTTGGCGCATAGTGTATATTTGGCTGTTGTTGATTTTCCAGGTCTAAAGCCACACTGATAAGGTCCAATCAGTTTGTTGACGGTGGGCTCTAGTCTTTCACACAGTACGCTCGACAGAACCTTATACGCGATGATGAGGAGGCTTATCCCACGGTAATTGGCGCAAATTGTGGGGTCTCCCTTTTGTATATTGGGCAGAGTACACTGAGATTCCAATCGTCAGGCATGCTTTCTTCCGACCATATTCTGCAAAGAATCGCGGCATGCACCTTATCAGCTCTTCGCCGACGTATTTGAATAGCTCAGCCGGTAATCCATCGGCCCCCGCCGACATTTCGTAAAATTTTCGAGCATTACCCCTGTCGGCCAGCTTGTCAAGCTCTTCGTACTCACGCATTTGGGCCTCTTTCTTTTTTTGTCTGCAAACGCGTATCTTTCGGCAACATTGCGAGGTAGGCAGTCTGTTTTCTCTCCACATGTTCGATATATGGGGCCTTGAAAACATAAGGTCCGATATCGGCGATTTTTGGAATGGTGCTGCCACACCATAAACGTAGTATTTGTGCAAGGTTCTGCATCGATATCTTCACTAGTGCTGACTTTATATATTGTAAAGTAAACGATTCAGATCGTCTTCAAAGTTCTTGTATATTGGAAGTAGGCGTGGTTGTGAAGCGATTTGGCCTATTTTCACAACATATCATTGGGATGTAAGTAAACTATTACAAACCAAGTTTCATTGAAATCGGTCGAGTAGTTCCTGAGATATGGTTTTTGACCCATAAGTGGGCGACGCAACGCCTGTTTTCCATTTTGTAAAAAAATCTGAGTGCAGCTTCCATCTGCTATTTCTTAGTGAGATAACCCACTTTAAGTAATTTTCAACCTAACCTTTGTATGGGAGGTGGGAGTGGTTATTATCCGATTTCAACTATTTTCATGGTGTATGGTGCTGTACGTAGGAGAACCGACTGCAGAAAGTTTGGTTTATATAACTTAATTTGATTGCGAGATATATACAAATAACTGATTTAGGGGCGGGGCCACGCCCACTTCCCAAAAAAAATTACATACAAATGTGGCCCTTCTTAGTGCGATCCTTCATACCAAATTTTATTTCCATAGCTTTATTTATGGCTTAGTTATGGCACTTTGTGTGTTTTCGGTTTTCGCCATTTTGTGGGCGTGGCAGTGGTCCGATTTTGCTCATTTGTGAAAGCAACCTTCCTATGGTGCCAAGAAATAAGTGTGCTAACTTTCATCAAGATATCTTAATTTTTACTCAAGTTACAGCTTGCACAGGTGGACGGACGGACAGACAGACATTCGGATTTGAACTCCACTCTTCACCCTGATCACTTTGGTATATATAACCCTATATCTAACTCGTTTAGTTTTGGGTGTTACAAACAACCGTTATGTGAACAAAACTATAATACTATCTTTAGCAACTTTTTTTGCGAGAGTATAAATATATTTAATAAATTTTATTTTTTTTACAGTGTGCGTATGTTGCCGCGATACAACGACAGATCTCGGTCACCAGTTTTCGGTAGAGTGATTAGTAGAGAGCCCATTATACCCCAACGTGTAAATATCGGCCATCGTCAGCGGCATTACAGTGTTGACGGAAGTAACTTTGGTGGTCCGTCTTCTCGCGTCTACGGAGCTGAAACGAAAGGAGCACCTTCTTATCAAAGTGGTGATGGTAGCTCTCGCCGTCCGTCAAAATATCGTCACGTGGGTTCTAATAATGCAGTAACTAGTGCGGCCAATGGAGGAAACCCGAACTCTGTGAATGTACAAGGAAGCTTCCAACGTTTAAAAGAACTGATTTGGACTGAGCGCGCTAAAGAGCTGACGCAACAGCGTAGGGCAGAGGAGTTGGCCGCACGAGCCGCCGTCCTGAAAGAGATCGCAAATGGTCAAAAGCAAGTATCCTCTACATTTACATACATTTCAAGTTGTATTAAAAAATGTACATTTGACGTGAACAAGTTTGGTTTTCACTCAATTTTAGAAGAGGTTTTCAACAATATTACAGAACATTCAATTACCTACTGATATGTATGTATACGGACCAGTTTATCGGTCTCGCCAAAGTTCGTGCTATCGACATGTTTCAGCTTCAGTTTGACACCGCTAGCCTGCAAAGGAGAAACGCTACTTTTAATCTCGCGTTCTTCTATGCAAATTTGTCAATTTGCATTCACACGGCATTTAAACCGATTTAATAGTGTCCAGTAAGGACTCTTACCATTGAGGGAGTGTGCAATGCAAGATACTAGACCAGAAGGATCTCACAGTCACAAATGTTTGTAGGAAGACTGATCCAGCGCCAAATATGATGAGAATGTGGGTAGAGTGCCCTTAGGTGAGAGCTCATCGGCTCTGCAGTTCCCAATGATTCCGCAGTGGTCTAAAATCCAAAAGTAGCTTACAAACAGTTTGTCAAGAAACAGTTTAACATTGAAAATAAATACACTTTTTCACTTTCCACAGTATAATATATTACTTTTTACTTCAGCTCATTATTTTTTTTAATCAGGGCACAAATAGTATTTAAAGACGATTGATAAAAAAACTGCAAAAGCAATGTTGAAAAAAAATGAATCACCAACTAGTTGACACTGTAACAAAATTGAACGATTCTTGTTTTTGTTTCTGCAGTTTGCAGTATATTTTCCATCAATTCTCTTTAAATACTATATGTAACTATCCCTGATAAAAAATAAATGTTGAACTGAAGTAAAAAGTAATATATTTTGCTGCGGAAAGTGAAAAAGTGAATTTATTTTCAATATGCAAACTGTTTCTTGACAAACTGTCAATAGTTAGTGCATATTGAAATTTCTTAATTGCTGAACTTGACCGCGTTTGACTTACACCTCGTTACTAATTCTAACATGGAAAATATTGACTACTTATCTACATATTACGTTGGCGTTAAGCTAAAAAACACAAACTTGATAAATATTCTGTTAGAGTTGTAATTTGGATGTTGTTCAGAGTGATTGTGCATCACTTCGTTTGTATCGGATGGTGTACCTATAAAATCTCCACCTTTCAAAGTATTACTACACATTCGATTGAATAACAATGTTGTTGTTTAGTTGGAAATAAATATGCTATAAGTGTAAGCGATTTTAAGCAGTTTAAGCATATTTATGTTAAATTTCATAGTAAAAATTCAACCTGCTTCCTTAGTGTTTGATTTCGCAATTAATTTTACTTTATTTATTAGAAAATTATTTATTTTATTTTGTTTTATTTATTTATGTAGCAAATGTATTACAAACTAGCGGCCGACTCTGCTTCGCACGGGTGGACATACAATTTTTTCTATATTTTTGCTTTTTATTCATATCATAATGAGAATTCCTCATTTTAATTACATTTCGTGAGGTGGCAATCGTGCAGAATAGAGGGAATTTAAAAATACTTGTTAACAGATTTGTAACATTTAAAATGACCCGGTCCTTTTTCCATAGTCATTATATGTATTTATTTCGTTTACTGAGTCGTTTCTCGGTGACACTACCGTCCTCGAACAGACCCAATAAAAATTTCTCTCTGTGAGATTTTCGATGTCGGGATAGATAGGTTAGGTAAGTTTAGATTTGGCTGTTTCCCTAAGGGAATCTACAAAGTGACCTGAACATACTACAAATCTGCAGAGATTTTTAACTTCTTTATTCACTATTTCGCGAGCTTGTTCGAAAAAGTGGGATCTGAGAAATATTTTTCTTGATCTCACAAAGGCAGAACGTTCCAGTTCCTCCTCCATGCAGCTTCTACAGCTAGCATCCGGTGAGATTTTCTACTTCACAGCGTGGATCCTTATGGGACAATGGTCAGTAAGAACCTATATGACTAAGGAGTGCTATGCTTTATTGAGGGCGAAAGCTCGGCAGAACTCCTTCGGTTCACCTTGGCCCAGCAGGATTTGGCGACTGCACAAGTACTAGTTACTGACCAGCGCTTGCCCAGCTCATCCGAGGCCCATCTGCCCATTAGCAAACCGCAATAGGCAATACGGTGCTCCTACATGTTTCCATACTACTAATATTGAGACTGACGTTCTTGACCTTGCAAGTTCATCAACCGTAAAATTTCCCGCATTTCTGCAGTGGCCAGGACCAGACTAATCTAATCGAAAAGTATAACGATGCCACCGATAATATAGATAGGCATTCCTTAACCAACCTTGCGCGCATAGTCAGTGAACTCTAGGCTAGAATCACTCTATTATCGGAGAGGATTGTCACCTCCCTAAAGGTTGATGCGCTTCGAAGCAATATTTCCCCCGCTGGCTTAATAGCAGCCACTTCCAACAATAACCGTCACCATTAACTTTTCCGCTGAGATAATTTGCCGTAAGTTCATACCCTGGACCTAGAAATTTCCTCTCAACCATGAGAACTACGTCGTCAGCATAGGCTACCACCCGGTAGCCGCTCTGTGCATGCTTCTCCAGCAGGCCTTTAACGACTAAGATCGAGGGAAGTTGAGCAGGTTTATGCGGACGAAGTTATATATTTTACGTATGAAATGAAAACAATTTTTTCATTGTAATAGCATAAAATGTTTCCATTTTATGCACGTGCATATATTCGTAATGTGCAATCGTGCGACATAGACCTGCTTGCTCAACCTTTGCAAGCAGAGTGAATATTTTTGATCGCTGTTTCGCTTGGTCTCACAGTAAGCACACCAACAGAATCTCATTTTGTGATGCTCGTTTGATTGTGTTGGTGCCCATCCCTAGTCTACAGTCAACTCAAAGGTTCTGATGTCTTTTAATGTGCGGTCCTCAGCGTCAACATGAGCTCTATGGCAAAGGTTGTACTCATCTCAAATAATCAGTTACGTATACCGTAATAGCTTTCCCAATGGATAATTTTTGCGAATTGAGCAAACAGATTGTTATTCTAAAGACACATCCAACGGTTATTTGAAGGTTGAGGGAGAAATTTCCCTACCATTTAATATGGTTGCAGCAATTTCAGAAAACGCAACTGCCAGTGCTTTTCTTCCAATAGTAAATTGGCAATTAAGGTTTTACCTGTTCCCAAAGGAACATCCAAAAACATAGGTCACCTTTGGTGTTTTCATTGCATTTAACGCCTTTTTTTATCTGCAACCAACTTAGGTACATTTGGATTGAAAAATACTGATAATTCGTCAAAATCATATGTTGTTGTTGGGTTTTGTGTCTGATATCTTCACACAAATCGTCTTTAAAAGTGTCCATAAGTTGATGGGTTCAGCTTTAACAGGCACTGGAAATTCGATACTTCTCTCAAAGTTATTTCCCATTGGTTATCATTTTCTAGCAAACCTCTATCTCGGCAGGAGTCTTGGTAAGTCTCTTTAACAATACCATAATCTGTTTTTAAGTCCTGAAATGATGTTGGGCCACGTATATGATGAAGTAGAATCCTGAGATAAAAACATTATAACTGGGTAATGCTGTACACTCTTCCTAATGCTGCATTTTTTTATGCCGGGTTTTTTAACTGACCACGTGTTGACCACGTTTCCTTCTAGAAAATTTACTGTTAGCCCATGTATAGTAATGGGGGACTTCGTGATACAGTAGTGTTTCAGCAAATCCGTCACTTTTGCACAGGTCAAAATACGATGTGAGAGTCGTTTTTAGTGGATTTTCCATTACATTTTGCATGTTTTCCGCTCAGAAGTATACTCGTTAACCGTTCTTTAAGTGTACTACGGTATAGGAAACTCTAATAACCTCTACACTGCTTCATATGTACCGGCTGTTCAAATAATTTTCAACTTCGTCATGAACATTTCTGACCAGTGATGCCACTCGAATAAATCTTTATGTAGCGAAATGCCTGCCAAATCCCCTTTCAAACTACCATTTATTCATCAAAACATGTCGTTTTATATAACTTCACATTTCGAAATATACATATGTTCATACAAAAAAACAACAATAACAAGTAAGAAAGGGATAAGTTCGGGTATCACCGAATATCTGTTCCGATAGTGCTTACTTTATATATTGTAAAGTAAACGAATCAGAACGACTTTGAAGTTCTGGTGGGAAATAGTCGTTGTTGTGAACCGATTTGGACTATTTTCATAACTTTTCATTGGGAAGCCAGGGCGATATTAAGAACCGAATTTCATTGAAATTGGTCGAGTAATTTCGGAGATATGGTTTTTGACACATACATGGGCGGAACCACGCCCATTTAAAATTTTGTATACCAATTTGAGTGCAGCTCTTCTGTGCCTTCTTTATAAAGAAATTTAAGGTTTCTGGTGGTTTTCCTTACTGAGTTAAAGCATTTTAGGTAGCATTCATTTCCTTTGTATGTTAGGTGGGCGTTGTTATAATCCGATTTCCACCATTTTTGGACTGTATACTACCTAAGAGATACGACTATAGAAATTTTCCTTTATATAGCTTTAATAGTTTACGAGATATGTACAAACAACTTAGAAGGGGGCGGGACCACGCCCACTTCCCTAAAAAAATTATATCCAAATATGCCCCTTCATAGTGCGATCCTTTATACCAAATTTTACTTCCATAGCATAATTTACTTAGTTATAACTCTTTATATGTTTTCGGTTATGGCCATTTTGTGGGCGTGGCAATTGTCCGATTTCGCGCATCTTCGAACTTAACCTTCTTATGGTGCCAAGAAATACATCTTCCAAGCTTCTGCAGGATATCTAAATTTTTACTCAAGTTACAGTTTGCACGGACGGACGGACAGACCGACATCCGGATTTGAACTTTACTCGTCACCCTGATCATTTTGATATATGTAACTCTATATCTAACTCGTTTAGTTTTATGACTTAAAACCAACCGTTATGTGAACAAAACTATAATAATCTCTTTAGAAATTTTGTTGCGAGAGTATAAAAATAGGTACATTTATGCACATTGTATGTATGTATATATCAAACATTTTATGTTGGAACAAAAAAGAAACATGTACAAATTTCATGTGTTATATAAAGTTTAAATTATATTTAAATGCTTTCTTACTTTTTTTAAATGCAAGTTCCGAAAATTTTCGTTCCGCACTGGCTGAATTGTGCGGTAGTCTTATTAGTTCAAACACAAAATTGGATAAATCAATGAAACAAAATTTATTCATACCGTTTTTAATGGTACCAACTCTAAAATGTATTGATATATTTATACTCTCGCAACAAAAGTTGCTAAGAGAGTATTATAGTTTTGTTCACATAACGGTTGTTTGTAAGTCACAAAACTAAACGATTTAGATATAGGGTTATATATATATCAAAATGATCAGGGTGACAAGACGAGTTGAAATCCGAATATCTGTCTGTCCGTCCATCCGTCTGCCCGTGCAACGGATAACTTGAGTAAAAAGTGAGATATCTTAACGAAACTTGGAACACGCATTCCTTGGCACCTTGAGGAGGTTGCTTTCGAAAATGAGCAAAATCGGTCCACTACCACGCCCACAAAATTGCGAAAACCAAAAACTTATAAAGTGTCATAACTAAGCCATAAATAAAGTTATAACGGTAAAATTTGGAATAAAGGATCGCACTAGGAGGGGCATATGTGGATGTAATTTTTTTTGGGAAGTGGGCGTGGCCCCGCCCCCAAATCGGTTATTTGTATATATCTCGCAAACCAATGAAGCTATATAAACCAAACTTTCTGCTGTCGGTTCTCTTATGTGCCCCACCACACTCCATGAAAATAGTTGAAATCGGATAATAACCACGCCCACCTCCCATACTATAAAAATTACTAAAAGTGGGTTATCTCACTAACGAAAATCACAAAACACTAAATTTTACAGACGGAATTGCAGAAGGAAGCTGCACTCCGATTTTTTTACAATATTGAAAATGGGCGTGGCATCGCCTTATGGGTCAAAAACCATATCTCAGGAACTACTCGACCGATTCGAAATATATATTTCGGTATATAATATTTTCTTGGCACCCTGATGACACGTGTGGAAAATGGTTGAAATCGGTTCACAACCACGACAACTTCCCATGTAACTCAATTTTGAACTCCATCTTATTCCTTCACTTTATAATATATACATAAGGAACCAATGAAGATAGCGAAATAAAACTTTACATAAATACTGTATAAGATCTGTGGCATCACTTGTGAAAAATTGTCGAAATCGGACTATAACTTGTCAAAGCCCCGAATATCGAATATGAAGAATTCTATGCCCCATGGTAATTTTTCACCGAAAATTTGGGTAAATCTCTCAGATATCTTAATTTAATTCAGAGGAAATGTTTTTCTTCTAATAGTGTGTCTCTGTACCAGAAATGGTTAAAAACGTGTCATAACTTCCCCTAGCTCTCATATACCTAATTATACGATTTTTTTATCTTAATAAATATGTATCAGTAAACTGCGAGAGTATAAAATGTTCGGTTCCACCCGAACTTAGCCTTTTCTTACTTGTTCTTTAACTAATTATCTCTCAACCGAAGTAATTTCCATTGAAATTATCGTGATCGCAGTCAACTAAATTTTTCAAATTTTTAAGCTATGGTTTATTTCTAATTTTTTTACCAAAAGAACATTACTTGACGTTATAATTAGGGTACTCACAAGTTGCCATAAATGAAAATTAAAAAAAATGATAGTTGTGACACCTCGTTATAATTATAGCGTTATATCTGATCTCTGCCATCAAAGTGAAGCATATGCCACTCGATTCATCATTCCATTTTTAAGCAAAACATTTAGGACAAATTGCTCCGATTCTGATGCTATTCTGATTGATATAATCAATATGTAGATTATAACTGAATGCTGATCTATTACTATAAGCTAAAATTCTATCACGCGTCCTAATCGTTAAAGATCGTTTCTCTCTGTGCAATAAGTCGCGGCTAACGTTCGCCGCTAGATTCACGGGAACGTGTTTCTATTATCAATAAGGCGCTGCAAGCTTTCGGCACTCGATTGTCATCCGTACAGTTGGAATGATCTGGCTTTTTTTCTGCAAAGCTAAACGTTTGGCGCTAAATTCGTTTAGACAGTAGAGTCGTTTTTCTAGTAGGCATATTGTTGACTTGTTATACTCTCGCAACAAAAGTTGCTAAGAGAGTATTACAGTTTTGTTCAAATAACGGTTGTTTGTAAGTTATAAAACTAAACGATTTAGATATAGGGTTATGTATATCAAAATGATCAGGATGACGAGACGAGTTGAAATCCGGATGTCTGTCTGTCCGTCCGTCCGTCCGTCTGTCCGTGCAACGGATAACGGTTCACAACCACGACTACTTTCCATATAACTAAATTTTGAATTACATCTGATTCCTTCACTTTATTATGTATACATAAGGAACCAATAAAGATAGCGGAATAAAACTTTACACAAATAGTGCATATCATCTCTGGCTTCACAGCGCCTAAGGGTAAATTTTAACCGAAAATATGAGAAAATCTCTCAGATAATTTAATTTAATTCAGAGGAAATTGTTTTCTTCTATCAGTGAGTCTCTTTATGAAAATCGGGTCATAACATCTCCTAGCTCCCATATACCTAATTATAGGTTTTCAAAAATATGGACTTAATTCCGCATGTATGTATTGGTTAATATGTGAGATATCTTAGCAAAATTAAGTGAGTGTATAGTCTTGGATATAGTGTACCTTGCTGGTGAAAATGAATGAAATTGGTTCAGGGATTACATCAGACCTCATATCTATATATGACGATTTTCGTTATTTTAGTGGACTTTATGCCGAATATACGGGACAAATTGTTTGTTATTTTAATAAAATTTCATCAATAAATTGCGAGAGTACAAAATGTTCGGTTGCACCCGAACTTAGCCTTTCCTTACTTGTTTTACAAATCAGATTAAATAGGGATACAACTCTTGGTAAATACTTACTATTGACAAAGTGTAAGTATTTAACAATGCACAATTAGTTCTGATAATTGAATAATCTTTCAAATGGAATGTCCAAATTGAATAATTGAAAAAGTTATATATTGGTATTAAAGTAGTCTTATATATGGAGTCATTTATTTGGTAACGTTTATAAAGGGTATGGAGTATAAAATTTATAACGGTTTTTTTAAATATATTTTTTATGAAAAAGACAACTCTTGTGACATAACTACAGTGACAGACATTCGTTTAAACGCAGCCTAAGTTTTCATTTTGCTTCATTCACTCTCTTTTCTCAATTACTTGCTTCAAACAAATTCTATTTCTATTTCTAAAACCTAGGTTCGTTGTTGTTGTTATATATTGTACAATTTTTTTAATATTATGATAAGAAAGAGGTAGACATTGGTTTAAACGCACCTTAGCAAAGAAGGCGTAAACATTTTTTTGGTTGGGAAAAACAACTGGATGTTTCGTAAAATAAATACAGTACGAAATAACGAATATTCGTTTTAACGAAAACCGCTTACAACGAACAAGGAAATTTGTTACAATGAGTACCTTAAATTACGAACATAGGGGATTTGTACGTACTCGGTTTAACGAACAACATGAAGAAGACATATGTATGTAGAAACAGAAAAAAATCAAATAACATCGAACCAGAACTAAAAATAAAACTTGAAAAAATTCAAAAGTAATGTGCAAATGAAAAAATTTTAAATTTTATAAAAAAGCTTAAAATTATTGGTAAAAAAACATGAGCAAAGTCTTAGCATGTGCTAAAAGAGCGTAAGTGATCGTATACGTACACACACCGATTGTCACTAACACGCACAAGCGAAGAGCGTAAAACGAGCACTTAAGGTCCAGACCCAATGCTGGCTGGCTTTACTTTCTTTGCTGTGAGAACTGTCACTACTAAATAGAACTATACTAGAGCATATGAAAATAGACAATGAAGCTGTGTTTCAAGCGCTTGAAGTTACGAATAGATCTATGCTCTATTTGCCAGCTCTTCTGGCGCTTTTGACATTTGATATTGTGACTAGGGTTACCAGTTTGGGCGAAATGTACCAATTTCAGTTGTTTTTTTGCTGCTACATTGGCACACAAATATTTATCACATATGCGTTTGCCAGTATAAATAGTTAAAATGTACAATATTTAAAATATTTGATATATGTATGTATGTAGAAATTTACAAAGAGTTAATAATTATATAACATTTAACATGAAACTATTAGCAATTTTTTTTTTAATTTTTGATGTACATAGAAATAATTAAGTGTGTGGCAACAGTGATTGTGATATTATTTTGAAAGCGTTCAAAGCCCTCATTTGGTAATGCAAGCATTCAAAATACGCAAAGTCAACGAAAGCAAGTAAAGCCAGCCAGCATTGGGTCTGGACCTTTACGATGGGACAAAGCGATGTTAAAATCAGTCTGCATTCAGAAGTTGAACTGAGCAGGTTGATGCGCACCAGCTGTAAGCCATATATGAATGTATACATATGCGAATACAGTACGCTCCGCGCATCTTAAATGTATTAAAATTTGTATCTGGCAACGTTAAAATTTGTTTCACAGCTGTTTTTAAAAAAAGAAAATAATAGAAAAAGGCAAGAAATAAAAATGAAAAAAATTAAAAGAAACGCTTTGACAATTAAAACAAAAATCAAAATTGTGGAAGAAGCAAAAAGCGGCAAAACCCGGAGCGAAATCTCCAAAAAATATAATATTGCAAGCAGCACGATTTCGAAAATTTTGAAACAATCGAAAGAACTCAGTGAAAAGAGCATTACCTGCCGGAACTTAGCGCAAAAGAGGATACGCACATATGAAGCGCTAAACAAATAAATGTCCATTTGGTTCAGGCAAATGATGGAGGCTGGCTGCAAAGATGGAAGAATAACGAAAATGTGCGTTTCAAAAAACATCACGGCGAAGCTGCTTCTGCGGATAATCAATCGGCTTTAACCCTTCTGCTATGTTTGGGTCAATTTGACCCAATTTTCAGTAAAACTCGTCGAAATTCGCGTGTTAGTCTAGTCGTATTGTATTGATTCTTCTTCTATTTATTAACTGCAGTAAAAGGAATAGATAAATATGAAAATTAAAATATTATCTGTTTTTTATGTTGCTGGAGGATGCCAAATGTAATTTCATTACACTTATTACGTTGTTGGGTCAATTTGACCCACCTAGTATTTTGAAACATTTTGCCGTTTATTATTACATCAATCGATCAAAAACGCTGACAAAGAAAGCTAGTTATCGGAAATCGAGTATATTTTGCACAGCTCTATGCTCTGCCAGAAATGATTCCACCAAAAAACGACATCGATGTTTCTTCTGTCATCATACAAAAAATTCGAACAAATATTCAGCGGTTTGTAGTACGTGCCAAAAATTTGTTTGCAAGGAACACAGCAGCTTAGTTTGTGAAAATTGCCGTTAAAACATACATATCTTAACTATTTTCTACAATTAACATACATACACTCTTTCAATAAAATAGTGTTATTAGTGGAGTTTTTATAAGTGAGTCAAATTGACCCAAAACACTATATGTGTAAATTATTATGTGTTTTCGAGGAAGAAAGAGAGAAATTATAAAAAAAGTTTGATGATAAACTGGCAGCAAAAAATAAAAAGATGCTACTCCTTATTGATAACGCTTCATGCCACAAATTGGATTTCTTACCAAAAAGCATTGAAATTGTATTTTTACCACCGTGTACTACAAGTCTCTCGACGAACCAAAATCAAGCTCTACAAGTCGCTTATCATTCCCGTCCTGCTTTACGGTGCAGAAGCTTGGACGATGTCAACATCAGATGAGACGACACTAGGAGTTTTCGTGAGGAAAATGTTGCGCAAGATTTACGTACCTCAGAACATTGGCAACGGCGAATACCACAGACGATGGAACGATGAGCTGTACGAGTTATACGACGACATGGACATAGTTCAGCGAATAAAAAGACAGTGGCTACGCTGGCTAGGTCATGTTGTCCGAATAGACGAAAACACTCCAGCTCTGAAAGTGTTCGATGCAGTGCCCACCGGAGGAAGGGGAAGGTCTCCACTCCGTTGGAGGGACCAGGTGGAGAGCGACCTGGTTAAACTTGGGATCTCCAACTGGCGCCGAACTGCGAAGGAGAGAGAGAGGTGGCGCACTATCGTCGATTCGGCAATAACCGGCTAAACGGTTGCAACGCCAATCACATACATACATACACTACAAGTCTAATTTAGCCTTTGGACCAAGGTGTTTTTATTTGTTATACTTAGGTATTATTCAGTCTTTCAAATCACATTATAGAAAGTGTTGAGTTCGCGAACAGATACTAGCAGCAGAAGGTGGATTTAAGGCTAATTTCTTAAAAAGCGTTAATATTTTGAGAGTCTTGTACATTGTCAAGCGCACTTGGTGGCTCGTGACTCCTCAAACAATTCGAAATTGTTTTAAAAAAGCCGGAATTTACTAAGGAATCCCTGTAATGGACTCAAATGATGATACTACCTCAGAGAATATTTATTCTGAAACCGAAAGCCGTGACTCAAATGATGATTTTTGACAATAACTATTTTTTTGAAAATTTAGCTGAAAATGATTCATAGACGAAATACTAGAAGATGAGAGTGGAGATATAATAGAAGACTCTGTAGATAGTGCAGTGCCACCTACCAGAGAGTAAGCGCTACAAGCCTTGTTTGTATTGAAGCAATATTTAAATGATGATGATAACTTAGTAAATATTGAACTTCTCTTTAATGAACGTGACAAATCTCTTGTTAAAAAAAAAATAAATGACTTCTTTTCAACATCAAAGAAATTATAAATTTATATGTACATAAACAAAACATGCAATATTTATTATAAAAAGAAACTGTCGTTTTAAGTTCCCATACATGTACATAATATTAATTTTCTATGAATTTAAAGTTTTGTTAATTTTCGATAATGTTTATTGTTTTTTTTTATTAAAAATATTGAATGAAATAAATGAAATCAAATGAAAGATTTGTTTTCGTGCAACATAACGCGATGTACGGTTATAAGAAGTTTGTGCATGAAATTTGTAAGATATCCGCATAAAAGAAACTATTTCTTATATACGGAGTCCGCCTAAAAGAAAAAACCGGATATAAGAAAAATGTTAGTGGCATTTTTAAAGTTTCTTATATGCGGACTATACTGTATAAACATGGAAAACCTAAAAACGTTTCACACAGAGTGGGAATTTGAATTTTTTTCATTTGAATAATTCTGGGAAGCCGCAGTGCTTGTTATATCAAAAGGTTTTAAATATTGTACTTAAGCTAAATTTAAAAAGACATTTTATAATCTTTCATAAAGAAATATATAATTTAAATAATGAAAAAAAAATTAATAAAAATTGTTTCATTAAAACATGCATTTTTAAATAACGCAAATGTTAATAAACCAAGCTATGATACAAATTCGGTTTTTTAAAGCATCGTGTATTGTAAGCTATGCATTCTTTATTGTTTTGAGGAAGTTGTCACTAACATGCACAAGCGAAGAGCGTAAAACGAGTACTTACGACGAGGCAGAGCGAGGTTAAAATAAGTCTGCAATCAGCAGTTGACTGAGCACGTTTATGCGGACGAAGTTATATATTTTATGTATGAAATGAAGACAATTATTTCATTGTAAAATAACATGAAAATACGTTTTTAAATTTTTACATTACCCAAATTTACTATAATTTATATTAAATATTATTAATGTTTACATTCATTACCACGTGCACATATTAGTATTGTGCAATCGTACGGCATAGACCTACTCGCTCAACCTCTGCATTGCAGAGTCTGCAAGCAGACTGAATATTTTTGGTTGTTGTTTCGCTTGGTTCCACAGTAAGCGCACTAACACAATCTCATTTTGTGATGCTTGTTTGTTTTTGATGGTGCCCATCACTGATTATATACATGTTTAAGATTATATCACGATTCCAGAGGAAAATATCTCGATGACTCATAAAAGATCAATTCAATATTTACCATATTGCAATCTGTAGATCGGGCACAAAATTGAAAGATCAGATGCAGTCGTGAACCATCTTTAATAAAAATGTAAAAATTATGGCGTGAAAAATCCAACGAAAGGCAATGTAAAACTTACTATTCGCCAGATAAATTGAATTAAAAATCAAACCACTAAAAAGATTTTGAATTTCACAAAATGTAAAAAATAATTTGGGTTTTCCAATGACAACCAGACATATTGCTAACATTTTACATAACAGAAATTAGTTAAAATGGAAAAACCGGTGTGCAAGTCTGGTTGAAGTCTCATCACAAATAAGTGCACTTAGACTTCACCCGGAAACCCGTGCAGTGGACAACTGAGATGCATGATGTTCCTATGATTTAAATTAAAATATCTGAAATATTTGGCGGTATTTTCAGTGAAAAATTACCCTTAGGCATTAAGTTCTTCATGTAGATATCCGGGGCCTTGAAAAGTTATAGTCGATTTCGAAAATTTGTTCATAAGTGAAGCAACAGATGATATGCAGTATTTGTGTAAAGTTATATTCCGCTATCTTCATCGGTTCCTTATGTATTACATTATAGAGGTTTATCGACTGTGGCTCCGGACAGAATCCACCGAATTCTGTTTCTTTGGCTAGTAGTGTCCCGAAAACATTTCTTTGTGCCCCACTTATTTGTGGGTACAAGTCACTACCAATAAGGACATCAACTGGTCTGGGATTATAAAAGTATGGGTCCGCTAAACTGAAAACGAGTTTCTTATTGACAATTGTTGGGTCGAGTGGGTGGTTGGCTAAATTATCCGTTAGAGTTTTTAAGATAAAGGCGTGGGTTGTTATCTTAAACTCTTTGTTTGTAGGAGATTGAAGGGTGAATTCGCAAGTTTTTGTAACTTTTGCGGAGACTGTATTATTTAATCCTGTCACTTGCGCATTTCTTAAGATTGTTGGTATTGTCGAAATGAATGTGGCCTCTGACCCTGAGTCTATAAGTGCTCTGGCTAAATATAATTGCCCTTTGTTGTAAATTTGCACTATAGCGGTACCTAACAAAATCTGCTTCCAACATGAGCTGAGTGGGTCTTGGGTTTTATTTGCAGTGGACTGTAACAGGGTTGTGTAGGCTTGCGGATTGGGAGTATGGGTTTGGGAGTTTCTACATGGGTTTCAATCAAGAACCGGGTTTGAGGCTCTTGGTCCTTGCGGGGGGATTTAAGTCTGGGTGTAACCGATCTTTTCGAGATGTTGTTGTTTCATATAGGGGATTCGCTGGATGGTGAAACATTTAAAGTTGTGGTTTTTGAAACGTTCGCACGTAAGATTTTATATTTCCTGTCCTTTTCTTTTCTAGAGGTACCACTTTCAGAATCCATTCTGAAGATTTCATACGGCTTCCAGAGAATTGTATCGATGGGTAAGGAACGCTTCGAAAGCTCTCCATGATGGTATTGTCTTCCAGGGTGTCTTCAAACTGATGCAGCAGGGTTTTGGGTAACTTCAATCCACATAAGAATATTAGAATATGGTCCCAACAACTGGTGTCTATATATACATTATGTAGATTTGTCAACCAATTGCTTACGGTTTTCTGAACGTGTTTGATCACCGCTGCGCTTTTCTGGATTGCTTGGATTAGATTGAACAACATTTTCAATTGCGCGTTAACCTGCACTCGTTTATTTTCATATTGTGATACGAAGTTCCTCCATGCCATCACGCAACCATCATTAGTTAGGGGGGCGTTTTTAACAATCGCTCGTGCATCTCCTTTGGTTTTTTGGATTAGGTGGAACAGTCTCTCCACGTTGCTTATTTTTTGATTATTGATATGCAGTAAAACCTGTCTAAGTTGGACACCTCGGTTCAGCACTTTTTGTCCAAGTTACGCGAGTATCCATGTTATAAAGAATTTTTTTTGCAAATTTTATTGACATTATTTTAAAAACTGGGTAAAAACTCAAAAACGAATTCAATAAATATTAAAAAAGAAAACATAAAAATTAACACAAATCAAAGACGCGTCATTGTGTCATAGCTAATCCAATCGGTAATCGGTATTGCAACGTTTGAAAATTTCCGTAGATGCCGAACTACAAATACATTTGTGTGCATACATATTAAAAGTATTGTCCAAGATAGAAGGGAATTTTAATGCTTACTATTAAAAATTTTAGGCAAATTCTGTCCAACTTACAATATAGACAGTGTCCAAATTAAGTAGTTATTATATGGATATTTTGTACAAAAGTATTTTGGTACAGAACATTTTGTTCAATTTGATGGAGTGTCCAAATTATAAGGGTGTCCAACTTTACAGGTTTTACCCTATATGGCCGTAAACATGTCTCTGTATGAGGGCCATGTTACAAAATCGCCATGAAATATATCAGTGTCACATGGGGGTAGATGTAATGAGAATCCAGTGTGCATTGATGATTTTTCTTTCGAGATATGACTGGTGTCCCTTTTTAAACTTTTCCTTGACTTTAGTGAAATCAAGAGTCTAGGGTTTGTGTGGGTCTCTGCGAAAGGCGTCGCACGATTTTTTTGCCTTTTCGTAAATAGCATTCAGTTCAACCCTTTTTATTTCCAGAGTATAAACTGACTCATCGTCGGGTAGGGTCTCATAATATTCCTCAATGTACTCGATCAATTCGGACATAAAAAATGAAAATTTTTCCATGTTTAATAAATTGTAATTATTTATTTTAATATTTGGGTCGTAAGAATGAAAACTTTAAATTAAACAATTATCATTATTTGTAATTATATGTTCATTATTTAAATATAATTTGTTTTTTTGAATTGTCCTCTGGGTGTATAGGGGGTTGATGATTAATATGTTTTTGGTTGTGCCTTATAAGTAGATAAAACCTTGGGATTTGGGTCGCACAATTTTTTTTAAGTTCCGATGAACGAAAAATTTTCTAATGGGTCGTTTGAATTTTTTCCTACAGGGTTTTCGTGCACTAGCAATACATCTTTAACTGAGTGGGTAATGCAATTGGTACATATGTTCGTGTCTGTTGAGTAGACGCCAAGAGTAAAGCTACTTGGCTCTCAAAAGATATGTATATATCAATACATATATTGTATGTATGGGAAGCTGCCAAGAGTAAGGCTACTTGGCCCCCAAAAATATGTGTATATTGTATGTATGTATGTATATATGTATTATGTGCAAAGCGAAAAGTGGCAATAACAAATTCGCAAATGCTTTGTATTAAATAGTACAATATTTGCTTTGGTATTATATTTTTGTCTTTTTATTCCGATTTGCACTAATGAAATACTTTTTTCGTACTTACAATACTTTCCACGTATGTTTTTTTTTGCCTTGGGGGCCTTTGTTGTAGCTGTATAAATTGCTGTGGCTTATTCCAACGATGATGGTTTGCTGGTGGCTTGATGAAAGTCGAAGTCCTGTTGATCCAAACGGTGGTTAATTGGGTGTGTGCTTTTCTATCTGGCACCGATCCGGTTCGATGGACCAAAATGTCGAGTTATTCGAATTCGAATTAGCCGGTGTGCTGAATAAAAATAGATATGGGTTTTAAATATTAATTCACAATCTTTGTGTTTGCATATGGGGTATAATGTATATACAATGTGTGTGTTTGTGTTGGGTATGTAAATGAGAGGGTGGGTAAATAGGATAAATAACACTGTATACAATTTATCTTAAGTGTAATTAACAAACAAGTAACTATATAACTTACATATTATATGACCTGCTGTATGGGTAATCCCTCATTGATGGATTGTTTCCTGGCAGATGGTTATTGTGATCCGGTGGTTTCTTGGTTGTACTTCCTTCTTGTGTATATATGAATTTGACATGTTTGTTAAATGTGTGCAGTTGGTAACTTTCGCATTGTCCTCTAATTCGTCTTTCGACCAGTTTAGAGGACAATGCAGGGATGAGTTCATTTGGTATGAACAATGAATATAGTTGTAATCTCCATATTCACTTTGTGATTGAAACATTTTATTATCTTGTTATTAAGTGTAGTTAGAGGCGTCATTAAATGTAAAATTTTTGATTACTGAAATCTCATGTTCCATGTAATTATTAATCTTATTTACATTTAGTATTCAATCCTCGTACAAACATTCTTCGAAATCGGAATCGCCGTTAATGGATGAAAATCGGAGCCCTGATCGAGATATATATCAGAATTTGAATGATGATCGCATGTCTATTACCACAGGCCAAGCGCGCTATATTGAGAACAATTATAGTAATAAAAAAAACGCTAATGCATATTCTAGCAACAGTAGCAATAATGACAATAATAGCCGTAAAAACGCAAAATCTAATTATAAAGGAAACGGTAGAATAGGCAACAGCAACGAAGGTGTTAAAGATGTTAGACCTTTTATGGCATCAGGAGGAGCAGGAACGTCCTCTATACGCAGCTTTATGACAACAAATAAAAATCGAAACATCAAAAATAATGATAAACAAAAATCTTTTTCATTACCGCCAAATGGCAGCAGTGGAGCCGCTAAAAGCTTTGCGCATAGCAGTACTTACTTCGACGACGAACAGAGTATAGGAATACCCAGATCATATCCAATGCGTCCATCACATTTTCGCGAGCGAAATCGAGTATTATTTAGAGAGGTAAGTAAATTGTAAAATAAGGTTTGTTACACCGGGTTTATGTTAATTTTATGACATTTAGAAAGCGAACGGATTTATTCATTTACTTTCATTAAATTTTGCTTTACCTAGTAATTTAGTTAACTATACGAATGTTGATTTTCAACTGCATAATGGATTTGACTCGAGTTTTGCTGACATAACTCCCATTTTTTGTTAGATATTGGCATGTATTTTCGAAACAGATGAAATTAATCAAAATATTTTTTTTTAATATTTTTTACCAAATATCATTCTTACTTCGTAAGGTTACAACTTTAAGTTTGTTTTATATACATTATATTTTTTACGTAGGATATCCCAATAGAAAGAAGTTCGGACACTTCCTTTTCTCGAAAGACGCGTACGCAATTTCAGTCGCAGATGCCCAGCAAAAATGCTATGCTTTTAGAGCGCATGATACAGGACCTTAATGAACATACCTTTTTGCCAGAGATTGCATCAGAATATTTTCAGGCTGATATAACTGGAAATGATGGCACTGAAACTGAAAAGGTGTCAGAGGCGGAAGATTCAAACTTTGACGATACTAACAGCGCCACTGCCGCAAATATTATTAATGTGGGAAATGAGCCAGATACCTTTGGGATTACTGCGACGAAAAATAAAGGATGGGATGAACTAAACAACCCGGTAGAAAATGGATTTGTAAATAATGTCAACCCACCATTAATTCATACAGGAAAAATTACAAATGATCCTGCGGAGTTGTACAACTACTTTAATATTTACTAATTTCTTGAAACAACAGCTACACGTTCTGTGCGTAACAAGCACACAACATAGTGAATTAGGGCCATAACATTAATTATCTGAATGGCAAATTAAACCTATTGCACAACTCTCTTGAGTATAAAAAACAATTTGATTAAATCGAAAACAATACATAAATACAAATATAAGCATATTCTACTCGTACATTAAATTTCCAGCAAAAGCAGCAGCTAACCATCTATATAAGTATACGGACCTGTGAGTAGAGACTGATTACATACCATACATATCATAATAAGCTAAAATTAATGAAATATAGTGGTCATATAGCCATTCGTTTAATAATTTTTAAATATTAGAGTTGCAAAAAGAATGATTGTTTGCCATATCGATATTGTCGAATTTTTACGACCATACCAACGATACTATCGATAGTATCGAAAATATTCTTAAACATTAAAAAAAGTTGTAGTCAGCAGTCATTAAATTAAATTTCATTTTAGTTTTTTATAATATAAAGGTATTATTTTTTTATAACTTTTTGTAATAATACATATTATTTTTTAGTAAAATTCATTAGAAAATTAAAAATAATGAAGAAAGAAAACCCAATAAATACAAATGTATGCGATAGTTTTGCAACTCTAATATACATACATATTATATACATTCAATAGGAGATTTTATTAAATTGGTTTTCGTTTCCTTTACAGATGAAAATAATTTGCACATTAATGAATTCAAATTTGCTTTCTGTAGTTTCAAATGTAGGAAATTTATACTTAACTCCGACAATCTCTTCTTCAGCGTTTTTCTGACATTGGGTTGGATCACCAACCAAATTCTATCATTATTCTCTGTTACTTTATTCCTTTCTACGGACAAATTTCCTAACGTTGATAACTAAAGTTTGTAGTTCAAAGCAGGAAATACACCTCGTTTCACTTGAATATGTACATATTTCATTTTTAAGCTACGAACCTATGTATATCACTTCATTTAGACATCGTCACCCCAAAAAGGTTATATAACTAAGCCACAAATTCAGCTAAAGAAGTAAAATTCGATACTGAGAATATAGTGATGGAATTGTCGAGGCCTTTGTGAAGCTCAATTTCCATAGTATTATAATTTTTGATACATAGCACCAGAGCACAAAAGGCCATCAACTTTGTGAAGCTATTTTAACCAATTTTGCTGGAAACATTTCCCTTCTTCATCGATATGAAAATCGGTGTAATCAGGTTATAACCACGCCCACCCTTCATACAAATGTTATGTTGAAAACTTTGTGCTAGAAGTGCTGCAACTAAACATGCTGTAAATTTCATGATAAGGAAAGAATGCACTCAGTTTAAACGAGCAAGTAAGGGTTAAGTTCGGGTGTATCCAATCATTTGTACTCTCTTAACTACAAAGTTGCTGATTAATTTTTGTTCCATAACTAAAATAACCAATAGTGTCTTTAATCTTTCAAACGACCCTAGCTGTTCGGCATTCCGACTAGTGGAGATCACACCACTAACATTTAACCGTCCATCAGTCCAACTAATTCCCATACCCCCAAGGTCCCTAATGTCTGAGTACATCGGGCATTCTGCTATAACATGCACCCAATCCTCAACACACGCCCCACACATACACTCTGGACCATCTGCAAGGTGCCTTTTATGCAGAAATGCATTAAGAGGCCCATGCCCCGTAAGCAGGAAACCCAGACTTAGACAGAATCTGAAGTCTGGGTTTCCTTCTACATACCTAACGTCCGGATGTACTCATAGGCCACCCGACCATTGAGACTATTGTCCCAACGGTCTTGCCACCTACACCTGACCCTATCATCTAGAAGCCTCTTGCTCCCTAGATAACCCTCCCTCTCCACATCATCATCGGAAATCAAATCATTCCGCAGCAATGACACACTCAGACCCCTTCTTAACCTGAATGATACAGCACGCTGCATGACAACCAGGTCAAGAAGGGGCGCACCTAATAACACCTGCAACGCATCTGTAGAAACGGTGCGACATACAGGCAGACAGGCGAGCATCATGCAACGCTGGACGGAAGGAGCTTTCGGCGACCGAAGACCGTCGTGGCTGTTCGCCACCATACAGCAGCTCCATAAGTGGCACAGGCCACAAATAAGCCGCGATATATGGCGCGAACAGCACGACGTCCGAGGCCCCAACCATTCCGTAAAACGCGCATAACCTTACCAACGACTGCCTGCAGTCGCGCCTTCACACTCACCAAGTGTGTAGTAAAACACATTATTTCACTCATGGTCAAACCCAGGTACTTGACTTGCGTCACATACCTGATGCCGACCCCATTCACTCGGACAACCGGTGGACGCCGCGGTGACAGTCTGCCTTTTAGAAGCATTGTCACCGTTTTGTCCATCGAGATGTCTACACCCACACCTATCCCCCAGTTGTGAACAATTTCTAAAAATTGTCCTCCCACCCGATTCAACTCACGCCTTGAACGACCTTCAACAAGAAGAAGAAGGTCGTCCGCATATGCACAACACCTACAGAGTGGTTCGAGCTGCCCAAGCAGAGAGTCCATCATGAGGTTCCATATATATGGACCACAGATCGATCCTTGCGGACAGCCGCGAACCACTCCAATCTCCACACTCCCATTCATTCCAACGATAGAGGCTCTTCTGCCCGAAAAGTAGCTTCGCCAGAGACTAATTTCCGGGCAGCCAAGTTCCTCTAATCGTTCTATTACTCGATCCCAGAGCAGATAATCGAACGCCCCCTTGAAGTCAACAAATATGCCTAGGACATACTTGTTGGCATTCTGCCTAACAACATTCTGAACATACATCCACGCATCTTCCACACTGCGTCCTTTCCTGAACCCATACTGCCTATCCGACCACATACCCCGCGTTAGCTCCTGAAGTCGTTCCACCATAACCCTCTCCAGTACTTTTCCAAGCACCGGAAGAAGGCTGATGCCCCGATAAGAACGAGGATCACTCCTGATCTTATCAGGGGACTTCAGGAGAGGGACGACCCTGGCACTTTTCCACTCACGTGGAAAATATCCCTATCACACGCACTTGTTATAAATGGCCTCCAAGTATTCCGGAATGAGCTTCCACAAGCTTTTACACATCTCTCCGTTCAAACCATCAAAACCTGGGGACCGTTTAGACCTAACCAGGCCAAAGGCGTATCCCAACTCCTCATCTTCTAGTGGAGGAAAAGGTACCCCTTGTGCTTGAGGTGCCTGAACCTCAGCCCTGGGAAAGAACGCTCCTAACAGAACCTCCGCACACTCTCTCCACGTTGATAACACAGAGTCACCAACGCGGAGAGAGGTGATATCATCCCTCTTACGACCCCTACAGATCCTGTAGATCTGCCACCAGGGATCGTCCCTATTCTCCCCCACAAAGCTAATCCATTCCTCTTCTTTAATTCTCACAAGCATATACTTATACTCTCTCATCGCACAACCAAAATCATATCTGATCTGGGATAATCTATCCGAATTGGACCGCCGAGCACGCTGAAACTTTCGTCTCAACCGCCGGACAGTCCTCCTCTTCAATACCCTATCATTAACACACCAGACCAACTCATACAGCCGAGCAATTTGCTCGTCCACCCCCAGATCCTCAAACTCACTAAGCGGTATTTCCAATACCGCCTCCCTTACATTTTGTCCATATTGGTTCCAGTCAGTACCAGAGGTACGCCATCGCCGCAGTAGAGCCACATACGCCGTGGGTGGGGATTGCGCAGAAACCATAATTTGGATAAAATTATGGTCACTCAATCCGCACCCTCCTCTAATCTCCCAACTGACGTCAAACGCTTTCCTTGCTGCCTCATTCATAAACGTTACGCCAATATCACTCATACCCCTAGGCCCCTCAAACGTAAACCATTCACTCGACTCATTCAAAATGTGGAGGCTCTTAGCCACCACCCATTCACTCAATACCTCGCCTCAGATGTGGCTTTGATATCCAGACGAATGTCTGGATACCTTACTAAACCACATCGAGGACGAGGTATTCGCATCCAACCCTAGGATAAATGGGCTACTACTCCCCACTAGTAGTAGCTTATCCATATAGCCCAGGTAGGGCTCGCTAAATTTGCAATACAAACTAGCGACAATCATTCTACCGAACTCCCCCTCTACTGAAACACACACCCCCTGTTGCGATGAATCCAACACTACGCAATCGTAGTTTGGATCAGTCACAACAATTGCGGCATTATCCCCAAGGTCCGTAAAGACCCTGAAAACTCCAGGAAGAACCCGAACCACATCATTGGTGGTGTAGGGCTCCTGGAGTAAGGCAATGCCGCAACCACCCTCAAGCATACAACCCCCCAACTCACACATTACGGCATACGATTCCTGACAATTTAGCTGAAAAATCCCCCCATCAGTGTCTGGCGAGGGCGCTCTCAACAACGCCAAAGTATATCGGGCAGACAGCGGACATCATAAGATGCCCAGCTGGCCTACCCTTAAATGCACAGTTGCGAAAATGGGGTGCATTGACGCAACCGGCAGCTCAATGCGGACAATGAGCGGACATTGATTTGTCCGAACCCTCAAGGACAACGTTGGTCCAGGGCCGACTGACCATCCGCACATCTGACCTTCGTGCCTCAGGGCTGATGTCCTGAAGGTTCAACCGAAAGAGCTTTCCATGAAGTCATCATGGAAATCATGGAATCATCCTGGAATCGGCAAGGGACTTGCTCTCCAGGCGCGTGAAACTGAACGCACTGAAGACGCTGACTGACACGTAGACCCGCTCTGTAGCAGTCAGCACCCAAGCAGTCGATTAATGAGCTGTCGCGAGGGCACAGCCCACAACCCAGCCAAAGGTCCGGAACTGCTACTCAAAAAGACCGCCGGACAGATCAATGTCCCCGTAACGGTCGCGAGTCAACCGCTGTGGCACTGTACCAACTGCACTGTGGGCTTAACAGTACCCTGCTACGACCGCAGTTGACGCAACAATCGGCGACCTCAGCACTGGGACAGCCCCAGGCACCCTTTGGGCAAAACTGTCCGAGCAAACCCGAAACAGGTGCAACTGAACGCCAGGCGCTCAGCACAGCACTCACTGGTAGGCAATCCAGCCATCAGGAATACCAACAACACGGTAAACCACTGAAACTGTGCGACAGCCCACCAACAACAATTGTACCCACAATAAATACAAGAACAACAAATGTTGTACTTACCCAGTACACGCCGTACAGTCACCCTCGAATGTACAAAAACACACGCCCGTACCGAAAACCGTTACCACGCGCGCACAAAAATGCAGAGAATGCACAAAATGTGCAGTCACACAAAATCTCACGCGACCGTAGCAACAACAACACAGCACTACCTACCCACGCAATAACGGTGCCTATCACACACCGCGTAAGCAAATGACCGCACAAAAGGAAATACCGAAAAATTTCCAACAACAAATCGCCAAGAGAAAATCACGATGCGCACGCACTTCTATCCGCGTCGAAAGTCATCTAACGAATGGTGTGTAATGGAGTACGTAAGGGAAGTGACTGCAGAAAGTTTGGTTTATATAGCCTTGGTAGGTTACGAGATATGTACAAAAAACATATTAGTGGGCGCCCACTTTCCCAAAAAAAAAATATATAACTCTCTGTTTAGTTTTTGGACTTACAAACATAACTATTATACTTTATATGAGTCAATTTTTGTTTTGTCTTAATAAAAGGATGTGGAAACGGGTTCTTAAATATAAACCTTTTCCTAGCCTTAATATACCCATTATTGGGTTGAAATCGGTTTAGATCTTGGACTAGCCCCCATAGCCCCATTATAATGATTTTTGCCCATCTAGTCAGAAATTCGTCTCGAGAAAAAACATGTTGTCTCTTCTTATCCATAAATCATTGCCGGTCCTTTAAATTATATTATAAACGTATAACTTATCAAAATAAAGCAGAAAATGTCTATAAAGTAGTTTTAATACTTACATTGTTATATTTATAGGTCATATCAAATGAACAAATTACAAGTTAAATATAATGCTCTAGCGTAAGCACACAAGGATCGCTGGATTTTATCATCAACATGCCTACGTATACAAATATGTTATTACAGAGCTGAAAGCCCACATATAACCGAACAAAAGTACTGGAACTGTTTGCGATGACAACAATCAATATGGTAGGAATGAGCCCTTCCTATAACCGATTTCATAACGAACTGGAATCCAATATAATATCATACATACACAGTACTTTCATTCATAAATAGATTTAACTCATTAACAATTAACCCAAAGATATCACTTTGTTATGCTTTCGATAAATGCATATCAATACAACCTTGTTCTAGCCAGCACGGGCATATCAAAGTTATCATAATTATATAACCTTACAAAGTTTGATAAATTTTTTACTGGTAGCTCTATATATACATATTCATATATAAATACATATATTTTCGTTATAAATACTATGTTGTCATAATTATTATTAAATAATATCGATATTATATATTGACTTTAATGTAATGTAATACATAGGGCAATAACACCTACACATATACATAAACTGTTGTGACACTAATATAAAACTGCAGCATTTGAAACATGTATTTTTAACCAAAATCGAGACAAATTTATTTCAAATCCATGACAATATAATAAATTAGATGTGTTTTATCGATTATCACATATTATATATGTAGATACAGTTCTGCGTAAGTGAATAAGAAATAATCGTTTAAAAATTATATGGTTCAATATTTTATTATTAAGTTCGTAGTGTTTTGTTGGTTTATCTACGGTTCGGTGATTTTTACACAAAACCTGTCTATCAATATGAGTGGAAATTAAACAATGACAATAATAGCAATGACAATGTTTAGGCGCAAGATTTAGAACACTATTAAACAAATTATTAATTAAAAAAAATATATATAATAATAACATTTATAATAACTTATTCAATTTAATTGTGAACCACGACATAAGACAATAATTAAATTTAAATGAGAATACTTAGATAATTAAACTGTCAATTCTAAATTTAAATAATAATGAACATCAGAAGATATGTATATATTCATATATGTATTTATACAGAGGTAGTCAAAATTATATACACATCGGACGTTTTTTACAAGTTTCACACAAAAAGCTTTCGCCTGTTGTTGTTGTTGTCGCAGGATAATAAAATGCTATGTTGTTGTAAACCTTGATCTATTTCTGAGAGAATGAAGTCAATTTGGAAAGATCCGCTAGAATTGTGGCGGAGAAATAAGTAAATTATTATCCTATTGTAAAATGTATTCAATAGTTAGAAAAGGCCAACGGACCACTAGAATGGCATGGTGATGTGAATTATGATATATCCGGATGATTTAGGGGCCCTAAATTAGTACCAAATCTTCAAAACAGAAGTAAGGAAAATTTCCAAAAAATTTTCAAAAAAATCATAATGTCACTCCCGACTCTATTTAGCGTCTAAACTGCATTATTCTTCTTTTCACATGGTAAATGCATAAAGCGTTTACTAAAGAAGCCCTGGAACTAAAATTTAGCCTTATCTGCCCACGATAGGCTTTAGGATGCAATCAATGGCAAATGAGAGGCATATCGCTTTTTTGGTTTCGGAAATAAAGCTTTCATGGTTTCGGAAGTGGTCAACTTTATGCACAACGTAGTTATTTATGTTACTATTTATGTTATTATTTAAATGGCCTTAACAGTGTAGCATCATTGACTGTTCATGCAATATGCTGATTTGATGCTGCTGCAATATTAACAGGATTAATTGTGGGAGGCTAAATCGCGATGTGTAAATACTTTTGACGAAAAAAAAGTGTGTAAATACTTTTGACTACTGCTAGTCTTCAGTTCATTTGCGTATTTCTCCGCCATAGTTCTAGCAATTCTAGCCAAACTGACTGCAATCGCTCAGGAATAGATCAAGGTTTCCAACAATATAGCATTTTGTTACCCTGCGACAACAACAAGAGAAAGCTTTTTGTGCGAAACTTGTAAAAAAACGTTCGATGTGTAAATAATTTTTACTACCTCTGTACATATACTTACTCTTAATGAAAAATATCAGGGGAGAATTTCGATATCATATAAATGTTTTTGTATAAACATAAATAAAGATATATATATATATATATATATATATATATATATATATATATATATATAAGATATACGTATACATATATTTGAGCAAATTCACGTCTCTGAATATACTTTATAGCTGTTTTAGCTAGTTTTATGGATATGTAATGGAGCGCACACAGTAACATTTAGATATTGTGAATTCATTCATCCTTAGTAGATACTTGGGTCACTTTATTCAGGATATCGATCGACATTTGAAAGCGAGTCCTCCAAAACGATTTTTTTTCTTTTAATCAGACATACTATGTATATTTTGTTTTACGTCATTAATTTAGTAGCTCGGCATATTATTACTGGTAACATAGATGAAATGGAACATATGTATACTTGTTTACGCATTAATTTTCGTTATGTTGTTCACGTTATGTTACTTTTTTAAGTTATGCAAACGGTAATATAGATAGTACATTGTTCTCAATACAGAGTTTATAGTTTACACCACAATAAATTTTGCAGAGTCCAACAAGCAATCAATTTTTTGAACATCTTACAAAATAATTTTATTTTAATCAATAACCTATTTTCATACCCATAAATTCTATGTTGCTTATAATATTTACTTTTTCATAGAAAACATAAAATGATAGTTCTTTATTGTTGTGATCTTGCATGTATACACAATCATGATGGAAATATGTATGAGAAGACCGTCGACGGCTGGTCCCTCGTTATGGGTGGGCATATTTTGCATTGGCCGTTGTCGGTTTCTTAGCTATCATTGTCATGAAAAACGTTGTGTTTTAGATTAAAACATACATGTTACGTATGAAATATATAAATAGTAAAAAAAAACAGCAATATTCTTAGGATTTGGAATTGGGCCTAAACATTTTCATTTCCTTCGTGTTGAACTTAAATAAACGAAATCAATCATAAATTGTGCAAAAATTGTAAATCGAACATAATTGTGGTATTATAAATAATAAATTCAGAGGACATACATAATATATAAGTAGTTTATAAACAAAATACCAGAGCTGTTAAATAAAGATTAGAGAATGAGATTCGGTTAACAGCAATGCTACTTTTCTCTTTAATAATACGTTTTTTTATTTGGGCGTTTCCCGAAGTGCTTTGGTTACTCCTGCTGAGCAGAGCCCATGGAAAAACTTAGTAAAGTTATGTAGCCCATTCTTTATAAAGGGGATATAATTAAATGCACATTTATTGTAATCCAAAATGATGAAGTAATCGAAGATAATTAAATTACTATCTGGTAATTTTACATTATTATTAATTATTTTTGATGGGAACAAATGAATTTCCTTTTATTAACTTTTAATAAATGAAATAGTCGATCTCTTGCTAAACCTAATCTACATTTAGCAGCTCTATAAATATCTATATCAAAATATATATTATGTACACAAAGGCAGCTAATTAACGCTATATACAATATTAACTATTTAGTCTTTATTCATTATTAATGAGTATGTATATTTAAAGCATATGTGTATGTAGATACCCAAATATATGCTTAACACGCTTGTTTGCCATAAATAACGTATTTAGAAGCATACAATTTAATTATTATGAAATATACTTATATATAATTTATGTGTATATCGTTTATAGTTGAAAAGCGTGTAGATTATATACGGACATACGTATTTAAAGAACACGAGAATTTATTTTCGATTATGTCAACGGTACATCCGTAGATACCTCTACACACAAACGTTTTTCTGGTCATTTGACTGTTATCAAATTCAATTTAAGCTACAATTTTCTATGAATATATGTATGTATATAATTATATGAATGGATAGACAAAAAACGCAGTTTGTACAAAATGACTACAGAAAATAATAGGTTGTGCTTCAAGTATATTTCTACTTACAAAAAAATACTATTATACAATATAACTGAAAAAAAAAAACAGCGCTGTCCTACGTATTTTCCTTGAAAAAAGATATTTAAAAAATAAGCAATTAATATTTCTATGGTTTCTCAAAGGTAATATTTCTAGTCCACTTTCGCATATTTTTATTTCGCCAAAGGTTATCTTCCAGCACCAAATAATGTTTCGCGATTTAAAAGTGTGAAAACCGCACACTTATGCATCTTGAGCCATAAAGACCCACATTTTTCCAAGACTCTTATTTTACAACAAGATATGTTGGGATAAAATTAAAAAAAAAATTGGTGGACAATATTCTCGAAGAAGATCAGCACTATTAACTTATTATATTGTTATTTATCGCATTAGATATCAAGTATACAGTTATAAATATGAAAGTAATCTTTATTTGGATTCAACTGCTTTTGTTTTTTACTTTATAGTTACATAAAAAATAAAATTAGTTTTTTAAAATGCCAAATACTTGTCTCCTAACGGCAAAGAATTAACTATAGCCGTCTTCAATTCGCCACTAAATTTAATGAGAAGAAAAAAATTAATATTGAAATGTACTTTCAATTAGACGTGCTTTGTTGAGTTTGGCAACTTTCGGACCTCATATACCATAAAACAATATAATGAACAACTAAAGAGCAAATGTATATTAGTAGTGCTTTTTGGCACAGAAAAAAGATGGCTCAAGTTATGATATAAGTTAACATATGTACATCTGGGTGCAATTTTCTTGTTTTGGTCCGAAGACATGAAAAAGTATAAGACGAGTTATTTATTCACGCATTTCTATAAATACATATTTCGCTATATGTATGAATGAGAATATACGACTTACTGGGGTCATCACTAGTTTTCTTTATGATATTAATATGTAAAAATGCTTAAAGTACTAAAATTTCTTATAAATTATGAAAATGAATTAATTAAAATGAGTATAGTATCTACTACATTCCTATAAAAACCAAAAACTATTGCTTATAAGCATTTGTTGAATGTTAACGTAGAGAAATATGAATAAATGCGAAGGTGCAACTTTAAAATTGGATGTGACAAACATAGTTTTAAGAAATCCTAAAAAGTATAACTTAAAAATATATTTCAATGATTATTAATGCGATAAAAAATGATACATGATAATGACAACAGATACCAAAAACCTAAGTATTCAGTTTAATTTGTTGAATAACAATTGGCACTGAAATATACATTGTTATACACACACTCTCAAGCAAACAAATTAACAACTATAAAACAAAGAAATGCAAAATAAAATGGAAGACTTTGAAATTCTCTCAATAAAAACTGGAAAACTGGAAAACCATACAATTCTTGCAAATGAAAATGGGTGGGTGGCTTGCAAAAATGAATACAGGTAAGGGCACTTAAACTCACTTTCAATTCCAGAAAGTATTACAAAAATAGCTTCTGCTGATGAGAGTATTACTACTAAAGTATTGAAGTTTGATAATTAAGATAGCGATATATGGCTACGTCATACCAGTAATTGATTGAACACCTTTCCATTCAAATTGACCCTATTCCCGTAACAGCCGGTTACTCGTTCAAGATCATTTAGTTCGACGATATTACCCTAATTGGATTGGAAGTTTTAAGTTTAGTTGTATATCACTACAGCAACATCTTGCAGCAGGGTGGTTCTATATCCTCTTACTTCGGGCTGCAAGTGCCTCAACTCAACTCTACTTAAGCCTGAGGAATTTTTCTGTTGCGACTACGCTAAGAGGCTTTATTCAAATGGTTATAGTTTTGGAGTATCTGCTAGAACACCAAAATGACACATACTGACTAACCATCGCGGGATTACCCACCCATATTAATATAAAGTCGTATTTGTAATTATAATTGTATATAAATTGAATTATATCAAATACTAACCAACATATGGAGGATGGAGTCATATGTAGAAGTTCACGTAAGTGAGGAAAGTTTCTGACTGTCATTCACTTGGGAGTGGCCAGGAACGATTCTTTTACATATGGCTCAAGCAGCTCACGACTTCCGTCCTTAGACCAAGGAGCGCAAATTCGGTGTGGGATCCGTCGGATTCGGTGTGGATTCAGCCTCCATGACGAAACATCGCCAAACGGTCTGAGGCTGATCGGTTTCGCCGGGGCCCGAAATATGGTCGTCTGTAGTACTAGATTCCAGCAAAAGAAAATCCATCAAGCTAGTTGGCTGTCCCCGGATCGAATCACTCGCAACCAGATCCATCATGTTGTGATAGATGGACGACATGTCTTCAGTGTTTCTGATGTGCGTACGCTTCGTGGTCCCAACATCGACTCGGACCACTATCTTGTAGCAACTAAAATACGCACCCGCCTCTGTGTAGAAAAGCGCACACGTCAACAAACACAAGGAAGGTTCGACATCGAGAAGCTGCAATCACAACCGACAGCCGAACGATTTTCTACTCGACTTGCACTCCTGCTTTCTGAGAGCACTCATCAGCATCTCGGTATAAGGGAACTGTGGGACGGCATATCAAACTCCTTACGTACAGCTGCAACCGAAACCATTGGTTTTCGGAAAAGCCAAAAAACAGCTGGTATGATGAGGATTGTCGTCTCGCAGTGGAGAGAAAACATACTGCCTACCTCGCAATGTTGCGATCGACCGCAACACGAGCGGGATGGGAAAGATACCGTGAGCTGAAGAGTGAAGCGAGACGCATTTGCAGACAAAAAAAGAAAGAGGCCGAAATGCGTGAGTATGAAGAGCTTGACAAGCTGGCCGACAGGGGTAATGCTCGAAAATTTTACGAAAAGATCCGCCGACTAACTAAAGGTTTCAAGACCGGAGCACACTCCTGCAGGACCCCCAAAGGTGATCTAGTTATTGATGACCAGAGTATACTGAGTTTGTGGAGGGAACACTTCTCCAGCCTAATGAATGGCAGTGACAGTACAATACCAGTAGATGGCGAACCCGATTCCCCAATCGACGACGATGCAGCAGTTGTTCTATTGACCGACCGTGAAGAAATTCGAATAGCAATTACCCGCTTGAAGAACAATAAGGCGGCGGGGGTCGAAGAATTGCCGGCCGAACGGCGAAGAGCTGATAAGGAGCATGCATCAGCTTCTTTCCGGAATATGGTCGGAAGAAAGCATGCCCGACGTTTGGAATCTCAGGTTACTCTGCCCAATACACAAAAAGGGAGACCCCAATATTCTACATGAGTGTACAGCTACTGGCGTACGCCGATGATATCGATAACATTGGAAACAACACCCGCGCCGTTAGTTCTGCTTTTTCCAGACTGGATAAGGAAGCGAAGCGTATGGGTCTGGTGGTGAACGAGGACAAAACGAAATATCTCCTGTCATCAAACAAACAGTCAGCTCATTCGCGTCTTGGCTCCCACGTCACTGTTGACAGTCATAACTTTGAAGTGGTATATAATTTCGTCTACCTGGGAACCAGCATTAACAGCAATAACAATGTCAGCCCGGAAATCCAACGCAGAATCACTCTTGCCAACAGGTGCTACTATGGACTAAGTAGGCAATTGAAAAGTAAAGTCCTCTCTCGACGAACAAAAACCAAACTCTACAAGTCCCTTATCACCCGTCCTACTTTACGGTGCAGAAGCGTGGACGATGTCAACATCCGATGAGACGGCACTAGGAGTTTTCGAGAGAAAGGTTTTGCGGAAGATTTATGGTCCCTTAAACATTGGCAACGGCGAATACCGCAGACGATGGAACGATGAGCTGTATGTGTTATTCGACGACATAGACATAGTCCAGCGAATAAAAAAACAGCGGCTACGCTGGCTAGGTCATGTTGTTCGAATGGATGAAAGTGCTCCAGCTCTGAAAGTATTCGATGCAGTACCCGCTGGTGGAAGCCGAGGAAGAGGGAGACATCCACTCCGATGGAAGGACCAGGTGGAGAGGGACCTGGCTTCGCTTGGTATAACCAATTGGCGCCAAACTGCCAGAAGGAGGGATACGTGGCGCGCTGTTTTGGACTCGGCTATAACCGCGTCAGCGGTGTCTACGCCAGTCAAGAAGAAGAAGAACCAACATATACACAAACATCAACTCATTTGTACAATTAACAAACACAAATTGTATGTATATCCATTATACTCCACACACTAAAAACTAATAATATTTTTTTATTTGACACACCGGCAATTCAACGTGGCGTACCCCGACATTTTGGTCCATTCGAGCCTGCTCAGTGCCCGATAAACCAAGAACGCAACCAATTACTAATCACAATTTGGACTAGTGGTCGGGGGAGGAGTCATATGTAGAAGTTCACGTAATTGAGAAAAGTTTCTGACTGTCATTCACTTGGGAGTGGCCAGGAACTATTCTTTTGCATATGGCTCAAGCAGCTCACGACTTCCGTCCTTAGACCAAGGAGCGCAAATTCGGTGTGGGATCCGTCGACGAATCCTCGCAGTCAAACCGGAGGATGAACGTCTAGCCACAATTCGCATCAGAGTGAGATTCTTCAACATATCGCTTATTTGCGCCCACGCCCCGACGGAAGAGAAGGACGATGTGATCAACGATACCTTCTATGGGCGCCTAGAAAGTACCTATGATCGATGCCCCGCCACGGAACAGTCGGAAAATTCAGCCACATCGCCAAATGGGCTAAATCTGTTCGACTTCGCCAGGGCCCGAAATATGGTCATCTGTAGTTCTAGATTCCAGCATAAGGAAATGAATCAAGCTACTTGGCCCCGATCGCATCACACGCAACCAGATCGATCATGTTGTGATAGATGGACGACATGTCTTCAGTGTTGTTGATGTGCGTAAGCTCCGTGGTCCTAACATTGACTCGGACCACTATTTTGTAGCAGCTAAGATACGGACCCGCCTCTGTGCAGCAAAGAACGCCCATCAACAAACACAAGGAAGGATCGATATCGAAAATCTGCAATCACAACTGACAGCCGAACGATTTCTTATTCGACTTGCACTCCTGCTCTCTGAGAGCATTCATCAGCATCTCGGTATAAGGGAACTGTGGGACGGCATATCAAGCTCCTTACTTGCAGCTGTAACCGAAACTATTGGCTCTCGGAAATTTCAAAAAACCGCAGCTATGATGAGGATTGTCGTGTCGCAGTGGAGAGAAACAGACTGCCTACCTCGCAATGTTGCAATCGACCGCAACACGTGCGGGATGGGATAGATACCGGGAGCTGAAGAGGGAAGCGGGACGCATTTGCGAAATGCGTGAGTATGAAGAGCTTGACAAGTTGGCCCACAGGGATATTGCTCGAAAATTCTATGGAAAGATCCGCCAACTAACTGAAGGTTTCAAGACCGGAGCACACTCCTGTAGGACCCCCATAGGTGATCTAGTTATTGATGACCAGAGTATACTGAGTTTGTTTAGAGAACACTTCTCCAGCCTAATGAATGGCAGTGACAGTACAATACCAGTAGATGGCGAACCCGATTCCCTAATCGACGACGATGCAGCAGTTGTTCTATTGACCGACCGTGAAGAAATTCGAATAGCAATTACCCTCTTGAAGAACACGAAGGCGGCGGGGGTCGAAGAATTGCCGGCCGAGCGGCGAAGAGCTGATAAGGAGCATGCATCAGCTTCTGTGCGGAATATGGTCGGAAGAAAGCATGCCCGACGTTTGGAATCTCAGGTTACTCTGCCCAATCCACAAAAAGGGAGACCCTACAATGTGCTCCAATTACCGTGGGATAAGCCTCCTCAACATCGCTTATAAGGTTCTAACGAGCGCTGCAAAACTAATACGATTGTGTAAGCTGACGTTGAGCGACACCAAAAGCTCCGTCGGTATGTGTTATTCGACGACATAGACATAGTTCACCGAATGAAAAGAAAGCGGATACGCTGGCTAGGTCATGTTGTTCGAATGGACGAAAGTGCTGCAGCTCTGAAAGTGTTCGATGCAGTACCCGCTAGTCGAAGCCGATTAAGAGGGAGACCTCCACTCCGATGGAAGGAACAGGTGGAGGAGAACCTGGCTTCTCTTGGTATTACCAATAGGCGCCAAACTGCAAAAAGGAGAGATGCGTGACGCGCTGTTATGGACTCGGCTATAAACATGTAAGCGGTGTCTATGCCAGTCAAGAAGAAGAAGGTAGGCATTGGCACAATTGTGCTTGCTTACATCACACTTAAGTTACATGATACAATGCATTATTGCAAACGCTGTTGCGGTGTCAATATCTCGACTATTGGTGTTTTAAAAACAACTAACGACGATGTAAGCAATAATTGAAAAATAATTCTATGTATATAAAAACAACAACAAACTTTCATTTGAATTTAAATTCCACTTGGAACCGAATTTCGTCTGAGGAATAGATCAAGGTTGAGATTATGAACAAAGATGTTTTAAAAATTTATATAAATACTGCCAAAGTAATGTGGCATGGAGAAACCATACGAAACTTTTTAGAAACCCCAAAGAATACAAAAAACATAAACGTAACGGACCAAAATCTTCGATAAATGAACGTACAAAATGTCATATTCGCAAGTTGGCAACTCGGGACATGATGAATTGTTTCAAAGTAAAGCGGAGTTTGGTCTATAAGTGCAAAGACAACGTGTACAACAAATTTTTAAAGGAGACTTAATCCTTAAATTTGAATTCAAAGTGTCTAAACCGCGCTTACAAGATCGCCACAAAAACGTATGCATCCTTTTTCGAAAAATACAAATTCTAAGATATAGAGTTTCAAAAATTGATATTTTGTGATGAGAAAACATTAAATTTTGATGGATTATAAGTATTGGAGGGATCTACGGCACGCTCGCCATACTTACTACAAGCCCAAACATGGCGGTGGATCTCTAATTATGTGGGCTGCTCTTAGCGCCAAAGAGAAGTCTCCCATTTTCCTTGTCCCAAGTCGTATGAAAGCAAAATATATATGGAATTGCTGGACAGTGAACTTATCAAGTTTGCTAAGGCATATCATGGCGACAACTGGGTGTTCCAACAGGATAACGCGCTTATCCACGTCGTAGGGTATACTAAAACCTTTTTTGAGTAATAATTTCATTTTTTTTCATAAAATATTAGCTGACCCCGCAAGCGTTGCCCTGATTGGAATTGTTTGTTTGAAAACAAAAGAAAGATGAAAACACATTTGTATCATATTTAAATAAATATTTTTAACTTTTCGTCAATCTAAAAATAAAAAAAATCAATTGAGTGAATGATAACGCGCTTATCCACGTCGTAGGGTATACTAAAACCTTTTTTGAGTAATAATTTCATTTTTTTTCATAAAATATTAGCTGACCCCGCAAGCGTTGCCCTGATTGGAATTGTTTGTTTGAAAATAAAAGAAAGATGAAAACACATTTGTATCATATTTAAATAAATATTTTTAACTTTTCGTCAATCTAAAAATAAAAAAAATCAATTGAGTGAATGATTAAAAAAAATGTGTTTCTTTTATTTTTAAATGATGTATAATGATTTCGTTGTTTCTTTATTGCGTTGGTCTTTATTGCGTCACTTAACAGGAAATTAAAACCCAAAAAAGTTACCGTAAACGAATGGCGTAATCTTGTATTCTATCATTATTGGTTTGAACTGAAATGGCAAATCGTCGGAACTCAATAGAATTCATGGAATCAAGCATTCTTCCCCTTGCAAGTCTCTTTCAAAATGCATGTAACTATCACATTATTCGATAGCTGCGTCACAATCAGTCGGGTTCAATTACACAGTTTCGGCGCATGAAGATTGCGAAGCATAATAATTACAGATCCAACTATGAGACGAAAAGAATGCGGTGGCATACCAGGCAAATCCAAAGAATTTAGAAATTCCAGTGTATAATTCACGGCTTCGTCTTCATTTTCAACGCGATCGATCGATTTGTATGAACACAAATCTCCCGGAATTTGAATCGTACAGTTTAAGTCATCGACCAATCGTAGTTCTTCTTCTTCTTAACTGGCGTAGAAACCGCTTACGCGGTTATAGCCAATCGTAGTTACGATAATTATATTCCTATGAAGTATCAACCGGAATTTGCCCATTTCCAATTCTTAGCAGATCTTCTGCCAGGCTATTCGTGCCGCCACCAATATGATGACTTGAGAGCATGCGTTCAACCGCCGCTGTTGGTTTCGAAGTAACAGGATGTGTTTGTCAAAAATATCCTGCTAACAGTATCATTACGCCACCAAAGCGACGATTATTATTCCACAGATATTTCGTTGTTCTGTCAAGTGTCTCCAGAGAATTGCACTCATCTCATACTATCAGTTTACAATTCGTCAACACTTTTGCTATAGCTAATTCGGTTGCAAACAGGTGTTTCATTGGTTTGCATGTTTAATGGAAGATTTAGTGCCGAATGACGTTCTTCCAACTTCTAGTAAAAGAGCTAGTACAGAAAAGCAGCACTCAAATTGGTATGCCAAATTTTAAATGGGTGTGGCTCCGCCCACTTAGGGGTCAAAAACCATATCTCCGAAACTGCTCTATCAATTTGAACGAAATTCGGTTTATAAATTTTCTTGGCATTCCAATGATATGTTGAGAAAATAGGTCAAATCGGTTCACAACCACGCCTACTTCCTATATACTAGATCTTTGAAGTTCATCTGAATCGGTAACTTTACAATGCATACAGTAAGCACTAGTGAAGATCTTTTGAATTCAGAGGGAATATTATTCTTCCACCAACTTTAATATGAAAATTCCAAGCTAGATTTGCATAATTGATACCATAAAAAACAAAGAGGGATTTCAGGAATTCAACTACGGATAAGCTCTTCTCTAACCCAGAAATTAATTTGATAGTGGATGATACCTTTATGAAGTGGTTGTATAAGTGCAATTGTATTTGGTGGCAAAAATTCAATTCTAATGTTTGAATTGAATTTCGCATCTATATTGTGGCAAGGAGCATTGTCAACACTCAGACATACATATCTGCTTTTTATCTCTTTGAAGGCTTTGATTCAAATGTATTAGAATTTTTTTCCAAATAACACTCGTCATCCAAGCCCTTCTGTCATTATAATAGGGCAGCGGTAGCTCTTTTCCCTTAAAGGACCGTGGTTTAGCCGATTTTCCAGTGCAATATGCAAGTTCCTGTGCTTTAGAAAGCAGGACAGGTCCGCTAACAATCCCATTTTGCGATCGAATTTGATCAAACCAGGACAAAAGGGCTTTCTCCAAATTTATGTGTACGCTTTTTCTATCCCGTTTCTTATTGAGATTTACTATGGCGCGGATCTTGCCCTCACTAATTTTAATTCGTGAAATGGTACTAATAGTCACTTTATACTCAGAAGCAAGGATTTTTTGATTGACGGTAGTTTTTAAATCGTTTAAAACCTAAATTTTTTGTTTTGCTGTAAGCACACGACGCGACATGGTACAGGTGTATCAAAAATCAAATGTTTTACAATCGATAGAAAATATTTATGGTTTCAGTGTTTACTTAAAACAGATTAAAATTTGTAGAGTAAATTGCAATTTGATTTTAATTTTGCTGAAATTTTTTTGCATAATTGTGATGTTTGCCTATAAACGATATGCATTCAAACAGCAAAGTTTTAGCGGGACTAACGAACAACAATAGTTTTTTATATATATAGATTGTAATATTTTTTCGAGTGACAGTGAATTAGACAGTCCAGATTGACCATATCAAATGTAGTGTCCGACCGATACACAATTTTTGGCCGAAGCCGATGCCGATTAATCGGCCAGTTGGCAAAGTATCGGCCGCTGCCGATTCATTTATGGACAATTTTTTTTAGTTAACTAGTATAGTAACAAAAGAAAAACAAAACCAAATAACATCAAAAAATAAGTAAAAATCAGTTCATATGTAAATATAAAGGTGTTTATTAATTCAATTAATATTTAAAACTAAATAACTTATTTTTATAATATATAGATAGAAAAAATAAGTTATTCGTCTTTCTTCAAAACAAGTTGCTACGTCAGCAATATAGCTTCTTTCCTTTAAGGACAGAAAGAAAGCTTTTTTGGGAGGTTCTTTTACATGCACCTCATAGTCTAAACCAGCACAAAATCATTATTAACTGTTCCTATCTATGGCGAATGATGTTGATTATGCAAATTTGTCTCAAGAGAAACATTTAAGAATAGACTCTCCCAGTTTTTTGCCAATAGCAACAAGGGTTTCTATAAGAGTGACATAATGAAATTATCTTCAAAACCTCAACAAGCTGTTGAACAAAACTGTGCATACTTGAAATAAATCGGATCATTCTAAATAATATAAAATAAATTCAAAACAAAACAAGTAAGGAAAGGCTAAGTTCGGGTGTAACCGAACATTTTATACTCTCGCAATTTATTTATTTAACTTTATTACTATAAATTTATTATTATTTAACTATATTATACTAGCGACCCGCCCGACTTCGCACGGGTGCAATGCTGATACTAAATTAAATACACTACCGAAAAACTATGAACGTTGTATATAAAAACATAGCGGCCCGCTCCGACTTTGCACGGGCATAAAATATATATGCCTATGTCACTCAATGAAAACATGATTAAAATCGATCCAGTATTTTTGATTCATTCATTACTGCCCTTGGCCTGCACGCATTAAATTTGGAGTAAAACAATTCCTCTTTCCCTATACAGTATACTCTCGAAAAGTAAATAATCGCGGAAAAGTTAATCACCTTTAAGATTACACATGCACCTCGAAAAAGTAAATTTTTTAATTTACTTTTCAGAGAGTGTGATAAAAAATTCGAAACGAAGCAAGCAAAAAATATCTTTACCGGAAACTGTAAACGTTTAAATTTTAAGGGTAAATCCGATGGTATCAGAGGGATTCGGGGAATCAATACATCTTCTCCGGTACCACATCCTGTCAGTATTGTGCACTCTATTATGAAAGTTTTCAGTGATTTTATCAGCAAACGCTGAGGTGGTGCAAAGTTTAGGTGGATTCAGGTTTCTTAATAAAATAACAGGACAACCTACTTTCAACACCATTTTGTGAGGAGGGAGTCCAGGCAGGTTCAAAGAGTTTGGAAACTCTGTAGGAAAATGAACAGCTTCTTCCAAATCGAGAACAGTATCCACCGAGTAGTATATTTTCGTCGGCGCATCAATCTTTGAAAGAATCAAGTTATTTACCTTATTACAGAATCGCTCTTTCTTTGCACCAAGATATTGTCTTGTAACTTATGTCATCAATGTCAAGATAGACTTTGTTGACTAACTCTTGGATGTTGTCTATCAAAACACAAAGGTTTTCAAGGTTAATCCTTCCCTCACTTTGTGTTAATTCTCCATTGCCAACTTTTAGCAGCATCTCTGGAAATAGCCTGTTCTCACGTGAAGATGACTAAACCCTCATATTAGTTTTAAGCTCTAAGACTTAAGCAGACGACTTGTTTGACATGGTAGCTTCGTCCCAGACTATTAATGAGCAGTCACGCATCAATTTTCCTGTATTGCTCTGTTTAGAAACACTACAGACGCTGATATTGTCATCGGTGGCGATTTTCAGCGGGAGCTTGAATATAGAGTGTGCGGTTCGACCTCCTTCTAAAAGCGTAGCGGCAATGCCGGATGACACAACAGCTAACGCAATTTTTCCGGTAGATCTCACTTTTTTTAAAAGCAGATTGATTAAAAATGTTTTTCCTGTACCTCCTGGGGCATCAAGGAAAAACAATTTCCCTTCATTGTTATCAATTGTTGATAGTAATGCAGTGAATACTTTTTTCTGATCGATGTTTAATCGTGGCTCATCTTGAGCTATATTTTGTAAAAGTCTTGTTTGGTCGTATGATATTTCTCTTGTGTATTCGGCACTGTTAGTTAAATCTGAGTTAGTAGTATTAGCAGGCATCGGCAGCCCAAAATCCTTGATCGATTTACCCGAAAGTAATTGCAGTACTTTATTCAATTCCAATAATGCTTCGTCAAATATGAGTTGATCATATTGTATATCATCTGAGTTTAACTCTCGCCGTCGTCGATTCAGAATATCACTGGCCATGTTTTCTTGAAATTTATTCCATAGATTAACAGAATCAGTTACTTGACAAAACGCTACCATGATAGCAAATAAATATCTTAATGATGTAGCTGAACTACAAACAGCTGCTTCTGATAAGGTATTTTCCCAGTGAGAATCATCTTCCAAGAGCCCCATAGATTTGCATGCTGCTTGATAAGTATTGTAAACAACACCTTGTACAGTTCTTAGGCGTGCAAAGGTTGTCGGGCCTTTTACAATATGCAGTAACATTCTCAGATAAAAGCATTCACTGTTGTTGGGATGAATCGTGTAGACTCTGCCAAGAGTCTTTTTTACTCCGGGGAAACCATCAACCGCAGTACCTTGTTTTCGACGTTGATAAGTTTTAGAACTCTGGTTCCATGTATAGTAACTTGGAACTCTGTCATATGTCAGTGTTTTCGCGAAATCATCTTGAGCACATAACTTGAAAAATGCTGTCAATGTTGTATCCCGCGGAGCCGATTACAGGGAACGATCCATCGGTTATCAATATCACCGTTTCGGACGTTATCACTTTTCCCGCCTTGTTCTGGCGATCGTCGACAATATTTGGGATATCCGTCATCGCTAGTGATTGTTTGAGTTTGGAATGACTTCGGAAATTTTTTGCTGCATTTAGAATCTCGCATTCATGGAGAATTCGGATTTAAAGTCCCGCAAGGTCCGTGTACCATATTTTTCTTTACGATTTCGTACAGGATAGGATCTTCATCTTTATCCGGCAACTCAGCTGAAATGACCTTGTCAATTTGGTTTGGTCTAATTTTGTTCACTAACCACACCAGCAGGTGCACATGTGGCAACCCACGTTTTTGACATTCTATTGTGTACATATGACAGCGCGGGTGACCGAATATATGAGACTTTTTAATGAGGTGCAGGAGTTTCTGTACTTTTAAAATGAAGACTCTGTTAACTATATCATATCTGTCTTGTGGACTTAAATTAGTGTTAATATTTTCTTTAATTTCCGGCCAATTTTGGTTACATGTTGCAGTTATAAATAAATCAGGTTTGTCGTAATTTCTGACGTAAGTCATGGTGTCTTGCGATTTTTCGTGTAAATATCGAGGTCCGCCTGTGAATGATGAAGGTAGTATAACTAACTGACCAATGCCGTTGACATGTTCATTCGCCTGTAACGCATCCTGAAGATGAACGTAATTTTCGGCTCTCAATTTAGTTTGATTATTACGGATGTAGGCCAATCTCTCAGATTCAGTTTTCGCATAATGATCGCCAAGTATTGGTTTGTTAACATTCCATATCTAAGCAAAGTGATGAAATTGTTACGTCTTGCCATTATACGGTAGCAATAGTAGTTCATACATGACACTGTTTTACGCAGAGTTGTTCCACCGATTGGATCAACTTGAGAAATATTAATGACATAACCATTTTCTCCACGACATAGCATCAAAGGATATTGTCATAAGATCTGTGTAACTCTGAAATTTTTTGCAAATTATCATCACGACTATGCAATACAATATCTCTTTTGTCAAATTGCTGTCCAGCTATCACCACTGCTACCTCACTCGTAGAAGGCGCGTTATATCGTCCTCTGTTTTCTCCAACAGGAACTTTATTTGCATGGATTACGACATTAAAGTCAGGAGTATCTGCTGGAATACTCTCAATCGCAGTTTTGAACGACTGTATATAGTAATTATGAGAATGTAACATATCTCTATCAATTGGTTGTGCAACACTTGAACACCGCGTAGATGCTTGTGTGTCTGGATCTGCAATAAAATATATTCGCAGTAATTTGTGATCATAGGGTCGAAGTGGTAGGAAGCTCACAGCTTAGTGGTACACTTGCCCTTGAATTTTAAATGTAGACATGAACCCACGCTCAACGACTTGCTTACTCTTAAAAGAGGTCATTTGAAATGCGTTATTATAACGGCGTATATTGCGCATGAATTGTTTGGATTTCTGATGATCACACGTAAGAAGAGAGTGAAGTGGTTCAGGTGGAGGGAGAATTTCTTCTAATTTGACTTTTCCTTGTAAGCAACACATGCCTTTTGATTCGTCCTTGAATTTCAATGCCAAGCAATATTCACATTCTACTGACATAATATATATATTTGGCGTAGGAACCGCTTTAAGCGATTATAGCCGAATCCACCAGAGCGCGCCACTCATTCCTCCTTTTTGCTTTTTGGCGCCAACTGGAAACACCAAGTAAAGCCAGGTCACTTTGCACTTGGTCTTTCCATCGGAGTGGAGGTCGTCCTCTTCCGCGGCTTCCTCCAGCGGGTACTGCATCGAATACTTTCAGAGCTGGAGTGTTTTCTTCCATCCGTACAACATGGCCTAGCCAGCGTAGCCGCTGTCTTTTTATTCGCTGAACTATGTCAATGTCGTCGTATAAATCGTACAGCTCATCGTTCCATCGTCTGCGGTATTCGCCGTTGCCAATGTTCAGAGGACCATAAATCTTGCGCAAAACCTTTCTCTCGAAAACCCCAAGAGTCGTCTCATCGGATGTTGTCATCGTCCACGCTTCAGCGCCATACATCAGGACGGGAATAATGAGCAACTTATAGAGTTTGATAATACCTATTGATATTATACGATCGTCCTTGTAAGAAATCGAAGGATCGTAATTCATGGCAGAATTTTCTTTATTTACCCATGAATTAGTAACTCGTGCTGATGATTCTCTGGCTCTCTGTATTCGATGTCTATCCCTATCTCGACTGCGGCGAACCTCACGCTCTACTGAAGATTCTCTCTCTCTATCAGCTCTATATCTATCCCTAAGCTGACTAAATCGAGTCTCACGCTCTACTGACGATTCTCTATCTCTCTGAACCGAATGCCTATCTCGATCCCGGCTGCGTGAACCTCACGCTCTATTGAAGATTCTCTCTCTCTCTCAGCTCTATATCTATCCCTAAGCTGACTGAGTCGAGCTTCACGTTCTGTTGACGATTCTTCATCTCTTTGTGAACGTACTCTTCTAGCATTCACTGAACTACGACCTATGTTCGAACGACGACGTCTTCCAGACATGACTTTATAATTTCTGAACAAAGTTGACTCAGTTCTAGACTTATGTATGATTACCTACCTATGAACAAATTTCCATATTATTGGTACCTATATGCCGCAGTAAAAAACATCTAAATGCTTACCATTTAGACACAAATGATAATCTGCAATCATCAAGAACAAAAGATAGCTATTTTCTATTAAGTTTTTTTCTGAACTTACTTAAGATTTTTGAAAATAATTTTCTTATTATTAAATTAATTGATTATTATTTATCGTAACTTATAATTATTAACTATTACTGTTATTTTCCTCGCTAGAGAGCTCCGATAATAAACGCGTCCGATTGCTACTAAACTCAAAGTGCTATAGGGAGAACCGCGGCCTCCGACGCGCTATTTTAGGCAAGCCTCCCCGCACTGCCCCGTCAGACCGGTACCGCCCGCCGCAAACGCAAATTTTCAATTTGTAATATCTCCGAAAATATGTGTTTAATTTACATGCTGTAAGGAACCATATTGATCTATATTAATTGCACACTGTATTTAAGGTACTTAATTCGATAAGCATTAATGCCGTATTGCTTAAAATAGCTTCGTCACTAAGCCATTTTTTCACGTAAAAAGTAAACAATAAAAATGGTTAATGTGGGTTATCCCTAAAAGATAAACATATACCATCGCGGACTTTTTTGTAGACCTTTTTATGGTGTACAATACTGTAGTACATTATTAATTTGATCTAACTCGTAGGGTTTAGGCAGCGTTTTTGCTAAATTGCTAAATAAGCCCAAAAAAAATAGGTTAATTTACGACATCACGTTAGAAACCTCTAAAATTAGTAAGGTTGCCTAGGTATATGATGCATGTATTATACACATAAACCTTCCTCTTGAATCACTCTATCATTATAATAGGGCAGCGGTAGCTCTTTTCCCTTAAAGGACCGTGGTTTAGCCGATTTTCCAGTGCAATATGCAAGTTCCTGTGCTTTAGAAAGCAGGACAGGTCCGCTAACAATCCCATTTTGCGATCGAATTTGATCAAACCAGGACAAAAGGGCTTTCTCCAAATTTATGTGTACGCTTTTTCTATCCCGTTTCTTATTGAGATTTACTATGGCGCGGATCTTGCCCTCACTAATTTTAATTCGTGAAATGGTACTAATAGCCACTTTATACTCAGAAGCAAGGATTTTTTGATTGACGGTAGTTTTTAAATCGTTTAAAACCTAAATTTTTTGTTTTGCTGTAAGCACACGACGCGACATGGTACAGGTGTATCAAAAATCAAATGTTTTACAATCGATAGAAAATATTTATGGTTTCAGTGTTTACTTAAAACAGATTAAAATTTGTAGAGTAAATTGCAATTTGATTTTAATTTTGCTGAAATTTTTTTGCATAATTGTGATGTTTGCCTATAAACGATATGCATTCAAACAGCAAAGTTTTAGCGGGACTAACGAACAACAATAGTTTTTTATATATATAGATTGTAATATTTTTTCGAGTGACAGTGAATTAGACAGTCCAGATTGACCATATCAAATGTAGTGTCCGACCGATACACAATTTTTGGCCGAAGCCGATGCCGATTAATCGGCCAGTTGGCAAAGTATCGGCCGCTGCCGATTCATTTATGGACAATTTTTTTTAGTTAACTAGTATAGTAACAAAAGAAAAACAAAACCAAATAACATCAAAAAATAAGTAAAAATCAGTTCATATGTAAATATAAAGGTGTTTATTAATTCAATTAATATTTAAAACTAAATAACTTATTTTTATAATATATAGATAGAAAAAATAAGTTATTCGTCTTTCTTCAAAACAAGTTGCTACGTCAGCAATATAGCTTCTTTCCTTTAAGGACAGAAAGAAAGCTTTTTTGGGAGGTTCTTTTACATGCACCTCATAGTCTAAACCAGCACAAAATCATTATTAACTGTTCCTATCTATGGCGAATGATGTTGATTATGCAAATTTGTCTCAAGAGAAACATTTAAGAATAGACTCTCCCAGTTTTTTGCCAATAGCAACAAGGGTTTCTATAAGAGTGACATAATGAAATTATCTTCAAAACCTCAACAAGCTGTTGAACAAAACTGTGCATACTTGAAATAAATCGGATCATTCTAAATAATATAAAATAAATTCAAAACAAAACAAGTAAGGAAAGGCTAAGTTCGGGTGTAACCGAACATTTTATACTCTCGCAATTTATTTATTTAACTTTATTACTATAAATTTATTATTATTTAACTATATTATACTAGCGACCCGCCCGACTTCGCACGGGTGCAATGCTGATACTAAATTAAATACACTACCGAAAAACTATGAACGTTGTATATAAAAACATAGCGGCCCGCTCCGACTTTGCACGGGCATAAAATATATATGCCTATGTCACTCAATGAAAACATGATTAAAATCGATCCAGTATTTTTGATTCATTCATTACTGCCCTTGGCCTGCACGCATTAAATTTGGAGTAAAACAATTCCTCTTTCCCTATACAGTATACTCTCGAAAAGTAAATAATCGCGGAAAAGTTAATCACCTTTAAGATTACACATGCACCTCGAAAAAGTAAATTTTTTAATTTACTTTTCAGAGAGTGTGATAAAAAATTCGAAACGAAGCAAGCAAAAAATATCTTTACCGGAAACTGTAAACGTTTAAATTTTAAGGGTAAATCCGATGGTATCAGAGGGATTCGGGGAATCAATACATCTTCTCCGGTACCACATCCTGTCAGTATTGTGCACTCTATTATGAAAGTTTTCAGTGATTTTATCAGCAAACGCTGAGGTGGTGCAAAGTTTAGGTGGATTCAGGTTTCTTAATAAAATAACAGGACAACCTACTTTCAACACCATTTTGTGAGGAGGGAGTCCAGGCAGGTTCAAAGAGTTTGGAAACTCTGTAGGAAAATGAACAGCTTCTTCCAAATCGAGAACAGTATCCACCGAGTAGTATATTTTCGTCGGCGCATCAATCTTTGAAAGAATCAAGTTATTTACCTTATTACAGAATCGCTCTTTCTTTGCACCAAGATATTGTCTTGTAACTTATGTCATCAATGTCAAGATAGACTTTGTTGACTAACTCTTGGATGTTGTCTATCAAAACACAAAGGTTTTCAAGGTTAATCCTTCCCTCACTTTGTGTTAATTCTCCATTGCCAACTTTTAGCAGCATCTCTGGAAATAGCCTGTTCTCACGTGAAGATGACTAAACCCTCATATTAGTTTTAAGCTCTAAGACTTAAGCAGACGACTTGTTTGACATGGTAGCTTCGTCCCAGACTATTAATGAGCAGTCACGCATCAATTTTCCTGTATTGCTCTGTTTAGAAACACTACAGACGCTGATATTGTCATCGGTGGCGATTTTCAGCGGGAGCTTGAATATAGAGTGTGCGGTTCGACCTCCTTCTAAAAGCGTAGCGGCAATGCCGGATGACACAACAGCTAACGCAATTTTTCCGGTAGATCTCACTTTTTTTAAAAGCAGATTGATTAAAAATGTTTTTCCTGTACCTCCTGGGGCATCAAGGAAAAACAATTTCCCTTCATTGTTATCAATTGTTGATAGTAATGCAGTGAATACTTTTTTCTGATCGATGTTTAATCGTGGCTCATCTTGAGCTATATTTTGTAAAAGTCTTGTTTGGTCGTATGATATTTCTCTTGTGTATTCGGCACTGTTAGTTAAATCTGAGTTAGTAGTATTAGCAGGCATCGGCAGCCCAAAATCCTTGATCGATTTACCCGAAAGTAATTGCAGTACTTTATTCAATTCCAATAATGCTTCGTCAAATATGAGTTGATCATATTGTATATCATCTGAGTTTAACTCTCGCCGTCGTCGATTCAGAATATCACTGGCCATGTTTTCTTGAAATTTATTCCATAGATTAACAGAATCAGTTACTTGACAAAACGCTACCATGATAGCAAATAAATATCTTAATGATGTAGCTGAACTACAAACAGCTGCTTCTGATAAGGTATTTTCCCAGTGAGAATCATCTTCCAAGAGCCCCATAGATTTGCATGCTGCTTGATAAGTATTGTAAACAACACCTTGTACAGTTCTTAGGCGTGCAAAGGTTGTCGGGCCTTTTACAATATGCAGTAACATTCTCAGATAAAAGCATTCACTGTTGTTGGGATGAATCGTGTAGACTCTGCCAAGAGTCTTTTTTACTCCGGGGAAACCATCAACCGCAGTACCTTGTTTTCGACGTTGATAAGTTTTAGAACTCTGGTTCCATGTATAGTAACTTGGAACTCTGTCATATGTCAGTGTTTTCGCGAAATCATCTTGAGCACATAACTTGAAAAATGCTGTCAATGTTGTATCCCGCGGAGCCGATTACAGGGAACGATCCATCGGTTATCAATATCACCGTTTCGGACGTTATCACTTTTCCCGCCTTGTTCTGGCGATCGTCGACAATATTTGGGATATCCGTCATCGCTAGTGATTGTTTGAGTTTGGAATGACTTCGGAAATTTTTTGCTGCATTTAGAATCTCGCATTCATGGAGAATTCGGATTTAAAGTCCCGCAAGGTCCGTGTACCATATTTTTCTTTACGATTTCGTACAGGATAGGATCTTCATCTTTATCCGGCAACTCAGCTGAAATGACCTTGTCAATTTGGTTTGGTCTAATTTTGTTCACTAACCACACCAGCAGGTGCACATGTGGCAACCCACGTTTTTGACATTCTATTGTGTACATATGACAGCGCGGGTGACCGAATATATGAGACTTTTTAATGAGGTGCAGGAGTTTCTGTACTTTTAAAATGAAGACTCTGTTAACTATATCATATCTGTCTTGTGGACTTAAATTAGTGTTAATATTTTCTTTAATTTCCGGCCAATTTTGGTTACATGTTGCAGTTATAAATAAATCAGGTTTGTCGTAATTTCTGACGTAAGTCATGGTGTCTTGCGATTTTTCGTGTAAATATCGAGGTCCGCCTGTGAATGATGAAGGTAGTATAACTAACTGACCAATGCCGTTGACATGTTCATTCGCCTGTAACGCATCCTGAAGATGAACGTAATTTTCGGCTCTCAATTTAGTTTGATTATTACGGATGTAGGCCAATCTCTCAGATTCAGTTTTCGCATAATGATCGCCAAGTATTGGTTTGTTAACATTCCATATCTAAGCAAAGTGATGAAATTGTTACGTCTTGCCATTATACGGTAGCAATAGTAGTTCATACATGACACTGTTTTACGCAGAGTTGTTCCACCGATTGGATCAACTTGAGAAATATTAATGACATAACCATTTTCTCCACGACATAGCATCAAAGGATATTGTCATAAGATCTGTGTAACTCTGAAATTTTTTGCAAATTATCATCACGACTATGCAATACAATATCTCTTTTGTCAAATTGCTGTCCAGCTATCACCACTGCTACCTCACTCGTAGAAGGCGCGTTATATCGTCCTCTGTTTTCTCCAACAGGAACTTTATTTGCATGGATTACGACATTAAAGTCAGGAGTATCTGCTGGAATACTCTCAATCGCAGTTTTGAACGACTGTATATAGTAATTATGAGAATGTAACATATCTCTATCAATTGGTTGTGCAACACTTGAACACCGCGTAGATGCTTGTGTGTCTGGATCTGCAATAAAATATATTCGCAGTAATTTGTGATCATAGGGTCGAAGTGGTAGGAAGCTCACAGCTTAGTGGTACACTTGCCCTTGAATTTTAAATGTAGACATGAACCCACGCTCAACGACTTGCTTACTCTTAAAAGAGGTCATTTGAAATGCGTTATTATAACGGCGTATATTGCGCATGAATTGTTTGGATTTCTGATGATCACACGTAAGAAGAGAGTGAAGTGGTTCAGGTGGAGGGAGAATTTCTTCTAATTTGACTTTTCCTTGTAAGCAACACATGCCTTTTGATTCGTCCTTGAATTTCAATGCCAAGCAATATTCACATTCTACTGACATAATATATATATTTGGCGTAGGAACCGCTTTAAGCGATTATAGCCGAATCCACCAGAGCGCGCCACTCATTCCTCCTTTTTGCTTTTTGGCGCCAACTGGAAACACCAAGTAAAGCCAGGTCACTTTGCACTTGGTCTTTCCATCGGAGTGGAGGTCGTCCTCTTCCGCGGCTTCCTCCAGCGGGTACTGCATCGAATACTTTCAGAGCTGGAGTGTTTTCTTCCATCCGTACAACATGGCCTAGCCAGCGTAGCCGCTGTCTTTTTATTCGCTGAACTATGTCAATGTCGTCGTATAAATCGTACAGCTCATCGTTCCATCGTCTGCGGTATTCGCCGTTGCCAATGTTCAGAGGACCATAAATCTTGCGCAAAACCTTTCTCTCGAAAACCCCAAGAGTCGTCTCATCGGATGTTGTCATCGTCCACGCTTCAGCGCCATACATCAGGACGGGAATAATGAGCAACTTATAGAGTTTGATAATACCTATTGATATTATACGATCGTCCTTGTAAGAAATCGAAGGATCGTAATTCATGGCAGAATTTTCTTTATTTACCCATGAATTAGTAACTCGTGCTGATGATTCTCTGGCTCTCTGTATTCGATGTCTATCCCTATCTCGACTGCGGCGAACCTCACGCTCTACTGAAGATTCTCTCTCTCTATCAGCTCTATATCTATCCCTAAGCTGACTAAATCGAGTCTCACGCTCTACTGACGATTCTCTATCTCTCTGAACCGAATGCCTATCTCGATCCCGGCTGCGTGAACCTCACGCTCTATTGAAGATTCTCTCTCTCTCTCAGCTCTATATCTATCCCTAAGCTGACTGAGTCGAGCTTCACGTTCTGTTGACGATTCTTCATCTCTTTGTGAACGTACTCTTCTAGCATTCACTGAACTACGACCTATGTTCGAACGACGACGTCTTCCAGACATGACTTTATAATTTCTGAACAAAGTTGACTCAGTTCTAGACTTATGTATGATTACCTACCTATGAACAAATTTCCATATTATTGGTACCTATATGCCGCAGTAAAAAACATCTAAATGCTTACCATTTAGACACAAATGATAATCTGCAATCATCAAGAACAAAAGATAGCTATTTTCTATTAAGTTTTTTTCTGAACTTACTTAAGATTTTTGAAAATAATTTTCTTATTATTAAATTAATTGATTATTATTTATCGTAACTTATAATTATTAACTATTACTGTTATTTTCCTCGCTAGAGAGCTCCGATAATAAACGCGTCCGATTGCTACTAAACTCAAAGTGCTATAGGGAGAACCGCGGCCTCCGACGCGCTATTTTAGGCAAGCCTCCCCGCACTGCCCCGTCAGACCGGTACCGCCCGCCGCAAACGCAAATTTTCAATTTGTAATATCTCCGAAAATATGTGTTTAATTTACATGCTGTAAGGAACCATATTGATCTATATTAATTGCACACTGTATTTAAGGTACTTAATTCGATAAGCATTAATGCCGTATTGCTTAAAATAGCTTCGTCACTAAGCCATTTTTTCACGTAAAAAGTAAACAATAAAAATGGTTAATGTGGGTTATCCCTAAAAGATAAACATATACCATCGCGGACTTTTTTGTAGACCTTTTTATGGTGTACAATACTGTAGTACATTATTAATTTGATCTAACTCGTAGGGTTTAGGCAGCGTTTTTGCTAAATTGCTAAATAAGCCCAAAAAAAATAGGTTAATTTACGACATCACGTTAGAAACCTCTAAAATTAGTAAGGTTGCCTAGGTATATGATGCATGTATTATACACATAAACCTTCCTCTTGAATCACTCTATCTATAGGAAAAATCATCAAAATCCGTTGCGTAGTTTTAAAGATTTAAGCGCACATAGGAATATAGCGACAGAAAAGGCGACTTTGTTTTATACTATGTAGTGATAATACACAATTTGACCCACATATTCATCATATATATTGTATAAAGTCCATTGAAAATTGGAAAGAATCGGCCAAATATGGCCGATATCGATGTCAAGCCGATTAATCGGTCGGACTTTAATAAAATGTCGCTCAGAGATTGCTAAATTGCTAAATAAGCCCAAAAAAATAGGTTAATTTACGACATCACGTTAGAAACCTCTAAAATTAGTAAGGTTGCCTAGGTATATGATGCATGTATTATACACATAAACCTTCCTCTTGAATCACTCTATCTATAGGAAAAATCATCAAAATCCGTTGCGTAGTTTTAAAGATTTAAGCGCACATAGGGATATAGCGACAGAAAAGGCGACTTTGTTTTATACTATGTAGTGATAATACACAATTTGACCCACATATTCATCATATATATTGTATAAAGTCCATTGAAAATTGGAAAGAATCGGCCAAATATGGCCGATATCGATGTCAAGCCGATTAATCGGTCGGACTTTAATAAAATGTCGCTCAGAGAATCCGAAATAAAATCGCTTGTCGAGTTTGCATTCACATATGCGTTTGCGCAAAAATATAAAATCTATAGAAAATAAATTGGTATCATTACAAAGAGAGAAAGTCTACTCATATGGCCTATAAAATCTTATGTGGGGAGTTTTAAACACTACCAGTCATTCGGCATTATAAGAAATAATATAAAGAGCTCCGCTGACATATTGATGTCCTCATACGACGCACCACTGAATTTTGAAGCAATTATTAATATACTAGACTTTAGATACGCTGACAACTGAACTATTTATCATAATTAACAAAAATTATCGACTATACGTAAAGGAAACTTGTCAATAATGCAGTATTATGAGGGGATCGAGCGTAAGTTAACGCTCCTCATTAATATAACTTTAATGACATACCAAAGCTGCCTCTCTTACCGAGAAATACAGAACAGATGCTCTGAGGATATTTATTTCATGCACGAAAAATTCTTAAGTGGCATTCTTTTAGCGGCACACCCAAATGACTTGCCATCAGCGTTAGCCTTAGCTCAAGAACTTTAGTCAAATCATGAACCTTTTCAATTCGTAAATTATTTTGCAAAAACCCTTAATCGAAAAAATCCATTTTTTGGCAAACAAAAATCGTAAAATAGAAGACCATTCACAAAACACAGCAAGTATACGCGATCAAATCAACAAAGCATAAATCATCATCCAGAAATTTAAGAAAAAACAGAGGAAGACACAACAAAAAACGAATCTGGCAAATTAAGAGAAGAAAGTATAACAGATAATACAATTAGTGCTACAGAAGGCTAAGATGATGATAATACACAAACCACAATATGTCCTCTAAAAGCACTCATCGAAACACACCCAGGAAATGGCGGTCATGTTCGAATTGTGATGTTGAAGCCTTGCAACAACAGATACACATCTCATGGAAATATTGCAACATTAAACAGACTTCCTGAGAAGACAAATATTTACTCAGACTCAATAGGAAAAATTTATATAATTTTAACAATGTGGATGAACACTGAGAACTTTCAGCATTAATTAATACCGCTGATACATATTGTGGAGGATGGAGTCATATGTAGAAGTTCACGTAAGTGAGGAAAGTTTCTGACTGTCATTCACTTGGGAGTGGCCAGGAACGATTCTTTTACATGTGGCTCAAGCAGCTCACGACTTCCGGTCTTAGACCAAGTATCCTCTGGGTAGCCAACAGACATCCGTTTGGAGGCGAGCTAAAGTGAGAAGGCGAAACCCGCTTATGCGGTTGTGCGTAGGGTTTGGGACCCACCACATAAAAACACCCCCCAATGAAGAGAACAAAACAGCCTCGGATGAGAGACCCCAATTATGATGACGACCACTGCAAACGTTTAAAGGACTACAATTTAAGGGCATGCACCTGGAATGTCCGGACCCTTAATTGGGAAGGTGCCTCTGCCCAGCTGCTTGATGTCCTCGTAAGAGTAAAGGCTGACATCACCGCAATCCAAGAAATGCGATGGACGGGACAAGGACGGAAGAAGGTGGGTCCTTGTGAAATCTACTACAGCGGCCATATAAAGGAGCGCAAATTCGGTGTGGGATTCGTGGTGGGAGAGAGACTCCGTCGTCGAGTCCTGGCATTCACTCCGGTGGATGAACGTCTAGCCACAATCCGCATCAAAGCGAGGTTTGCGCCCACGCCCCGACGGAAGAGAAGGACGAAGTGATCAAAGATACCTTCTATGAGCGCCTTGAACGTACCTATGAGCGCTGCCCCCGCCACGATGTCAAAATCGTGCTTGGCGATTTCAACGCTAGGGTGGGTAAAGAAGGTGTCTTTGGCACAACAGTCGGAAAATTCAGCCTCCATGACGAAACATCACCAAACGGTCGGAGGCTGACTAGACTCCAGCATAAGAAAATCCATCAAGCTACTTGGCTGTCCCCGGATCGAATCACTCGCAACCAGATCGATCATGTTGTGATAGATGGACGACATGTCTCCAGTGTTTCTGATGTGCGTACGCTTCGTGGTCCCAACATCGACTCTGACCACTATCTTGTAGCAGCTAAAATACGCACCCGCCTCTGTGTAGAAAAGCGCACACGTCAACAAACACAAGGAAGGTTCGACATCGAGAAGCTGCAATCACAACCGACAGCCGAACGATTTTCTACTCGACTTGCACTCCTGCTCTCTGAGAGCACTCATCAGCATCTCGGTATAAGGGAGCTGAGTTTGTGGAGGGAACACTTCTCCAGCCTGCTGAATGGCAGTGAAAGTACAACACCAGGAGATGGCGAACCCGATTCCCCAATCGACGACGATGGAACAGATGTTCCATTGCCCGACCGTGAAGAAATTAGAATAGCAATTACCCGCTTGAAGAACAACAAGGCGGCGGGGGCCGATGGATTGCCGGCCGAGCTATTCAAATACGGCGGCGAAGAGCTGATAAGGTGCTTGCATCAGCTTCTTTGCAGAATATGGTCGGAAGAAAGCATGCCTGACGATTGGAATCTCAGTGTACTCTGCTCAATACACAAAAAGGGAGACCCCACAATGTGCGCCAATTACCGTGGGATAAGCCTCCTCAACATCGCGTATAAGGTTCTGTCGAGCGTATTGCGTGAAAGACTAAAGCCCACCGTCAACAAACTGATTCGACCTTATCAGTGTGGTTTTAGACCTGGAAAATCAACAACAGACCAGATATTCTCCATGCGCCAAATTTTGGAGAAGACCCGTGAAAATAGGATCGACACACACCATCTCTTTGTCGACTTTAAAGCTGCTTTCGACAGCACGAAAAGGAGTTGCCTTTATGCCGTGATATCTGAATTTGGTATCCCCGTAAAACTAAAACGGGTGTGTAAGCTGACCTTGAGCAACACCAAAAGCTCCGTCAGGATCGGGAAGAACCTCTCCGAGCCGTTCGATACCAGACGAGGTTTTAGACAAGGTGACTCACTATCGTGCGACTTCTTTAACTTGATGCTGGAAAAAATTATAAGAGCTGCAGAGCTAAATAGAGAAGGTACAATCTTCAACAAGAGTGTACAGCTACTGGCGTACGCCGATGATATCGATATCATTGGAAACAACACCCTCGCCGTTAATTCTGCTTTTTCCAGACTGGATAAGGAAACGAAGCGTATGGGTCTGGTGGTGAACGAGGACAAGACGAAATATCTCCTGTCATCAAATAACAGCAATAACAATGTCAGCCTGGAAATCCAACGCAGAATCACTCTTGCCAACAGGTGCTACTATGGACTAAGTAGGCAATTGAAAAGTAAAGTCCGCTCTCGACGAACAAAAACCAAACTCTACAAGTCCCTTATCACCCGTCCTACTTTACGGTGCAGAAGCGTGGACGATGTCAACATCCGATGAGACGGCACTAGGAGTTTTCGAGAGAAAGGTTTTGCGAAAGATTTATGGTCCCTTAAATATTGGCAACGGCGAATACCGCAGCCGATGGAACGATGAGCTGTATGTGTTATTCGACGACATAGACATAGTCCAGCGAATAAAAAAACAGCGGCTACGCTGGCTAGGTCATGTTGTTCGAATGGATGAAAGTGCTCCAGCTCTGAAAGTATTCGATGCAGTACCCGCTGGTGGAAGCCGAGGAAGAGGGAGACCTCCACTCCGATGGAAGGACCAGGTGGAGAGGGACCTGGCTTCGCTTGATATAACCAATAGGCGCCAAACTGCCAGAAGGAGGGATACGTGGCGCGCTGTTTTGGACTCGGCTATAACCGCGTAAGCGGTGTCTACGCCAGTCAAGAAGATACATATTGTAAATGTGATGACTCATCGATGTCATTATTCTATGAGGAGTTTTAGTATGCTGCAACAGAAGGTGACTGGGAACAGCGGTTAAAATAATATGGTGAGAGGTCCTTATACCGGCCATAGACCACACAAGTAAACTGCACAAGTCTAGCACTGCACAGTGCGTTTGTGTAGTGTATGGGGGTGTTTGTGCTACTTGTGCAGTGAACTGAGCAATATCAAAACGATTTTGATATTTTTACACAAGTCTGAATACTGCGCAGTGAATTTGCGTAGTATATGGCGAAATTAGCTCAGTTTTGTTTCAGTTTTTGTGAAGTTAACATCAAACCAAAAAAGGAAACAACGCATTTATTTTAATTATGAGTGATGACAAACAGTTTTGGACCGAGTTCCTTGAACTTTATAAAGAATCACCTTCATTATGGCGAATAAAAAGCAAAGAATATAGCAACAGAATAATGAAAGCCGAAGCATTCGAAAAATTAGTTTTAAAATTAAAAGAAAAATATCCCGACGCAAACAGAGATATGGTGGTTAAAAAAATTAATACATGTTCAAATATCATTGAACATGCATTCTTTTATGCCTTAGCAAATCCGAGGAGCTACATATAAAACATAAATTTGTATACATAAATAAACACATAAACATATATGCATTAATATGCAACAAGCATACATTATATGTTGCACGCATACATGCAACACACATACATTAATATGAGGCACGCATGCATCTATATGCAACATGCATGCACTCAACTATTAATAAACAAACATATTTATATGTACGCTCAAGATAACCTATTGGTTATAAAAATACATTGGGGCAATTGCTTGTGTGCATTTGAAATAACCCCTTATCGTGCAATATATAAAATATACATATAGACATACACACATACACATATAATTAGTTCTTAAGATAATTCTAAAATTTGTATATAAGTAAGTAAAAAACCAAAATAAAACTAGAATGAAATAATTTCTCAATAAGGCTAGACTATCACTTATTTTCCCCCACCAGCGGTAAGAAATATTTGACACAGCTAGTCTCAACATTTGGTCCTATCGAGCCTATAAAAGAGCTCAGCCAAATTAAAAAAGCCCTGCTATTTATAAAAATACAGGCAAAATTAAAAAGGAAAAAAGAAAAATCCTTAAATATAAAAATAATAATTGTAAGACGGGTCTATATTTCCGCATATTAAGAACACACATATAATAATTGTAAGACGGGTGTATATTTCCGCGTATTAAACTGAACACATAAGCCGTTTTAGCAAGAAACTAAACGCAGTGATCCAACTGCCATCCAAAGGAATACTCATCGGCTGTGAATCGAGGCACAGCAAGGTCAACAAGGCGACCAAATCAATATACCTCCAACGATTCCTTTGGAGAAAACCAAGCAGTTACTCATATAGGAGAAGAGGAAAAGTAATCAAAATGGGGATAAATAGAAAAAAAATTCTAGAAGCCCAAGCAGATTTGTCCGAAAAAGTGTTATACACTGCCAACACTATAACAGGAAAACCACTAAGGAAACAAAAAGTGGAAGATGTCATCAAAACTCTTGGGAAATACCAGAAAGAGTTCGATGCCAATCATGAAAAACTGATGGCAGATGGTATTGGTATGGAAGACTACTTCATAAAAGAAGTCTACAACAACACCATTACTAAAATAGAAGACATTGTCACTGCTTTAAAAATGGGTAATGCAGAAGACATGTCTTTAATAGAAAAAGAAAAAACAATTAAAGTAGTTCAAGTACTAGCGAAGTACCTTGATCTGGATCGAAAAACGTCCAACTTCATGAGAAAAATTGAAACGTTCAGAAACAAAATGGAAAATCTAAGTTTAGAATTAACCATAAAGAATCATCAAATAAAAAATTTGGAATCAATATACAACGATATTGAAAATATGAAAAATAAATTAGATTTCAATGAAGAAATTGAAATATTATACGAAAAAGTACGTGACGAATATTATGGAGAGCTGCCAAATTATGAAATAAAACTACAAAAAGAGCAGCCTAACATTTCTTACCGCCCTAACTTGGAATTAGAAAAATTAAAGATTCCAGCCTTCTATGGCGATATCAAAGAATGGGCAAACTTTTATAACGTGTTCCAAGATATGGTACATAATAACGAGCAGTTATCAAGCTCAGAAAAAATGCTACGTCTTCGTCTTTCGTTAAAAGGGGAAGCTGCGCGATTAATACAACATCTGCAAGTTTCAACTAGAAATTATGAAGCAGCATGGAGTCTACTTAAGCAAAGGTATGACAATAAAAGAATTCTGTTCACAACACAGTGGGACAGAATATTGGATCAACCAAATATAAATAGTGACAATGCTGAAAGCGTAAGACAATTACTAGATACTACGAATGAGTGTCTTAACGCAATAGAGTCACTAGGAATAAGTACTGAAGAAGCTGATCCCTTTATTGCACGTATTATTGTCCGTAAATTAGACAAAGAAGGACTAAAATTATACGAGCAAACAGTAAAAAAGACGATAGAAATACAACAATTGTCCGATATAAGAGATTTTTTGGATCAACACTTTCAAACATTGAAAGCAGTAGCTGATAAAGAACAAGTTTACAGCCATCGTAAACAGCATATGTTCAAGGCCAACGACACAGTGACTTACCCAAGACAACAAAACAAACAGATGTGTGTCTATTGTAAAATTGTTGGTCACACATTAGCGCAATGCAAAAGATTTAGAAGTATATCAACTAATGATAGACTTAAATATGTAAAAGACAACAAAATCTGCCACAGGTGCCTAAATCATAAATGGGCAGAAATTTGCTACAGCAAAATCAATTGCAAGAGATGTTCTAGAAACCATCATGACATTTTACATAACGAAACCGAGGAGAGCAAAAAAGCTATGTCCACAAAAACTACTTCACAAGCGGTTATTCTAGCCACAGCTCAAATAAGAGCAAAGACAGCAGGTGGAGATTATATATTACTACGCGCTCTTATAGATCAAGGATCGCAAATAACCACAATATCCGAAGAAGCAGCACAGATATTAAAGTTGCCGAGGATGAAAACAAAAACAAAACTATATGGTTTAAGTGACGCTGTAGTAGGCGAATCAAAAGCTACAATTGAGGTTGAAATTAAACCAAGATTTTTAAGTAATCATAAAGAAAAGGTAAATGCCGTAGTTTTACCAATTTTAACCAGCGCGCAACCGCATCTCTCATTTAATTACAACTTCAAAATATGGGAAAAATATACGCTTGCTGATCCGTTATTCAACAAATCAGACAGAATTGATATGGTAATTGGTGGAGATGTATTTAGCAGTATAATTGAAAGCGGAATTAAAAAAGATCACGGTGTTCATGGCCAAGCTACAAAATTCGGCTGGATATTATCTGGCATAATAAAGGAAAAAGTTACCGGCAAAATAACGACAGCGGTAACTAATTTGGAACGATTTTGGGAACTCGAAGACATATCAACTTGTGAAGATATAAAGGAAGATGACACCACCTTAAAGCAGTTCGAAGAAACTACCAAAAGAGATGCAGATGGCAGATTTATTGTGGAAATTCCATTCAAAAAAGAAAAAGAACTAGGAGAATCGCGTAAACAAGCAGTAGCGCGTCTAATATCAATGGAAAATAAATTCAAGAGCAATAATAAACTCAAAGAAGAATACAATAAATTCATCAAAGAATATATAGACCTTGGTCATATGAGAAAAGTTGATGAGATTCAAAAAGGTAAATATTATTTACCTCATCAAGCGGTTATAAAAGAAAATAATATAACAACAAAGCTTCGAGTAGTATTTGATGCATCAGCAAAGACATCCAATGGTAGAAGCTTTAATGATATTATGTGTACAGGACCCAAACTACAAAGAGACATATTCGATATCATACTCAAATGGAGACTTTGGGAAGTTGTTATCACTGCTGACGTAGAAAAAATGTTCAGGCAAATTAAAATACCAAAAAAGGATCAAGAATATCACAGGATTGTATGGCGTGAAAATAATATGCAAAAAATGGATGAATATGAGCTAACAACAGTAACATACGGAACCGCATCAGCACCATATCTAGCAGTTCGTACTTTAATTGAAATCGCTAATAAGTGTCCAAATAAAAAGTTACAAAAAATAATAAAAGAAGACTTTTACATGGATGACCTTATGACAGGAGCAGATTCAGTACAAGAGTGTGAATATATACAGCGAAATATCAGCAAACACCTTCAAGAGTTTGGATTTCATCTCAGGAAATGGTTATCAAATCATAACAGTATCACTGAAAACATTTCTAATACTGGAGATAATGAAATAATTCAAATAAAGGAAAATGAAGCTGTAAAAACACTTGGACTGCATTGGGACCCACAGAAAGATCAATTCCAATTTAAAATTAATATTAAAAACTCTAAAAGTATAACAAAAGGGAGTGTTCTTTCTCAACTTGCCCAAATATTTGATCCACTGGGCTGGCTCTCTCCCATAATTGTAGTTGCAAAGTTATATATCCAAAAACTTTGGTCTCTGCATTCCAGCTGGGATAACCTACTATCAGAAGATCTACAAAAAGAATGGATGCAGTTCATAGAAAATTTGAACTTAATAGAAAACGTTCGGATTCCACGATGGATAGGAACTTATATGGATTCCCAGATTCAAATACATGTTTTCTGTGATGCTTCAGAAAGAGCTTATGCCGCAGTAATATATATAAAAAAGGGAACAATGTTAAACTTTTAACAGCAAAAACAAAAGTAAACCCGCTAAAAAATCGGAAAACAATTCCGAAATTAGAACTTTGCGCAGCACACCTATTATCTAAGTTAATCAACAAAGTGGTGAAAACAATTACTATTAGTCATACAATCTATGCATGGAGCGATTCAACAATAACCTTAGCTTGGATTGAAAATTTAAAGAACAAGGACAAATTTATAAGAAATCGAGTTGAAGACATTAAACAGCTTACGTCACAAGTAAAGTGGATACATGTAAGCTCTAAAGACAACCCAGCGGATGTGGCATCAAGAGGAATTCCCGTAGAAAAAATATTGAATATAGACATCTGGTGGTATGGGCCAAAATGGCTCCAATTATCTGAGAGTCAATGGCCAATAGTAAACACAAGCGATTTAGCAAGAATATTATTGACATCAAAGAACCAAACTCAATTTATGGAAAATTTACTAAGCAGATATTCTAGTTGGTTGAAACTACAAAGAGTAGTAGCATATATACTTCGATTTGGTAAAAAACACAAAAATCATCAAACTATAAATTTATCTGCAGACGAACTCCAAGCAGCTAGAAATTTAATCATTCGAGAAACTCAAAAGCAATTATTCAAAGATGAAATGAACAAATTATCGAATGACAAACACATTAGTAATACAAGTCGAATAATCAACCTCAATCCATTTTTAGATAAAAATGGCATTATGAGAGTTGGAGGAAGACTAACAAACGCATAGTTATCGTATGACAAAAAGCATCCTATAATTCTATGTAAATCCTATTTGAGTTCTCTAATAATTAAAGATGCTCACCATTCCACTATACATGGTGGAAATAGGTTAACAGAAGCAATAATACGGAGACAATACTGGATTATAGGTTTAAAAAATGCAATAAAAAGTTGTATAAGAAAATGTTGCAAATGTATACGATATAACCAAATCACAGCAACTCAAATGATGGGTAACTTACCAGAATTCAGAGTATCACCATCAAGTCCTTTTACCTACGCCGGAGTTGACTATGCTGGACCCTTTCAGATGAGATGCTCTAAAGGCCGTGGACAGAAATCATTTAAAGGATATGTTGCAGTATTTGTATGTCTTTCAACCAAAGCGATACATCTAGAAGCTGTAAGCGATTTATGAACTGAAGCTTTTCTAGCAGCGTTAAGAAGATTTTTTGCCAGAAGGGGAAAGAGTCTTCACATGTACTCCGATAATGGAACAAATTTTGTTGGAGCCAGCAGATGTATTGATAAGGAATTCAAAGATGCAGTGAAGAACAACAATGAAGTGTCATCAATTCTGGCGAATGAACAAATATCTTGGCATTTTTCTCCCCCGGCAGGCCCACATTTTGGAGGAATGTGGGAAGCAGGAGTCAAAGGAATGAAGTACCACTTAAAAAGAGCGGTTGGAGACACTAAGCTAACTTTTGAAGAAATGTCAACAGTTTTAGCACAAATAGAAGCTTCGTTAAATTCGCGTCCATTATATGCCATAAACGATGATAATGGAATAGATGCGTTAACACCAGGACACTTTTTGATAGGAAAACCAATACTATCTACCCCCTCTTCGGGTACAGATGTAAACATTTCCTCGTTAAATAAATGGAAATTAACGCAAAAAATTCATCGAGATTTTTGGAATCAATGGAAAGATGAGTATTTACATACACTCCAACAAAGAAATAAGTGGAAAATTCCTGCAAACAATATTAAAGAAGGAGATATTGTCATTGTAAAAGATGAAATACACAACCTACCAAGTGGCCTCTTGGAAAGGTTATAGAAACGCATCCAGGAAGTCATGGTCGTGTTCGAGTTGTGACGTGTGTCCAACAACACATTGAAAAGACCAATTCACAAATTATGTCCACTTATTACGAAAGCAGACAATAATGAAGAAAGTAACGAAGTAAGAACTTCTGCAATTAACACCACACCTAAGATGAAGCAACCTATAAGTAAGTTTGCACTCTTGATCTTAATGTTCCTGTACATGGCAACAACTTCTCTTGGTATGAATATACACATTTCCGAAGAAAACAGTGCAACATTGAGCCACATTCCTAAAAATACTACAATTTACATGGACTCACTAGGCAAAATGGACGTTATAACATCTACTTGGGATTTGCTCATATATTATGATCTCGATGCATATTTCGAACAATATAATTTGTTGCCAAATTGCATTATTAGAATAAAAGATCATTGCCAGCATTTATGTGAGTTTGAAGAGGCTTGCAAAGTCATCTCCTTATCACTAGGAAAACGCTACGAAGATTTAAGTCACAATCATGATTTGATTGTAAATAATAAAAGACGTAAAAGAGCTCCATTAGAATGGGTTGGATCTATTTATAACATGCTGTTCGGGTTAATGGACACAGACGACCAAGAAGTAATAGAAAGTAATTTCAAAACATTACTTGCTAATCAACATCAAATTAAGGACAGATTAAAATCTCAAATCTCCTTAATTAACTCTACTGCAAACATAATACATAAAAATTTAGATGAAGTCAACTCACAGTTTTTTAAAATCCAAACACAAATATACAAATATCAATCCGATATTATAAAGGACATAAACCGTGACAAAATGGCCATCCAATTTCAAATGTTAGTGACACAAATCACGATATTAATGAGCGAATGTGAAAAAATACAAAATGCAGTAATAGAATTGCTGATAGATTTAAACCACGGAAGAATAAATCCAACACTTTTAACTCCAACACAGTTACAAACAGAACTAATGTTAAGAAAAGACAAGCTGCCAGCAAAGTTGTTAATACCTGGACAACAAACCAACACACAACTAAGAGATGTGTATAATTTGATGAAAACACGAGGATTAATTGTGGACAATAAATTAGTCATAAAGGCAGAACTACCTTTAATACAAAGTGAATCATCAGAAATATACAAATTAATAGTAATTCCACATGAATATAATGGAAGAATTCTAAAAGCAAAACTAAGAAATGAATTTTTAGTTTACAACTTTGGACTCAATTCATATTTTCTGATGTCACAAGCAGAATTAAATAGGTGTACAAAAAGCCTTAACAACCATTTAATATGCAAAGGAAAATCTCCATGGCAACCTGCTTTAGATCAAACATGCGAACTTTCAGCGTTATTAAAAAGCGGCCACCCCAACTGTAAATATGAGGAAGTGACTAAATCAATATTTTGGTCAGAACTCTTTGAAGAAAATACTTGGATCTTTAAAGTATTCAAAAATTCCACCATCCATTTAGACTGTCAAAAGGGCAAAACGCAGATATTAGAGATTCCAGCACAAGGGATTCTTTCAATCAAGGCTGGGTGTACTGCAAGATTCGAAGGCATCACTTTAATCGGCATGCAGATATTTAAAATGCAGACCGACATCAATCCAAAGCTGGACCCGATCGTGACAACCATAAAGGAAATTGCAGAAGACCACATAACTACTCTTCAAATAAATAAAATAGACGACAACGAAGACCAGAGGAAGCTAAGAGAAGACATTGAGACGATCAGCAACAACGAATTAAAATTAAGTGAGTTAAGTTTAAGAAATCATAGCGGACATCTATCATTAGTGTTAGTAGTAATTGTAATATTATGCCTTTTAATACTATATTTCCGTTATAAATGTAAAACGGATCTTGCTGATACAATCATTGTCAATATTCCAAACCGGTAGAACATTTATAAACTTGATACAGTCCACTAATTTTATATAATAATTTCTTTCCCTCGGCAATATGTTCAAATATCATTGAACATGCATTCTTTTATGCCTTAGCAAATCCGAGGAGCTACATATAAAACATAAATTTGTATACATAAATAAACACATAAACATATATGCATTAATGACCGTTTTCACACAGGCAATTTTTGTCGCGGCAATTCTTAGTTTTATAGGAGAGGGGGCGACGAAGAGACGAGAATTTCTCTCTCTCTCGCTTCCCTTGGTCGCCCCCTCTCCTATAAAACTAAGAATTGCCGCGACAAAAATTGCCCGTGTGAAAACGGTCTATGCAACAAGCATACATTATATGTTGCACGCATACATGCAACACACATACATTAATATGAGGCACGCATGCATCTATATGCAACATGCATGCACTCAACTATTAATAAACAAACATATTTATATGTATGCACAAGATAACCTATTGGTTATAAAAATACATTGGGGCAATTGCTTGTGTGCATTTGAAATAACCCCTTATCGTGCAACATATAAAATATACATATAGACATACACACATACACATATAATTAGTTCTTAAGATAATTCTAAAATTTGTATATAAGTAAGTAAAAAACCAAAATAAAACTAGAATGAAATAATTTCTCAATAAGGCTAGACTATCATTTATTTTCCCCCACCAGCGGTAAGAAATATTTGACACAGCTAGTCTTAACAATACATATAGGACAACATACAGAAAAGAATTCAAGAAAGTGCAAAGAAGCGAAAAGTCTGGAGCTGGATTTGAGGATATTTATGAGCCAACATTATGGTTCTATAATATTCTAAATTTTCTCGAGGATCAAGAGGAAAGTGCACCTAGCACATGTTCAATGGAATATGATAGTTTAGAAGAGGTAAAAATAAGTAGTTTTTATAATCTATATACATATATAAATATTCACATAAATATGTAAAACTTATTTTTTTTAATTATAGACTTCACCAAAAACATCAACAACACAACATAGACTAAAAAAACGTAAAATTACCGAGGAAGATAATTTAATTAAAATAGCGTGCGAACACCTGAAATCACAAAATAACAGTAACCAACAAAACAACAATGACCCAGATGATGTGGTTGCCAAATCATGGGGTGCGCAATTAAAAGAGATGGAGCCTCAACAAAAAATATTGGCGCGTAAATTAATATCGGATGTTTTGTTTCAAGGATGTGTTGGAAATTTGAATAATTCGCACATACAGGAATTATTCAACATATTTCAGTCTAGACCAACAACAGCAATTTCTTACGTATCGCCAGTAGAGCTTATAAATGCTCCATATGATCCAACAACATATAATTCACAGGAATCAATACAGGGATTCTACGCGAATTTTCAATAAAATTTTTTTTATACTACTGAAATTAAATTCAATCAATTGAATATAAAGAACCGCGAAACCGCGCTTAGAACGTTTATAACAGGTTTAAATTATCCTTTAAACCAAATTTTATTTACGTTGACACCTACCAATTTGCCAAATGCTCTTGCAAAACCACAAAAATTACTAAAAACAACCATGAAATTGGTTCACGAAACCAGCCTCAAGCTAATCGAAGATATCCGCATTTTCAGAATAATTTAAGGTACCCTGAAAGGAATTTCAACCAAAATAATTCATACCAGATACATTCCAATCATACAGAACCAAAGGAAGTGGATCAATCAATCCAATTAACAAATAGGCCCAGTGCTATGCAAATAAACCAACCAGATGTTAGAAGTAACAGGTATAATTGGCAGACCAATTATCGACCAACCAATATACCAAAGAGGTTAATTGAAAGTGCACAAATAAGCACACAACCTCAGCCAAAAATTCAAGAATAAATAATATTGGTGAGAACCATTTTTTAGGGTAAACTCAGATTTGCCTTATGTTATTAAAACCGATACAAAAACGGGGCAAATCTTTAGAATTCTTATAGATACAGGGGCAACCAGCTCATATATACGGGCTGGAATTTATCATAATAAAAACATTTTAGTAATTAAGAAGAGAGTAAGAACCATTCATGGTTCGACTATAATAAAACACTTTTATAATATCAATCTGTTGGGTATACAGGAACGTTTTTATGAAATTGACAATTTAGAAAGCGATCTTTTAATTGAAATTAATTTCTTAAATAAAACCGGAGCCACGATTGATATCACAAACAGAACATTGATTTAGGGGGATAATAAAACAGAGAAAATAATTTTTCTCAATGATTTAATTATAGTAAACCCCTTGGGACAAAAACATCTTGAGACACCTACCATAGATAATACTGGTAAAATTATCGAAAAAAATGTATCATCCCAAAATGAAATAAGAAATGATACTACGAATAAACAAATAATAAATGAAGCAAATGCTCATAATATTTTAAAAATAAATAATTTTCAATTGTCTAACGAATTATCTTATAACGATAAGGAAACAAAACATATCTGCATCCCACTGTTAAGAAAGGATGTTATTAAAATAATTAATCATCATCATCAACACGTGAACATGGATTTACCTTTTAGAACAGATATTAAAGCAGAAATTAGGACTGAGGATGATAAACCTATATGGTCAAAACAATATCCTTATTCAATATCTGCGAATAATTTTGTTAATAAGGAAATCGAAAGTTTGCTAGAAAAAGGAATTATAAGGCATAGTAAAAGCCCACATAATTCTCCCGTTTGGGTCGTTCATAAAAAAGGAATAAATGAAGACGGAAGTCCGAAATTAAGAATGGTCATTGACTTTAAAAAAAATAAATGAAAAAACCATATCCGACAGATATCCAATGCCTAATCCCGAGGTGATTCTCTTTAATCTGGGAGAATCGACATTATGAGAGTTGGAGGAAGACTAACAAACGCAGAGTTATCGTATGACAAAAAGCATCCTATAATTCTATGTAAATCCTATTTGAGTTCTCTAATAATTAAAGATGCTCACCATTCCACTATACATGGTGGAAATAGGTTAACAGAAGCAATAATACGGAGACAATACTGGATTATAGGTTTAAAAAATGCAATAAAAAGTTGTATAAGAAAATGTTGCAAATGTATACGATATAACCAAATCACAGCAACTCAAATGATGGGTAACTTACCAGAATTCAGAGTATCACCATCAAGTCCTTTTACCTACGCCGGAGTTGACTATGCTGGACCCTTTCAGATGAGATGCTCTAAAGGCCGTGGACAGAAATCATTTAAAGGATATGTTGCAGTATTTGTATGTCTTTCAACCAAAGCGATACATCTAGAAGCTGTAAGCGATTTATGAACTGAAGCTTTTCTAGCAGCGTTAAGAAGATTTTTTGCCAGAAGGGGAAAGAGTCTTCACATGTACTCCGATAATGGAACAAATTTTGTTGGAGCCAGCAGATGTATTGATAAGGAATTCAAAGATGCAGTGAAGAACAACAATGAAGTGTCATCAATTCTGGCGAATGAACAAATATCTTGGCATTTTTCTCCCCCGGCAGGCCCACATTTTGGAGGAATGTGGGAAGCAGGAGTCAAAGGAATGAAGTACCACTTAAAAAGAGCGGTTGGAGACACTAAGCTAACTTTTGAAGAAATGTCAACAGTTTTAGCACAAATAGAAGCTTCGTTAAATTCGCGTCCATTATATGCCATAAACGATGATAATGGAATAGATGCGTTAACACCAGGACACTTTTTGATAGGAAAACCAATACTATCTACCCCCTCTTCGGGTACAGATGTAAACATTTCCTCGTTAAATAAATGGAAATTAACGCAAAAAATTCATCGAGATTTTTGGAATCAATGGAAAGATGAGTATTTACATACACTCCAACAAAGAAATAAGTGGAAAATTCCCGCAAACAATATTAAAGAAGGAGATATTGTCATTGTAAAAGATGAAATACACAACCTACCAAGTGGCCTCTTGGAAAGGTTATAGAAACGCATCCAGGAAGTCATGGTCGTGTTCGAGTTGTGACGTGTGTCCAACAACACATTGAAAAGACCAATTCACAAATTATGTCCACTTATTACGAAAGCAGACAATAATGAAGAAAGTAACGAAGTAAGAACTTCTGCAATTAACACCACACCTAAGATGAAGCAACCTATAAGTAAGTTTGCACTCTTGATCTTAATGTTCCTGTACATGGCAACAACTTCTCTTGGTATGAATATACACATTTCCGAAGAAAACAGTGCAACATTGAGCCACATTCCTAAAAATACTACAATTTACATGGACTCACTAGGCAAAATGGACGTTATAACATCTACTTGGGATTTGCTCATATATTATGATCTCGATGCATATTTCGAACAATATAATTTGTTGCCAAATTGCATTATTAGAATAAAAGATCATTGCCAGCATTTATGTGAGTTTGAAGAGGCTTGCAAAGTCATCTCCTTATCACTAGGAAAACGCTACGAAGATTTAAGTCACAATCATGATTTGATTGTAAATAATAAAAGACGTAAAAGAGCTCCATTAGAATGGGTTGGATCTATTTATAACATGCTGTTCGGGTTAATGGACACAGACGACCAAGAAGTAATAGAAAGTAATTTCAAAACATTACTTGCTAATCAACATCAAATTAAGGACAGATTAAAATCTCAAATCTCCTTAATTAACTCTACTGCAAACATAATACATAAAAATTTAGATGAAGTCAACTCACAGTTTAAAATCCAAACACAAATATACAAATATCAATCCGATATTATAAAGGACATAAACCGTGACAAAATGGCCATCCAATTTCAAATGTTAGTGACACAAATCACGATATTAATGAGCGAATGTGAAAAAATACAAAATGCAGTAATAGAATTGCTGATAGATTTAAACCACGGAAGAATAAATCCAACACTTTTAACTCCAACACAGTTACAAACAGAACTAATGTTAAGAAAAGACAAGCTGCCAGCAAAGTTGTTAATACCTGGACAACAAACCAACACACAACTAAGAGATGTGTATAATTTGATGAAAACACGAGGATTAATTGTGGACAATAAATTAGTCATAAAGGCAGAACTACCTTTAATACAAAGTGAATCATCAGAAATATACAAATTAATAGTAATTCCACATGAATATAATGGAAGAATTCTAAAAGCAAAACTAAGAAATGAATTTTTAGTTTACAACTTTGGACTCAATTCATATTTTCTGATGTCACAAGCAGAATTAAATAGGTGTACAAAAAGCCTTAACAACCATTTAATATGCAAAGGAAAATCTCCATGGCAACCTGCTTTAGATCAAACATGCGAACTTTCAGCGTTATTAAAAAGCGGCCACCCCAACTGTAAATATGAGGAAGTGACTAAATCAATATTTTGGTCAGAACTCTTTGAAGAAAATACTTGGATCTTTAAAGTATTCAAAAATTCCACCATCCATTTAGACTGTCAAAAGGGCAAAACGCAGATATTAGAGATTCCAGCACAAGGGATTCTTTCAATCAAGGCTGGGTGTACTGCAAGATTCGAAGGCATCACTTTAATCGGCATGCAGATATTTAAAATGCAGACCGACATCAATCCAAAGCTGGACCCGATCGTGACAACCATAAAGGAAATTGCAGAAGACCACATAACTACTCTTCAAATAAATAAAATAGACGACAACGAAGACCAGAGGAAGCTAAGAGAAGACATTGAGACGATCAGCAACAACGAATTAAAATTAAGTGAGTTAAGTTTAAGAAATCATAGCGGACATCTATCATTAGTGTTAGTAGTAATTGTAATATTATGCCTTTTAATACTATATTTCCGTTATAAATGTAAAACGGATCTTGCTGATACAATCATTGTCAATATTCCAAACCGGTAGAACATTTATAAACTTGATACAGTCCACTAATTTTATATAATAATTTCTTTCCCTCGGCAATATGTTCAAATATCATTGAACATGCATTCTTTTATGCCTTAGCAAATCCGAGGAGCTACATATAAAACATAAATTTGTATACATAAATAAACACATAAACATATATGCATTAATGACCGTTTTCACACAGGCAATTTTTGTCGCGGCAATTCTTAGTTTTATAGGAGAGGGGGCGACGAAGAGACGAGAATTTCTCTCTCTCTCGCTTCCCTTGGTCGCCCCCTCTCCTATAAAACTAAGAATTGCCGCGACAAAAATTGCCCGTGTGAAAACGGTCTATGCAACAAGCATACATTATATGTTGCACGCATACATGCAACACACATACATTAATATGAGGCACGCATGCATCTATATGCAACATGCATGCACTCAACTATTAATAAACAAACATATTTATATGTATGCACAAGATAACCTATTGGTTATAAAAATACATTGGGGCAATTGCTTGTGTGCATTTGAAATAACCCCTTATCGTGCAACATATAAAATATACATATAGACATACACACATACACATATAATTAGTTCTTAAGATAATTCTAAAATTTGTATATAAGTAAGTAAAAAACCAAAATAAAACTAGAATGAAATAATTTCTCAATAAGGCTAGACTATCATTTATTTTCCCCCACCAGCGGTAAGAAATATTTGACACAGCTAGTCTTAACAATACATATAGGACAACATACAGAAAAGAATTCAAGAAAGTGCAAAGAAGCGAAAAGTCTGGAGCTGGATTTGAGGATATTTATGAGCCAACATTATGGTTCTATAATATTCTAAATTTTCTCGAGGATCAAGAGGAAAGTGCACCTAGCACATGTTCAATGGAATATGATAGTTTAGAAGAGGTAAAAATAAGTAGTTTTTATAATCTATATACATATATAAATATTCACATAAATATGTAAAACTTATTTTTTTTAATTATAGACTTCACCAAAAACATCAACAACACAACATAGACTAAAAAAACGTAAAATTACCGAGGAAGATAATTTAATTAAAATAGCGTGCGAACACCTGAAATCACAAAATAACAGTAACCAACAAAACAACAATGACCCAGATGATGTGGTTGCCAAATCATGGGGTGCGCAATTAAAAGAGATGGAGCCTCAACAAAAAATATTGGCGCGTAAATTAATATCGGATGTTTTGTTTCAAGGATGTGTTGGAAATTTGAATAATTCGCACATACAGGAATTATTCAACATATTTCAGTCTAGACCAACAACAGCAATTTCTTACGTATCGCCAGTAGAGCTTATAAATGCTCCATATGATCCAACAACATATAATTCACAGGAATCAATACAGGGATTCTACGCGAATTTTCAATAAAATTTTTTTTATACTACTGAAATTAAATTCAATCAATTGAATATAAAGAACCGCGAAACCGCGCTTAGAACGTTTATAACAGGTTTAAATTATCCTTTAAACCAAATTTTATTTACGTTGACACCTACCAATTTGCCAAATGCTCTTGCAAAACCACAAAAATTACTAAAAACAACCATGAAATTGGTTCACGAAACCAGCCTCAAGCTAATCGAAGATATCCGCATTTTCAGAATAATTTAAGGTACCCTGAAAGGAATTTCAACCAAAATAATTCATACCAGATACATTCCAATCATACAGAACCAAAGGAAGTGGATCAATCAATCCAATTAACAAATAGGCCCAGTGCTATGCAAATAAACCAACCAGATGTTAGAAGTAACAGGTATAATTGGCAGACCAATTATCGACCAACCAATATACCAAAGAGGTTAATTGAAAGTGCACAAATAAGCACACAACCTCAGCCAAAAATTCAAGAATAAATAATATTGGTGAGAACCATTTTTTAGGGTAAACTCAGATTTGCCTTATGTTATTAAAACCGATACAAAAACGGGGCAAATCTTTAGAATTCTTATAGATACAGGGGCAACCAGCTCATATATACGGGCTGGAATTTATCATAATAAAAACATTTTAGTAATTAAGAAGAGAGTAAGAACCATTCATGGTTCGACTATAATAAAACACTTTTATAATATCAATCTGTTGGGTATACAGGAACGTTTTTATGAAATTGACAATTTAGAAAGCGATCTTTTAATTGAAATTAATTTCTTAAATAAAACCGGAGCCACGATTGATATCACAAACAGAACATTGATTTAGGGGGATAATAAAACAGAGAAAATAAATTTTCTCAATGATTTAATTATAGTAAACCCCTTGGGACAAAAACATCTTGAGACACCTACCATAGATAATACTGGTAAAATTATCGAAAAAAATGTATCATCCCAAAATGAAATAAGAAATGATACTACGAATAAACAAATAATAAATGAAGCAAATGCTCATAATATTTTAAAAATAAATAATTTTCAATTGTCTAACGAATTATCTTATAACGATAAGGAAACAAAACATATCTGCATCCCACTGTTAAGAAAGGATGTTATTAAAATAATTAATCATCATCATCAACACGTGAACATGGATTTACCTTTTAGAACAGATATTAAAGCAGAAATTAGGACTGAGGATGATAAACCTATATGGTCAAAACAATATCCTTATTCAATATCTGCGAATAATTTTGTTAATAAGGAAATCGAAAGTTTGCTAGAAAAAGGAATTATAAGGCATAGTAAAAGCCCACATAATTCTCCCGTTTGGGTCGTTCATAAAAAAGGAATAAATGAAGACGGAAGTCCGAAATTAAGAATGGTCATTGACTTTAAAAAAAATAAATGAAAAAACCATATCCGACAGATATCCAATGCCTAATCCCGAGGTGATTCTCTTTAATCTGGGAGAATCGAAATACTTTTCCACAATAGATTTAGAGTCTGGATTTCATCAGATATTGATGGAGCAAAAGGACATAGAGAAAACAGCATTTTCTGTAAATAACGGAAAATATGAATATTTAAGAATGAATAATATATTACACGAATGTATAGCAAAATTTTGTCACGTATATGTTGATGACAAAATAGTACACTCAAAAACACTAGAAGAACATATATTTCATTTGAAATATATAGTGAAAACCCTAGAAAAATCACATATGAAAATATCTATAGAAAAATCAAAATTTATAGAAACCGAAGTTGAATTTTTAGGATACGTTGTATCTCATAAGGTTATAAAAACTGATCCCAAAAAAGTAGAAACAAAAAAAAATGACCCATATCCTAAGACGTTAGGACAACTTAGAGGATTTTTAGAATTAATGGGATACTATAGGAAATTTATAGAGAATTATGCAACAATTGCTAAACCATTAACAAAACACTTAAAGGGAGAAAATGGTCAAATTTCGCAGTATATGTCTAAGAAAACAATTATTAATCATGAACAAGAAGGCATAGCAGCCTGTGAAACCTTAAAAAGAGCGTTGCAAGAACAAATTGAATTTGTTCAACCAAATTTCGAGAAAAAATTAATTTTAACTACTGATGCATCCAATGTTGCTGTAGGGACAGTCTTATCCCAAGACGGAAGAGCTATTACATTTATTTCGAAGACACTTAATTCGCCATAGTTTGGGCATTAAAAGCATTACGCCATTACCTTTATGCAGTAAACGATTTAGAAAATCACACGGGTCATCAACAACTAGCATTTGCAATGTCCGAAAAAAATCCTAATGTTAAAATGAAAAAATTGAGAGCTTTTATAGAGGAGTTTTCTCCAAAAATAATTTATAAACCAGGGACAACAAATGTAGTTGCTGATGCACTATCAAGGCAAGTCTTAAACAATTTAAATAGTTCATGCGGGTCGAGCGACTCAGGTGATTCACTAATAGAAACCCAACACTCTGCAGAAAGTAGCGATGAGTACTAAATTCTTGAAAGAAAAAAACCTTTGAATCACTTTAAGCAACAGATAGTAATTGATAATGGAGCAAGAATTACTGTCTTAGAGACGATTTCCTCTTTTAATAATAATTCTAATTGAGTATGATAGACCAGAAAACATAATTGATATTCTAAAAGAATATGTGAGCCCAAAAGTATTTACAGGAATATTTTGCACACCTGAGGTGCTATATGCTATAAAAAACATTTTGAAGGATACAATTCCCACAGTAAAATTTCTATATACTAAACTATTCCCTAATGATATAAGCAATAAAGAAGATCAGGGAACGATAATTGAGCAAACACACAACAGAGCACATAGAAATTATAGGGAAAATTTAACACAAATTAGGCAGCAGTATTATTGGCCTTTAATGATAAAACAGTTTAAGCAATATGCGAAAAATTGTAGCATATGTAATAATAATAAATACGAAAGACATCCGAAATTAATCCCAATAGGGGAAGTACCAATACCAGAAAAAGAGGGAGAACCACTTCATATAGATATTTTTTTCGCACAAAAACTTAAATTTCTTACGTGTATTGATTCATATTCAAAATTTCTAATAGTCAAATATATAGAGGATAAATCAAATTTTGAAGAAACAGTTTTAGAACTATTACAAACATTCCAGATGTTAAAGTATAGTTATCGATAATGAACCAGACTTAAGTACGATACAGTTCAAGTCTTTAATGGAGAGGATAAACATACAAATTTATTATTGTACACCACGTCACAGTACCAGTAATGGACAAATAGAAAGAGTTCATTCAACACTAATAGAAATTTCTAGATGTTTAAAACAAGAACACAGCTTAATAAGTAATTTTGAATCAATTATGAGAGCAGTTCAACAGTAGAATAAAACAATTCATTCAGTAACAGGCAAATAGCCCTGCACTATTTTATTTAATAAAGAACCACACCAAAATATGAAAGATGTGTTGCAGAATGCCCAAGAAAAAATGCTGGAATATCATAACAAGAAAAGGCTTCAAAAAAGTTATCAAAGGGGAGATATAATATATGAGAAAATATTTGGAGAAAGAAATAAATTAAACCCCAAATATAAAAAACAAATAGTAGTAGAAGACTTAGGAAATAAAATTAAAATACATAACAGAAACAGAACAATTAATAAAGATAATATCAAATCTTAAAATCTTTTAGGCTCAAAATGTTAACCAATCAAAAATAATAGAAATGGATACAAACCATATTTATGTAATCAATGCAAAAAATAAAACCATTTATCATAACTGTAACTCTAACAACTTTACTATTAACGGTTATTTATTTCATAAGATTTGAAAATTTTAATGTTAAAATTGATAACTTAGTCTATAGACATCGTAAACCTCTCACTATGAAATTATTACCAAATCCAGTTAAAGTAATTAATATTACAATCACAAAGAATTTCAGTATGGAAGAAATACATTTTCAAAACATTAAAAATATTCAAGAAATAACATAACTCAGACATGAGGCAAAAAAAGTAAAATGACAAATTACTGTCTGATAACAATTGTGAGCCTTATAGTAGTAATATTAATAACTTGTAAATACAAAAAATAGGAGCACACAAGTTAAAGTTAACATTGAAACAAGTAAGGTAAGGCTAAATTACCCTAAGGCACTGAGTTCTTCATGTTTGATGTCAGGGGCCTTGAAAAGTCATGGTTCAATTTTGATAATTTTTCCACAAGTGATGTCACAGCTCAAGTACAGTATTTGTGTAAAGTTTTATTTCGCTATCTTTATCGGTTCCTTATGTATATATTATTAGTGAACGATTCAGAAGGATTCAAAATTGAGTTATGTGGGAAGTAGGCGTAGTTGTGAACCGATTTCGCCCATATTCCACCAGTGTAATCAGGGTGTCAAGAAAATATTATATACCGAATTTCATTGAAATCTGTCGAGTAGTTCTTGAGATATAGTTTTTGACCCATAAGTGGGCGACGCCACGCCCATTTTCCATTTTGTAAAAAAATCTCAGTGCAGCTTCCTTTTGCCATTTCTTATGGAAAATTTGGTGTTTCTGACGTTTCTCGTTAGTGAGTTAACGCACTTTTAGTCATTTTCAACCTAACCTTTGTATGGGAGGTGGGCGTGGTTATTATCCGATTTCTTTCATTTTTAGACTGTATAAGGAAACGGCTAAAAGAAACGACTGCAGAAAATTTGGTTTATATAGCTTCATTGGTTTGCAAGATATATACAAAAAACCTATTTGGAGGCGGGGTCACGCCCACTTTTCCAAAAAAATTACATTCAAATGTGCCTCTCCCTAATGCGAGCCTATGTTTCAAATTTTATTTTCATAACTTTATTTATCGCTTAGTTATAGCACTTTATGTGTTTTTGGTTATCGCCATTTTGTAAGCGTGGCAGGGGTTCCGCCCATCTTCGAACTTAACCTTCTTATGGTGCCAAGGAACACGTGTTCCAAGTTTCATTAAGATATCTCAATTTTTACGCAAGTTACAGCTTACACGGACGGACAGACGGACGGACGGACAGACGGACGCCCGGATTTGAACTTTACTCGTCACCCTGATCACTTTGGTATATATAACCCTATATCTAACTCGTTTAGTTTTGGGACTTACAAACAACCGTTATGTGGACAAAACTATAATACTCTCTTAGCAACTTTTGTTGCGAGAGTATAAAAATTCCAATGCAAGAGCAAGCCCAACCTATTGATCAAATGATGGAAAGGATCAAGTACAATTCCTCTTTGAGTCGGGACGCTTCAATTTAGAGGTGGGGGAGTTAACACCACCGATAAGACATTGCAATTTGAACTACTAAACAAATGTGTCCAATATGTCATTGGCACATCTACTATTAAGAATCGTGTTACACACTCGTTGTACACATTAGATTGTAAGATGATCTTTTCACTTACCACACGTGATCTTAAGTGGACATTCGTCACACACATTAGATTGTAAGAAGAACCTTTCATTTACCACATGTAGCGCATCTAAAGTGGAACATATGTTTAAAAGATGACTATTAGATTGTAAGAATATTTGTACTTAGCCTTAAGAACAGGATTGTATAAAAGTAAGTAAAATAAAGATAAAATGGCAGTCGTTTCCAAGACTCCGACGTTTTTCGGTCGCTTGACTAAATACTCGTTTTTTATTTATTAAAAACTTTTTACATAAGGTCAATAAATTAATTTGCATGTCCAATGAAATAATGAAAAATGTAATGTGACAAAGTTCCTACTGTGTATCTTTACTTTCGTGCTCAGTTACGAAGTCACAATTCCACTCGTGCCGATCAGTGTACCAAACTCATTGAAGTTTATTTTCATCGTGACCAATGAACGAGTGAGTAAAATCAAATTGCTACTATACACTCGTTTGAGTCATAAATTGACGGCACATATAAGTGTAGAAATACTATGAGTTTTTTTTTGGTTTGGTGGAAATGAGTCTAACAGCCGGTTTCACGAACTTTTTTAATTGAAAATTAAGTTCCATTTTAATTTTTATTTAACTTTGCACTTAAGTTTCCTGCGTTCCACCATTATTGACATTTGGCATCAAAAAAATTAAAAGGCAGGGATGTTAGTAAGAATAACAGCTGATTTATGTAAACAAAAAAATTGTATTTCTTTGTCAAAATGGTAAACAAATGGGAATTCAGCTGATAGAAATGCGTAACCATGGTTACATATGACAGTATTTAAATAATATTTAAATGGCAAAGCGTGACCATTTATATAAAAATTAAGTCAAATGTTGGAACTGAAATTAATTATTTTTCTAAATTTGTTTCGTGAAACCGACTGTTAGTTATTTTTGATATTAGTATTAGTACTCATTTGCACCAATTTGTTTGGCTCATGAGTTAGTGCACTAATTTCATTAGTACATAATGCAGATCTCTGCTCTGCAAGCAGATTGAATATTTTTGGTTGCTGTTTCGCTTGGTTCCACAGAAAGCGCACTAACACAATCTCATTTTGTGATGCCTGTTTGACTTTGATGGTGCCCATCACTGATTATATACATGTTTAAGATTATATCACGATTCCAGAGGAAAATATATCGTTGACTCAAAAAAGATCAATTCAATATTTACCATAAGGAAAGTTATTGCAATCTGTAGATCGGGCACAAAATTGATAGATCAGATGCAGTCGTGAGCCATCTTTGATAAAAATGTAAAAATTATGGCGTGAAAAACCCAACAAAAGGCAATGTAAAACTTTATATTCGCCAGATAAATTAAATTAAAATACAAACCACTAAAAAGATTTTGAATTTCACAAAATGTAAAAAATAATTTGGGTTTTCCACTGACAACCAGACATATTGCTCACATTTTACTTAACAGAAATTAGTTAAAATGGAAAAACCGGTGTGCAAGCCTGGTTGAAGCCTCATCACAAATAAGTGCACTTAGACTTCACCCGGAAACCCGTGCAGTGGACAACTGAGATGCATGATGTTGTGTTTTCCGATTTAAAAATATTAGAATTAGATGGTCCAGACATCTCATGATGCCAATAATATGTGTACCAAGTTTCATTAGGATATCTCCATTTTTACTCAGTAGGCGTGGCCTGCCCCTATTAAGTTTTATGTATATATCTTAAAAACTACTAAACCTAATTTTCTGGATCCATTTCTTTTGGGTATTATACTGCGTAGTATGAAAATGGATGGAATAGGATTATAACCACGCGACGTGCTTTAATTCTGTAAGGAAAAACATCAGAAACCTTACACTGTATAGTAGCGATTGTAAAGAAAAGCTGCGCTAGAATTGGTATCCAAAAATGACGGTGAGCGTGGCACCGCCCACTTAAGGTGCAACAACTATAACTCAGGAACTATTTTACCAATTTCAAAGAAATTCGCTTCATAAAATGTTTATACTCTCGCAACAAAAGTTGCTAAGATAGATATAGTTGTTGTAACACCTAAAACTAAAAGAGTTAGACATTGGGTTATATTTATCAAAATGATCAGGGTGACGAGACGAGTCAAAATCCGAATGCCTGTCTGTCCGTCTGTGCAACGGATAACTTGAGTAAAAAACAAGTAAGGAAAGGGCAAGTTCGGGTGCGACCGAACATTTTATACTCTCGCAATTTATTTATGTAATTTTATTAAGATAACACACAATTTGACCCATATATTCGGCATAAAGTCTCACCGAGATTTTCGGTGAAAAATTACACTTAGGTACTGAGTTCTTCATGTAGATATCTGGGGCCTTGAAAAGTTATATTCCGATTTCGAAAATTTGTTCATAAGCTATCTTCTTCGGTTGCTTATGTATATGCTTATGTATGTATATACTCGTATTATAAAGTGAACGAATCAGATGGAATTCAAAATTGAGTTATATGGGAAGTTGGCGTGCTTGTGAACCGATTTCGCCCATTTTTCAACCGTGTTGTCATGGTGTCAACAAAATATTATATACCGAATTTCAATGAAATTGTTCTATTTCTTATATACGGACTCCGCCTATAAGAAAAATGTTAGTGGCATTTTCAAAGTTTCTTATATGCGGACTATACTGTATAAACATGGAAAACCAAAAAACGTTTCAGACAGAGTGGGAATTTGGGAAGCCACAGTGCTCGTTATATCAAAAAGTTTTAAATATTGTATTTAAGAAAATTTAAAAAGAGATTTTATAATCTTTCACAAAGAAATATATAATATACAAATGATACAATGATACAAATTCGTCTTTTTTTAAAAGCATCGAGTATTGTAAGCTATGGGGAGGATGGGTATTTTTTTTTAAAGAAATGGCAATAGCGGTTCTTCATTGTTTTGAGGAAACTGTCACTAACACGCACAAGCGAAGAGCGTAAAACGAGTACTTACGACGAGGCAAAGCGATGTTAAAATAAGTCTGCCATCAGCAGTTGACTGAGCACGTTTATGCGGACGAAGTTATATATTTTATGTATGAAATGAAGACAATTATTTCATTGTAAAATAACATCAAAATACATATTTAAATTTTTACATTACCCAAATTTACTATAATTTATATTAAATACTAGTTGACCCGGCAAACGTTGTTTTGCCATATAAATTATTTTTAGGTAATCATTGGAGCACTCTGTGATAAACGATATTTTTTGTTTTGTTGTCAGGTGCAAAAACGATCAAAGCAGATGGTTTTCCGACACGGGAACATGCGACGAACATGAATGTGAAAAACATGCATTTTCCAGATTCAGGCCACAAACACTCAATGATTGGCCTTGTGATTTATTAATTGTCATGGCGAATGCGAGACGAATTGGAAATTGGATTCGTTTAAACTCGAATGGCATATCGGTTGGGATCATTGGAATTCTCGGAATGAGAACTTCCTCACCTTTGAATTTTCCTTTTAGTAGTCTCGCGTGAATCACAATGGCCATGAATTTTGTGACCGCTAAACGCGTTTCGTTGCATAATTTTGGTTGGTTGAGATTGCGAAGCATGATGACGACTGAACCAATCTTCAATTGAAAATTGTGCGGTGGCAAGCCAGGCACATCCAATGAATTCAATAACTCAGTTGGGTAGTTGGTTGCTTCGCCTTCGTTTGTTACACAGTCGATAGATTTGAAGGAATGCAGTATCCCAACGATTTGATTTTGAAATTTGAAGTTTAAGTGATCCACATCCTTGTTCTTTGCTGCTAAAATTACTCTTTCACTCAACCAATCGTAGTCTTTGTAGTTAGCAATGATGTTCGGAAACACTTTGTTGATGAGCTCCTCTTTCGTTGAGACGAAATTGCAAAAATTTGGCGAGAACGAAATGAATCCATTCGATGCGTCAACAGGAACACGACCATTACCGATAGTTAGCAGTTGATTGGAGAACAGTTCGGCAGATGGATCGTTTAGCAATGCAACTCGCATGTTTGTCGTCAGCTGAAGTTTCCACACATAACGCTACAATGGTGATGATTTGAGGCAAACATTGATCTCATCGGCAGCGGTCGATCGTGGTATTACTGGTAGTGTTTGCCGGAAATAGGTTGAGAGTAAAATCAATGCTATTCCAGAAGCAGCAACTGCTTCAGCAATTTCTGATCTTTCACGAACTGCAGCCAAAATCAATGATATGAGGAATGTCTTTCCAGTTCCACCAGGCGCATCAAGGAAAATCATGCCGACGTTTCCATCATCAATTGCCTTCAACACATCAACATCTCACATATGCCATTGCATCTTGCGTGGGTTGCCAACTGTGCATATAATTATGTTCTTCGATTAAAACGAAACGCTTTCTTTAGTGTCTGAATAAGAACTCAATTTTTTACTTGATTTCATTTGCACTTATCCTATCTTAGTTTTAAAGTATAATCTCAATTACTCTCTTTACATATGTATTCTCTTGTTCTCTTACTCTAATTTCACTTATTAAACTAAAGTAGTTAGTTATTACAATAACATATGTAATTTTAATTATGTAAATATAAATGTAGATATGTTTGATACGTATGTGTATGGATAATAGTATATGTGTATGTGGGTGATGTGGATGCTTAAATTACTCCTCCGCCGCCAGAATAAGCAGTCCCTGCGAAAACAGTTCCAGTCAAACATATACAGTATTGAAATAATTTTAATGCTTCTTTATATATTAATTCCTGCTTTTCGTTTTACTTGTGACTTATATATTTTTTTTTAATTTTTTATCAGTAAATACTAGGTGATTTCCATCTTGCTTATAATTTAAAATTTTTTTATATTTGGGTTTTGATTTACTAACTCTATTATTATTAACAATGTTATTGGCAAAACTGTCCGTTACAACTCTATTCGTTTTTTGATTTAACTCATTTATTCTCTTAGATTTTCTCTCATGTACCATTTTTGAAAGTTATTTTTAATGTGCGTATTTTCTATTAATTGTAAAAGTTTTTCTCTGTCAGTAATATCTTCTAACAACGAGTGTGCTTTTAACACTTTTAAGCTTTTGTTTCTCACAAAATATTTAATATACAAAGACTGGAACTCTTTGTATAATTTAATATTTTGACAGTAAACTACTGCAAGTCCTTTCGCAGGTAGTTTTTCGCGCAAAAATTCTAAAAGAGCATCATTACTTGCTACTTTTAAGTAGTATCGAATTTTGTTTTTGAACATAATTTTTGTTGTACAAGAATTTGTATTTGAATTTTGAATAAATAACTGTCAGTCAGTACTATCACTTTCTGCGCTATGGACTGTATTAACGTATTCATCGAATAATTCATGTAAATTAATTTCAAGGTCACTATTTAATGATTCATAATTTAACCTACTAAGACCGTCTGCGATTACGTTTTCTTTTCCTTTTATATAATTTATATCAAAATCGAACTCGTTTAGCCTAATTTTCCATCTTTGGATTTTAGAATTTGGCTCTTTTATATTGTGAAGCCAAACTAATGGACGGTGGTCTGTTTTGATTATAAACTTACGGGCGAAAAGATAAGGGCGGAAATATTTGGTTGCCCACACTATGGCTAATAGCTCCTTCTCAATTGTGCTATAATTCCGTTCATGGCCGTTTAAAGTACGGCTGGCAAAAGAAACAGCTTTGTTTCCTTGCATAAGTGCAGCTCCTAATGCAAAATTGCTCGCATCAGTAACAAGCGTAAAAGTTTTAGTAAAATCAGGATGAATGAGATTAGGATCATTTTTAAGTAACATTTTTAATTTTTCAAAGGCCGCCACATAATCTTTATCACATGTATTAACTTTTATCCCTTGTTTGAAGTATTTAATGAGATGGTGAGCTATTTTGGAGTAATCCTTAATAAAGCGTCTGTAAAAACCCGTTATACCCAAAAATGATTTTATTTCTTTTTGTGTTTTTGGTAGTAGTAATTTGTCTATAGTTTCAAGTTTCTTAGGGTTTGGCTTAATACCTTCATGGGTTACTAAATGACCCAAAAACTCAGTTTCTTTCGAAATGAACTTGCATTTATCAACTTGTAATTTCAAATTGGCTTGACTCAAACGTTTCAAAATTTTGCCTATTGCTTCTAAATGTTCTTCTATGCTAGTTGAAAAAATCAGAACGTCATCTAAATAAACTAAGCAGATTGAACCAATGTATTTTTTCAATACATGGTTAATCAGTCGTTGGAAAGTAGCGGGAGCATTACGAAGGCCAAATGACATACGCAAAAATTCATAATGCCCTGTAGCTGGTGAAATCCCTTGGCTAAATCCAGAGTTGAGAAATATAAACATTTACCAAGTTTGTCGAAAATATCATCAATGTTTGGCATAGGAAATCTATATTCAACAGTTATATCATTTAACTTTCGATAATCAATTACTATGCGCCATTTTTGTTCATTGGTGGAATCTAACTTTTTGGAACGATCCATATTGGGCTATTGTACGGACTAGTTGAATGTCTAATTATGTTTTGTTTTAACATAATTTCAATCTAGTTATTAACTTCTGCTTTATGTACTTCAGGATACCTATATAATCTGGCATATCATGCTTTGTTGCAATTCTGTGCTTTATTTCATTAGTAAAAGTTAAATTATCATTTTTGTTATAAAAAACATGTTTATACCTTTTAATTACATTGGTTAATTTTTTTTTTCATATTTTTCAAGATGATCAGTTCGAATTTGAGGTAATATATCAGATTTTTCAATTTCACAATTAAAAAAGTAGTTAAATTTATAAGCTAATTCATTATAATCTTCTTCCTCTTTAGATAAAAACATTGTTATTACAGAATTATTTGTAATTAATTGTCTATTAGGTAAATCTATTATGCAGTTTAAATTTTGTAAAATATTATTACCTATAAGCCCATCAAAGTTTTCATTAAACGCGTATTCTAAAAATTCACAATTATAATCTTTAATATTAAATTCACGAAATATAGGGAATTTACAAAGTTTCGTTATTATTATCATTCTACCTAATGCTTTTGCCACTACGTTAACATTTTGCTTCAAATTCGGGTGACAAATACCAGGGTTAATTATATTGAATTCAGCCCCAGTATCGATTATAAATTTTAATTTTTTATAGGATTATTAATTATTATATATGGAAGTTTTGCTCGCTTGCTATTGGAAAATTTACGTTCGAATTTCCAATTTCCATTGGTTCATCTTGTTGATTAATCTTACTCATATTAGGTTTATTTTGAAGTCTTACAATAGGCTGTCTAAATTGATACAAATTTGTATTATTATTCGAATTTGGGTTATTTCTGTTTGTAGCTTGTGAGTAATTTGTCCGCCTTGTTTGACTAGTAAAATTTGAACTGCCTAGATTATCATTATATTGATTATAATTTGCATTTACATAATGTTGATTTTGATATGGCACATTTTGTTGATTAGATTTATTACTATTATTGTAAAAATTTAACGGTTTCCTTTGAAAGGAATTAATTTGATTACTATAATTATTGCTAAAGTTAGTTCTAATATTTGTATTCAAATAGTCTCTTTTTGCTGGTCCAAACTGTGTGTAATTTTGATGCTTAGCATCTAATATAATTTTAAATGCATCTTCTAATGTTTTAGGGTCTCTAGCGAATATCATAGTACGTGTTGGTTCAGGAAGATAATCTCTGAAAGTTTTAAGTGAAATTCTGTTCACTTCTTCAGTCGTATAAGTATTGTCACCGTGAGTTAAATTTCTATTATGTATTCTATTTGCTAGTTTATTTATTTAAAAAATAATAATTTTCAATTGTTCCGTGTAATCTGCAAGTTTTTAATTCGTCCATTAAGTCATTACTACTATATTTTTCACCAAAAATTTTTTATTAAAATTTCTTTCAAAATAGGGCATGAATTTACGTTAGAGTGCCTGTGAATTGCTTCTCTAGTTTAGAATTTAATTGAATTTAAAGTGTGTAAAAAGGAAACGGATATATGATAAAAGAATTAACAAGAGAATGTAATACAAATTCAAAAATACTTATATATATGTATACTTATGTATATGTACGTAAAAGTAAATCCTATGTTCTTGTTGTCACTCTTGCTGTCTTGCTGAACGCTTGTTGCTGCTGCATTAAACTCCAGTTGAATGCTTATGAGTGCAATGTCACTGAATGCTCGCTTTCTTGATTTCTTTTCTGCTTGCATCAATGTAAGATATTGTTTTTATTGTTGCATCTCTCCTGAGAGTATTAATGTAGACAAATGAGCATACGAAGTTTTATGTTTTCGCTATTGCACTGTTTGATAGTTTATGCTCATTTCATATTTTGTTGCAATTGTGTTTTGTATTTTGTCTCATAGGCACCGTTTAAAAGAGACTTTTTTTCTAGTTCGTGTTTAAACAAGAGAGTTTTTGTTCGTCTTATCTTTTTTCTCATGAACACCTTTCACCTTCACAGAGGTCGCAAACGCTAAAATTAATTTTCCATCTTTGGATTTTAGAATTTGGCTCTTTTATATTGTGAAGCCAAACTAATGGACGGTGGTCTGTTTTGATTATAAACTTACGGGCGAAAAGATAAGGGCGGAAATATTTGGTTGCCCACACTATGGCTAATAGCTCCTTCTCAATTGTGCTATAATTTTGTTCATGGCCGTTTAAAGTACGGCTGGCAAAAGAAAAAGCTTTGTTTCCTTGCATAAGTGCAGCTCCTAATGCAAAATTGCTCGCATCAGTAACAAGCGTAAAAGTTTTAGTAAAATCAGGATGAATGAGAATAGGATCATTTTTAAGTAACATTTTTAATTTTTCAAAGGCCGCCAAATAATCTTTATCACATGTACTAACTTTTATCCCTTGTTTGAAGTATTTAATGAGATGGTGAGTTATTTTGGAGTAATCCTTAATAAAGCGTCTGTAAAAACCCGTTATACCCAAAAATGATTTTATTTCTTTTTGTGTTTTTGGTAATAGTAATTTGTCTATAGTTTCAAGTTTCTTAGGGTTTGGCTTAATACCTTCATGGGTTACTAAATGACCCAAAAACTCAGTTTCTTTCGAAAGGAACTTGCATTTATCAACTTGTAATTTCAAATTGGCTTGACTCAAACGTTTCAAAATTTTGTCTATTGCTTCTAAATGTTCTTCTATGCTAGTTGAAAAAATCAGAACGTCATCTAAATAAACTAAGCAGATTGAACCAATGTATTTTTTCAATACATGGTTAATCAGTCGTTGGAAAGTAGCGGGAGCATTACGAAGGCCAAATGACATACGCAAAAATTCATAATGCCCTGTAGCTGGTGAAATCCCTTGGCTAAATCCAGAGTTGAGAAATATAAACATTTACCAAGTTTGTCGAAAATATCATCAATGTTTGGCATAGGAAATCTATATTCAACAGTTATATCATTTAACTTTCGATAATCAATTACTATGCGCCATTTTTGTTCATTGGTGGAATCTAACTTTTTGGAACGATCCATATTGGGCTATTGTACGGACTAGTTGAATGTCTAATTATGTTTTGTTTTAACATAATTTCAATCTAGTTATTAACTTCTGCTTTATGTACTTCAGGATACCTATATAATCTGGCATATCATGCTTTGTTGCAATTCTGTGCTTTATTTCATTAGTAAAAGTTAAATTATCATTTTTGTTATAAAAAACATGTTTATACCTTTTAATTACATTGGTTAATTTTTTTTTTTTCATATTTTTCAAGATGATCAGTTCGAATTTGAGGTAATATATCAGATTTTTCAATTTCACAATTAAAAAAGTAGTTAAATTTATAAGCTAATTCATTATAATCTTCTTCCTCTTTAGATAAAAACATTGTTATTACAGAATTATTTGTAATTAATTGTCTATTAGGTAAATCTATTATGCAGTTTAAATTTTGTAAAATATTATTACCTATAAGCCCATCAAAGTTTTCATTAAACGCGTATTCTAAAAATTCACAATTATAATCTTTAATATTAAATTCACGAAATATAGGGAATTTACAAAGTTTCGTTATTATTATCATTCTACCTAATGCTTTTGCCACTACGTTAACATTTTGCTTCAAATTCGGGTGACAAATACCAGGGTTAATTATATTGAATTCAGCCCCAGTATCGATTATAAATTTTAATTTTTTATAGGATTATTAATTATTATATATGGAAGTTTTGCTCGCTTGCTATTGGAAAATTTACGTTCGAATTTCCAATTTCCATTGGTTCATCTTGTTGATTAATCTTACTCATATTAGGTTTATTTTGAAGTCTTACAATAGGCTGTCTAAATTGATACAAATTTGTATTATTATTCGAATTTGGGTTATTTCTGTTTGTAGCTTGTGAGTAATTTGTCCGCCTTGTTTGACTAGTAAAATTTGAACTGCCTAGATTATCATTATATTGATTATAATTTGCATTTACATAATGTTGATTTTGATATGGCACATTTTGTTGATTAGATTTATTACTATTATTGTAAAAATTTAACGGTTTCCTTTGAAAGGAATTAATTTGATTACTATAATTATTGCTAAAGTTAGTTCTAATATTTGTATTCAAATAGTCTCTTTTTGCTGGTCCAAACTGTGTGTAATTTTGATGCTTAGCATCTAATATAATTTTAAATGCATCTTCTAATGTTTTAGGGTCTCTAGCGAATATCATAGTACGTGTTGGTTCAGGAAGATAATCTCTGAAAGTTTTAAGTGAAATTCTGTTCACTTCTTCAGTCGTATAAGTATTGTCACCGTGAGTTAAATTTCTATTATGTATTCTATTTGCTAGTTTATTTATTTAAAAAATAATAATTTTCAATTGTTCCGTGTAATCTGCAAGTTTTTAATTCGTCTATTAAGTCATTACTACTATATTTTTCACCAAAATTTTTTATTAAAATTTCTTTCAAAATAGGGCAGGAATTTACGTTAGAGTGCCTGTGAATTGCTTCTCTAGTTTTGCCAACACATTTGTTTTTAATATAACCAAAAAGTATACTTTTGTTGGTATTATCAAATTCTTCAAAAGATGGAAGAATATTTTCAACCTGCTCTATATAATCTGGTAACTGATTATGATCATTACCATCAAAACATTCAATGTTTTTAATACAAGTTAAAATTAGATTAAATCTACTTATTTGTAATGCTTCCATAGCGAAGAATTTAATTGAATTTAACGTGTGTAAAAAGGAAACGGATATATGATAAAAGAATTAACAAGAGAATGTAATACAAATTCAAAAATACGTATATATATGTATATATATGTATACTTATATATATGTATACTTATGTATATGTACGTAAAAGTAAATCCTATGTTCTTGTTGTCACTCTTGCTGTCTTGCTGAACGGTTGTTGCTGCTGCATTAAACTCCAGTTGAATGCTTATGAGTGCAATGTCACTCAATGCTCGCTTTCTTGATTTCTTTTCTGCTTGCATCAATGTAAGATATTGTTTTTATTGTTGCATCTCTCCTGAGAGTATTAATGTAGACAAATGAGCATACGAAGTTTTATGTTTTCGCTATTGCACTGTTTGATAGTTTATGCTCATTTCATATTTTGTTGCAATTGTGTTTTGTATTTTGTCTCATAGGCACCGTTTAAAAGAGACTTTTTTTCTAGTTCGTGTTTAAACAAGAGAGTTTTTGTTCGTCTTATTTTTTTTTCACTCATGAACACCTTTCACCTTCACAGAGGTCGCAAACGCAAAATCATAACATATATATATATTTAATTTGCTTTTAACGTCGGTAGCTTCACCTTCATAGAGGCCACAGGTCTTTAATGTTTTTGCACGCACAATGTCCTTGATAGAGGTCACAATGATATTTCGAACATGTATAGGTTATTACAATATTTGGAATTTTGGGGACTCAACACTTCTTTATACGTCCACTAAAACAACCTTAAACCTTTTAATATTTTAGTTTTTATTTTAAATCGTTATTATGAAACGAACTTTTACACAATTTTTTGTTTATTCTTTAATAACCGGAAAGATTAAATTATTTCCAAATTTCGCAATGTTCAATATTTTTGGTTTTTATAATTTTATAAAATAAACCATTAAATTATAGCAATTATTTAAATCAACTTAAAAATTGCTCGTCGCCAATTATGTTCTTCGATTAAAACCAAACGCTTTCTTTAGTGTCTGAAGAAGAACTAAATTTTTTACTTTATTTCATTTGCACTTATCCTATCTTAGTTTTAAAGTTTAATCTCAATTACTCTCTTTACATATGTATCCTCTTGTTCTCTTACTCTAATTTGTCTTATTAAACTAAAGTAGTTAGTTATTACAATAACATATGTAATTTTTATTATGTTAATAGTTATAAATGTCGATATGATTGATACGTATGTGTATGGATAATATTATATGTGTATGTGGGTGATGTGGATGCTTACATTATTATATGCATGCAGCTGTCAAAAGTTGATGCACACAGCACCATCATCTGTTCGTTTTTATTTCCTTTTTAAAATCGTATTTGAAAATTTATTTTCTTCATAATTTTTTTTTTTTTCGGAAAATTTTCCAGAATTTTCTTAAGTATTCTTCTTGTTTGGGGGGAGACCTGTCCGAATTGGTGGTAATCACCGAAATCGGTTCAGGCGTTCTCCAGTTATAAGCGTAGTAACAAACGTCACTTTCTATTATATATATAGATTATTAATGTTTATATTCATTAGCACGTGCACATATTCGTATTGTGTAAGACCTACTCGCTCAACCTCAACTCGCAACAGAGAACTGCAATTATTCCATGTATTGAGTCATTGGTTGAGTAACATAAAAAATAGTATTAGTGCATATAAGTCAAAAATCATCAAACACTAATATCCGCTAAAACACATTTACGCCTAGCACACAAAGCGAGACTATGAATAGTGAGTAAGTATCTCTTGATACGTATCGTTGAAGTGCTCAATTGTCCCATGAGGCAATAATTCAGTCAAGTTAAACCAAAATGAGTCATACCACCAAAAAACACCAAAACACCAAGAGTATAGAGAAGAGAAGAGAAGAGAAGAGAAGAGAAGAGAAGAGAAGAGAAGAGAAGAGAGAGAAGAGAAGAGAAGAGAAGAGAAGAGAAGAGAAGAGAAGAGAAGAGAAGAGAAGAGAAGAGAAGAGAAGAGAAGAGAAGAGAAGAGAAGAGAAGAGAAGAGAAGAGAAGAGAAGAGAAGAGAAGAGAAGAGAGAGAGAAGAGAAGAGAAGAGAAGAGAAGAGAAGAGAAGAGAAGAGAAGAGAAGAGAAGAGAAGAGAAGAGAAGAGAAGAGAAGAGAAGAGAAGAGAAGAGAAGAGAAGAGAAGAGAAGAGAAGAGAAGAGAAGAGAAGAGAAGAGAAGAGAAGAGAAGAGAAGAGAAGAGAAGAGAAGAGAAGAGAAGAGAAGAGAAGAGAAGAGAAGAGAGAGAGAAGAGAAGAGAAGAGAAGAGAAGAGAAGAGAAGAGAAGAGAAGAGAAGAGAAGAGAAGAGAAGAGAAGAGAAGAGAAGAGAAGAAAATTAAAAAGAAATTTTATAATCTTTCACAAAGAAATATATAATATACATTAATAAAAATTGTTTAATTAAAACATGCGTTAATAAACCAAGCTATGATACAAATTCGTCTTTTTTTAAAAGCATCGAGTATTGTAAGCTATGTTCAAAAATGAACATGTGCGTTGATGCCGAAGGGCATCACTTTCAATACGCATCTATATATTTAGTTTTTTAGAGAAGAGAAGAGAAGAGAAGAGAAGAGAAGAGAAGAGAAGAGAAGAGAAGAGAAGAGAAGAGAAGAGAAGAGAAGAGAAGAGAAGAGAAGAGAAGAGAAGAGAAGAAAATTAAAAAGAAATTTTATAATCTTTCACAAAGAAATATATAATATACATTAATAAAAATTGTTTAATTAAAACATGCGTTAATAAACCAAGCTATGATACAAATTCGTCTTTTTTTAAAAGCATCGAGTATTGTAAGCTATGTTCAAAAATGAACATGTGCGTTGATGCCGAAGGGCATCACTTTCAATACGCAACTATATATTTAGTTTTTTATTATACTACATATAAAGAATAAGAATAGAAATATGTAATATAAAAAATATGTAAGAACAGATACAGTCCACTACTCTTAAATATGTATGTTCAAATATATTGAAGAGGCATACATACATACATGAACAGGCAAATAAACATATATGCATTTATATGCAACACACATACAATTATTATTAGGCACGTACGTATGCATTGATATGCAATACACATGCACTCAAAAATACAAACATATTTACTTAAGATAACAAATACAAAATACAAAATTTGATCGTTAGAGCAGAATGTGAGCTCAGACAAATAAAAAGACCTGTATATAAAAGAAATGCAGGCAGGAAAAAGTCATATACATGAATTAGGCAAAAGACAAAAAAAAAACAATTGAAAAGATTGTATGTAAAACGTATTTGCGAGAGACAATACGCATTAGTTAACTGTTATTCAAAGAATTACAGCAGCTGTGAGTCGAGGCACAGCAAGATCAACAAGGCGATCGAAACAAAAATCATCAAATTTTTTGAAGAAAAAAAAAACAGTTTGTATTTTATAAAATTTTAATATAAAAAAATATGGAAGTATGCCGCATTTGTTGTAGAGTTGGGAGACAACAACAAGCATCCAAAGGAATGGATTCAGGGGCAAGAGCGTATAGCCCAACCGTGGCAGACAATTTATTGCAAGCAATTGAAAAAAGATCGGAAAGAATTAGATCTATAATTGCAAAGATAAAAGCAAATATATATATTGCTGACGAAGCTGCACTCGAAAGGTATGAAAATCAATTACAACATTTTCAAAACCTCGTTGAGCAAAATTTGGATGATTTATCATATAAATACGACGAGAAATTTATTTATATTGCAGCAGAGGAATTACTGGTTGAAGTCGCTGAAACTGTGCGAATGTTGAAAATGCAAAGGGAATTATTCAACATTAAATTTTCGAGCCTACTTTTTAAGGCTCCAGCTACTAGTGGTTTTGACGCTGATACAAAGGATAGTGTCTTTGATCAAACCAATACCTATGACTTAGATCCAAGAATTCAATCGATTAAATTTTCGAGTAAACCTTTCAAAGCTACAGCTACTAGTGGTTTTGACCCAAATACAAAAGACCATTCAAACTTGTGTGAGGTTAAGCCTCATTTCGGATAGAATCAAACATTGACAACAACCACACCTGCTACGGAAAGATTAATGTATTCCAAATTACATAAAATGTTTTATTGGAGTGGTCCCAATGGCATTTCATAATTTGCTGATGCTGCTGGCAAAAATAAATCTAATATAATAAAAGAACTTATAGCAGAAAGTTCTTTAGCAGACAATAAAGTTACAAAAGAATCATGTGACGTGGCTCATGAATTCTTTTTAGCTGAGGAAAAACCAACTGAATTGGTTGAAGACGGAGAAAAAGATAGAAACGCAACTCTGATTCAATTCGATACCAAGGATCGAAAAATCAAAGAAGAAATGGACAACAAAAGTAACGGAATCGAAGAAAACAAATCGTGCATAACACCGATTCCGGCAAAGATGATTGATGGAGGCGTTTGTGTTAAGAAGATACCAGGCAACAGAACAACATATATGACTAAAAATAACATGCTTGATTCACGATTGAAAAATAAATACCAGTATGTGAAAAAATTAATATATGAAAAGATGACAACATTACTGAAGAAAAGATCCAATGCGTTGGAAATTAGTAAAAAGACATTACTACAATCTACAAGGAAACGTCGAGAACCATTTGAACTTGCAAAATACAGTCAACAGATATTGTTTGAAAAAGTGGGTGTAGTAACAACCATTTGGGAGTTACTAATA